>NC_072739.1:40282276-40598004 GCF_026930045.1 Uloborus diversus
GTAGTAAAATGTGTCGAAAATAATTTTACGCCTTTGCATTTTGGACTGCCCTTGATTTTTTAGACGATGTACGCAGCTATTAAGTTAGTTAATAACCATTTGTTTCTTTACAACTTCCAATGCGACCATAATTAGATATATATTGTGTGTTCAAGCGTGAATAGTTTCAACACCCGTGTTTATACTTAATGAAACGAAACCCTTTGGATTACTTATTCAGTTGTAATGAAGGTACTTAGATTTTCTTCCGCTCATGTTCACTTGTAAGTATTAATGAATATTTTAAAACATGTCGTTATATACATTTATATTTTTGTTGATTTGCATTTGATGAGGCTCCAATTGTAACTGTTTTTGGGTTTATCGAATTAATTTAAAGTTATCCTACAAACCTATGTGCGCGGTGTACTATTTGTTGTAACCAACTGAAACTGATTAATTACGCAAAAGAAATAAGATTTATATTTGAGAAGCAATCACAGAAAAGTTATTTCGAAATACTTGGATGTACATACATTTTGGTTCAAAAAGAAAAAAAAACCAATTGTTTAATTCATTAAAAATATGGTAATGCAAATATTTTCTAGTATTGTAATATGCTTCAAAAAAAATGTGCCAGTATTATTTATCTTTTTTTATTATAATTTATTCATTCATTTAAAAAATTTTTATACCATTAGATAATGACCATGTTATCTATTAGTAAGAACATAGTTATGCAATTAATTCATCTGCTTATTCATTATGTTAAATGTGGTTAACAATAAAAAAATTCCTTGACATTAGTTGTTCCGAAAATAACATTTCCTTCGTGGATATACTAGTTTAATGTAGGACAGTCAGGAGGAATGAGTCAGTGGCAAAAATGGAACAGCTGTATTTACATGCCGAAATAAAAAGTAATATTATTTCATGTCATCGTTTTAAAAGTGATCATTTTTTAAATACTATGTTATTAATATGCAATGCACATATAGGGAGAAGACGAGGGGCGTTCACCACGCAGACTGTGCCATTGACATTTTCAAGGGGTTGCTTTTTTTAAGGGGGGGGGGGGCGCTTTATATCATTTTATGGGTGCACCATCACCCTTATGGTGTGGGGAGGGGGACTCTCGTATATATGAAATGGAATAATCATGTAATAGAGTTCAATGTTTTAATAAATAAAATATATAATGCATTTTGCGCACACTCTAAAAATAAAATCAGTAACCTATTTTGATTACGTATCTATATTTGTGATAAACTGGAAAAGGGCAAGAACAGAAGAATAAACCCGAATGGTTGTAGCAGGAGGACTTTGGTGTCATATTTAAATTCATCAATTTCTCTGTTGGTACTTTTCGGTACACTTTGTTCGTCAAAGAAATTGACTTGACGTGAACGAATTTCGGAACGCAAAGTGTAGGTAAGTTCTATCAAATTATATCCGAAAATAAAAGCTATCAAGTTTGATACAAGATATGTTTTTAAGTTCTGTATTAAAAATACAATATGTTGATAATTTAGTCTTGAAAATATTGAGAGAAAAACTGAAGTTTAATATTGTTTAACAAACAATCCCACTTTTGAGAAAGTACTCCCCTTCCCTCCCCCGACGATTTTGTGATTATGAATGAAACTACTATATTATTTCATAAATTTTCAAAAATTTATAACTGTGCATATGTCATGCTGTTAACCATGCTATTTGTCATTAGAAATTCAGAAAAAAAAAAATCCACGAATGATTCTAAAATTGCTTGTTTCATTGCTCTTAGATATGAAAGAATTGAAACTGATATGGCATGAAATACTATAGTAAAAAATTATTTTTTTGAAAAAATCACGGAAAAAGGATTCCGAAATTCTCAGAAACGTTTTTGAAAATTGTTTGGAGAATTCCAAAATACTCGGAAACGTTTTCAAAACTTTCATGAACCACAGCTGCACAGAATACTCAGAAACATTTCTGGAAATTACGGAAAGAGGATTCCGAAATACTCAGAAACGTTTCTGAAAATTACAGAAAGAGGATTCCAAAATACTCAGAAACATTTCTGGAAATCATAGAAAGAGGATTCCGAAATACTCAGACACGTTTCTGGACATTACAGAAAGAGGATTCCGAAATACTCAGACACGTTTCCGGACATTACAGAAAGAGAATTCCGAAATACTCAGAAACGTTTTTGAAAATTTCATGAACCGCAGCTGCACGATATACTCAGAAACGTTTCCGAATTTTTTTTACAGTGTACTACTCTGCCCTATTTATTAAATATTTATTAGACATTTAAACATGAGTTGCGTTGCATTCACTATATTTTTATTTTACTTGAATTTATGTGATGAAGACAAATAAGAATAATTTATTACTTTCAGCAGTATACACTGATATTTTTTTCAGTCACAAGTAAGTGCTCCAATGAGGTAGTGGCACTCACGTAAAAGTTTCTAATACCCATTTCCGAAAAAATTGGCAAGTTTGTCATTAAATAGTACTACTCTCTTCGTGTAACGAGGTCATGAACATTTTTATGAAGTCATGAAAAAGTCATGGAATTTTTTCATCCAAATAGAGTATGAACCCTGATATATGTATATATATATAAGTATATGTGTATGTATATATGTATATGTGTATGTATATGTATATATATATATATATATATATGTACTCAAGCTTCCGAACTCTGAAAAACAAGGACAAAAACGAATTGTTCTAAAAAGAGGTCTCAACCAACCCCTTCAACCAACCCTTACAAATTTTATTGTTTACCTTGGCTTGATTTTATGAATAACGTTTGATTTTTATTTTTAAAGAAGTAAAACACTTAAAAATGTTAAAAACCGTTTTTGTTATATCATTAAAATAAAATGTCACTGAAAAGTATCAAGTACGTATAAAAAGTATCAAACGTTCAATAGCTTGTAACAGGAATTGATTTTTTTTTTACACCACTGGTTAACCCACTGTCTTGTTGGCATAATTAAAGTTAAGTTTAAAATCCAAAAGTTAAGATATTTAAACTAAGCCAACATTAACTGGCCGTGTAATGTCAAGTTGGAGACAAGCAAAAAACATGTTTCAGAAAAATACATTTATTAAATATGACTAGAATTTTTATAACATCCCCCATAAAATACACCCCCAAAATATCATAACAAAAGTGGTTCCAGTAAATAAAAGAAAAATGTCACCAAAATGTCTGTAGTCGCTGGCCGTTCCGAAGGATCTACTCGAAGACACACAAAAGGTCCGCCGGATCACACTTCAGGAATGTCCGTAATGGAAAGGCAACATTAGACAATTCGTAGATCGGTGAACATCTCAGGTAGACACGTAGGAACTCACTTCCCTGGCAATATTAATTAGCCGGACACAACACAAATGTTTCTTCACCTGGACTCATACTAATTTCAGGACTTGGAAGATTTAATTTCACATACCACAAAAAAACCCCGCAAGCATCGCGGGGAAAAAAACCCCCCACACGTGAGCCGGACTAGGCTTCACAATCAAAACAACAACTAGGGATCGTTGAGAGAAGAGACTGCCTGTTCCGAGTGCTGCCACTCGCCACATTATATATGTTTCATCAGCCAATCAGATTCCATGCCTCGATGACGTCACCACACTAACTTCTACTTCAACCATCACTCATTTGTTTATTCCACTGCCGCGAATATTCGTACTCCTCTCCATAGCACGTGCGGTCAACAAGTGGAATTAATTCGAATCAATTAGGTGACAACTCAACTCTTTCTGAATCGACACATCGGGACATGCAATCTTCGATGGTTTCAGTAAACAGTCGCCATTAATTATGGCGTGGGGGAATTGTCGATTGAAGTGTCAGCACCAACTAGTTGACAAGTTCAACTTTTACCAGACTGGGCTTAAAGTAGGTACACTTAACTTTAAATTATTTTCTTTAAATTATCGGCTGTGGACCGAGAATAAAAATAAAATAATATTTATGCCAACATGTCTCCCATAAGAGCAATTTTCACATTTTGTTTGTATGATCATTTACTGCTCCTAAGACTTTAATTGGAAAAATAATGAATTAGATTGCATTCGTTGAAGAAAATGAATTTAATTGCAAAAAAAAAGACATTTTAAAAACTTATTCGACAGGCAGAGTTATGATAACGCGGTCGAGACGAGTGTTCAACAATCTTGGCGCTACAGCCATCACAAAATTTGCATTAAAATGTAAAAACTTCGCCAAACTTATTTTCGTAAAAATATCATTAAATACTATGTATAGGGTATTGCAGTTAATTCATCAAATTAGTGAAACAGCACGCTCAAATAACATTAAAGCTGCTATTAAAATGTAAATTAATCCACCAAATCCATTTTGTATCTCCAGACTCGCCAGGCGATTACGTTAGCGCATTGGCGAATTTTTTAAAATTTTAATGAAACTTTTAATTTTTTTCCTTTCTTTTCTTTTTGTGTGTGTTTTTAAGGATTAATGGTGCTAATTTGGATTTTGTGTAACTAATATGCCTTCTTTCTTTTTTTTAAAATTTGTTTTTTACGCTATCGGATCTGTACTGATGAAGATTTTTGGAATTAATCATGAAGGAGATCTTCAGAGGGAGATGTTATTTGAAAAGGCTGATATCACCATTCTAATAGAAACTTTAGGAAATGTTTCTCTTTCCGAAATGAGAAGTTTTTTGTACTACTGTCCTCATTTAAATGGGAACTTAAAAAAAAAAAAAAACTTGTGCTTACTCTGATTTTAATGATATTTTTACTCTGAACTTTTTCGGTATTTTAATCAGGGTCAGGGCTTTTTACGTTGTTAAGAAACAGTTGATTTCCTTCACGTGAGGGATTTTAAAGGTTTGATGTTCTCATACAATAATTTAGATAGCAGGTGTAGCGGTGGACAACATTTAACGGGGATGGAGATTATAAGGGAAATGGTTGACTTTATAAAGAATTGTTGACCTCACCCGAATTGAAATTTTTGAGAATTACCCAAACTAACTTCTTTACAACTCCTGAACTTGTTTGGACAGTGGTTAGACCATAACACATTTGAGACGAAATTTTTAAGTACCTCCTCCCTTAAGTACCTTAAACTACCTCCAATGCACCTTTATGGCAATTCAAAATAAACTTAATTTTGTACTTCCATGCTTGCCAATCACGCTCCCCAGTGAGAGGTTTTTTTTGGACTTGAGCTGCATCCATGTTTGGCAAATCCAAATCTTAGGCCTAATGCATCGAAAAGAAACTCTATTTTTGCTACTTATCGCATTACGGAGTGGAAAGCAATATTGCACCCATAACCTGAAATGTTTTTAAAATCTTATTTGATAGAAATTGAAGCATCACGAGCACTATTACAGACAAAACCACTCATATTTATTACTTAGATACATTACATGGTTGCTAGAAATAAAAACTCAAAAAACACTCTTTCGCCTAGATTGTTGCCACTCGAAAAACACTAAATATTTTCTTTTGACACAATTAATTGTTTTATAAACAAATATTAACATTATTCACATAATATAGTACAAAACTAAAGAATATTTTCTGTTTTCTTGTAATGATCAAGTCTCCTGTTTGTCTTTCTAAATGTAGTATGAGTTTCTACATGGTAACTCATGCTACAATGCTGTTATGCAAATAACAAATCAAAGCTGCTTCTTCTAAACTTTTATTTTGAATAAAAAGGATAAAAATTGAAGAAAATATTAAATTTTGAAGCTATTGAGAGTTTATTAGATTTGCAAGAATAACATAGATGTTTTGGAAACTCATGTTCATGTGCTTAATAATTTCATTCATGAATAATATACACATAATGACTTTGGTTCTAAAAAAATTTATGAGTATTTACAATCATTAAATTTAAATTTAATTATGACAAAATTACAAAAGCAACATATAATTTTCTGATGAAAATTATAGCAGTAGAACAAAATCTTGTAGTAATGGCTAATTTTCAAGTGTTGCCATTCTAATAAAAAGAAACTTTTATACAAAATAAAATATTGTTAACATAGCTACAACTGTTTAGAATAATCATTCGCACAGTAGATTACAAAGTTAAGGATTTTTTTTGATGATTATGTACTTGTTCACATGGAATGGCAAATTTAAAAATTTTTGTTTGTGTCAACAATTTTACAAAAAAGTTATTTTTAAAAATAAACAGATGAATAAAAGTTATGATTAATCTAGTCCACTAAGCATAAATAATTTTTAAAACCAAAAAAACAATGTGAAGGAACACTGCAAACACATGTTTCTGTGTTACAAGGAAGTCTTTTTCTGTGCATAAAATGTGAGCTAATGAATTAATGAATGTAAAGACATCCAAAAAAAAAAAAAAAAAAGACTTTTTCTCCAATGCCTTTAAATCCACAAGCTCACATTTTGTGCATTGAAAAAGGCATTCCTTGTAATGTCCATTTCAGACAGACATAGTCCCACTTTATTAATTAAATTACGTGTGTTATTGACACAAATTTAATTATTTTTCAGTAAAATATGAAACAGTACACTTTTAGCAATTATGCAAGATTTCAACCATATTTCAGGAAATTTAAATTTTCATCCTCGTGTAGTCTGCTTTTTTTTTTGGATTAGACACAAAATTAACTATATAAGAAAATAAATCAAAACAAGTTTTTCTTTCACATGGATAAAACAAGTTTGTGATGTACTAAGTTGAGACAGAAAGAAAACATTAAGTTAAAAATTAATTAAATTTATTATGATTCTTAAACATCCGCGGGTTCTTCAAATTCATAAAACGCATTTTTAGTTTTGGCGTTTTCAACACACTGAGAATGTAATCAAATGGAACATCAAATATTTTGTCCACTAATTTCATAAATGTCACCCGCACTTCCCCTTCTTCATCTACATTACCCAGACAAATGTCAACATATCCGTAGGTTTGATTTTTCCTCTCTGTCAAAAGCTCAGCCAAAAAAAAAGTGCCTGAAGTTAAGTTTTTTACTGAAGGTATTTAACTTGAAAAAAAAAAAAAAAAAAAGAAAATACCCCAAATATGGAACAAAAATATGGTACAAAATTTAGAACTATGTAAGTGTGGGTCTAAAATCTTACCTGAAGAGCTGACAGAAACTGGAGAGTTGGCAGATGAAATTCCTTTTAAATGTTATTTACTTTCTCATTTGCTATTTTTACTACGATAACAAAGCTTTTTTGGAAAAGATTAGTAAAATCCGAGGAATCGGTTTCGTCTGAACCTCTCAAAACATGTTCGTCTGCAATTCTTTTCAATGCAACCCCGACACCATCCATTGGAACTTTACCATGTACTGATTGCGTAAAGTTCCACGTAATATAGCATACTTACTAAAAATGCTTGGGTACAAACTTTCGCATCTCATAGATAATTCTCCGGTTCCGATACTGGGAACTTGAGCTGCCTTAAAAGGAATGAATATGTGTCGCATTCAGTTTGTATTCAGCTGCTTTCCCTAAGATAGGTTGTGAATGACTCCATAGTGCGTGTAACTGATGATCTAAACTATCACATACAGACAGAATGCTTGGGCCTGAACTTTAACATCCTTGCAATAATGCAAGACACCTGTCTGTAAAGATGTTTGTACTTTGGACACATCAAAATGCATGGTTTGAGGCTCCTTCGAATGTTTTGCAATGTAAATTTCAGCTAAGTCTATGTGCAACAACATTTTGTGGTCTTAAAGTTTCTCTTTTTTTTCCTTTTAGTTGTGCTGTTTGAGGCTGCATGCAAAACACATGCCCTTTAAATTCTGGCATTGGTTGAATTTGTCTGTCAACTCACTTAGCGTGCACTGCTGATGACTTAATCATTTTTCTAATTCTTTTTTCTTCTCCTTTTATTTCCTTTTCTTCAATTACATTCTCCCACTGATAATATTTTACCTCAAAATCTTTCTGGAGTACAAATTCCAAGGTCTGTCCTTTGCAAATATTGCAAATATTTTGCATGCATTCTTTACTTTTAGAAGAGCAACAGACTGAATTTACTGTGTCATGCAAAGACTTTTCTTTAAATACATGAATTGGTTTCAGTTTTAATAACATTAGTTCCATGTTCGTATGTTGCACATGCACAGGTATCAATCTTGAATTTTAGGTTTCTGTGCCCAAAAAGGTTTCTCTCACGACAAAAGGTTATGTTTGTTGATATAAATTTAGGATGCAAATTTTTCGATATGTTTAACACTGCTCTTCTTCATTTTCTCTCTTTTCCACGTCTTATAAATTCTTTTTTGCCAGGGCACATTCTGCTTACGCTGTCATCTTCTGGGAAATATTTAATTGATTCTTTTCACACTTTCAGTAACTTTATATATATATATATATATTTCACGCATAGTTGGTTAATATTCCATTCTATCTGTTTAACTTCAATCTTTCATTTACTTCGCGTGAAATGATTCCCCATATGTCTGCATTCTGTACTTTTTAAAAATTTTGTTTCCAATTGCTTTTATAAATAACTCTTGCTTCTTAGTTCCTGGCTTAATAGACTTGGCTTGACCTGCTAACTGCTTCTTGAGAGCCAAGCCATATGTTAATTGCCTTTTTATTTCCTTAGTCAGTTTTACACCTTTCAGTAAATCATTAGTCTGCTTTCTGGGAGATGGTGAGAAAGTAGAAGGTTGATTCTTTTGGCAATAGTACCTCTTTTTATATCTTTGGAGTTGCCTCTGAAGTTGTTTAATAGTATTACTTTGTATCTAAATTCTGCAATTTGCTTTTCTTTTATTTGCTTGTTTTCTTTCATTCTTTTTTGTTTAGATTCTTGCAGCGTCTTTTTTTGGTTAGCCCAATAGCAGTCATGGTGGAACCCTTGGGTCTACCACGGCTTTTGACTTTAGGCGGCAATTTAATCTGTCCAACTGCAGTGTCCTTGTCTGTAGACCACATGCATACATATGGTTCAGGAGGCGAGGCATCCTCTGTATCGGGAGATGGGGCTCCCACTGCATCTGGCAATTGAACAGCAGCTGCTTGGAAAGGGCTTGCGATATTTTTACTGCTCAGTTCGACGTCTTTCCCTTCTGCCCCGAGATGATACAAAATGTTTAATTTGTTACTGACAACAGCTTCTTTTCAAAACTTTTGCTGCATAGATAATTTGCCACACTGAGGAGCAACTTGCTCGACTTTAACGTTTGGAACATCTGATTCAGCTCTTAGATTCATTGATTTTAAAAAATATTTCTTTGTCCACCTTTGATTAATTATTTGCTCATGAAAGGGCAAAGACAAAAATTTTCGTAGATAGGATATGGGTCATTCTCTGGAAAAAGGGGTATTTCACTGATCAACATTACAATTTCATAAAATATGAATATATGTATATATTTTTCACAATTACAGTTGGCTTTCTGTTTAACGACTTGCAAGGGACCACAGAAAATCGTCCTCAGTAGAAAGCGTCCTTAAATAGACTGCTTTTAACACTATAATGGACCATCTAGGACCGTGAAAAACCGTCGTTAAATAGAGCGTCGTTAAACAGAGAGCAAACTGTATCTTTAAAATGTGATTTTAAGTAGGCAGTATCACTGACAATTCATAACTCTTAAAAATAAATATTCTATACAGATTTTTAAAAATTCTAATGGCAGGGGAATGATTTGGCTTATTTCAAAATACAGAACATAAAATAATTCAACACTAAAACATTTATAAAAATAGGTTTGCTTTCTAACTGAGAAGTTGATGATCAAGAATCTTTTAAATCATTAGTATTCATGAAACAGGGAGATAAATCTACAAATGATGGTTCTGAACTGTAATGGAGGTATTTTTCATATGTGTCACATGTAAAACAGCTTAAAAAGTGACGCAGTTGAAGTTGAACATTTTCAAATTTATTCTAAGTGAGTTGATGCAATTTCATCATATTTGGAATAGATGGTATCATTGTACCCTTTGGCTTCAAGTCATCTATGATATTAATATCTGTTTCAGATATTTCAAAAAACTGAACTTTTAAGTTTGCAGCAAATAAACATTGAAAGAGTTTTCGCATTATTAATCAGGGGTCTGGCCAGAGGATATTTGGGTCCGTTAACGGACCCTTCACAAAATCCCAATCAACCAAAACGGACCTTTCATAAAATCTCGATCAACCAAAACGGACCTTTCACAAAATCCCGATCAACCAAAATGGACCCTTCACAAAATTCTGATCAACAAGATCGGGTCTTTCGCAAATTGTTTATTGAAAGAGCAAATGTGAAAGCAAAATAACGCATCTTTCTGTGTATAAACCGATAATTTTTGGAACCTTTTCTGAAGTCAAATTAGAGGGATCAGCTTATACAAAATCGTCTAATTTTGCAAAAAAAAAAAAAAAAAAAAAAAAAAAAAAAAAAAACGGCACCCTTGTGATGCTCCTGCAAAAGATAAATAATTGCTACTGCCAAATAAATATAATGCTTGTTGTTTGTTTTATTACAGCTAATTAGCAGCGGTGTTGTAAACTTTTTTGAAAAGGCGTTGGTAAGCACTTTTCTCCCCGCTCATGATTTAATAAACAATAATAATATATATCTGCGAAATGAACTTAAAACTGCAAAAGGATAGTAAGGGTGGGGGGAAAATATGATCGCTTCAGATAGGGTTACCAACTTCAAAATTATCACCACTTAGAGTCTGGCGTTGAACCTTTATAATGACTTGATTAGAAACAATTCTCATCATTTTATCAGCTTGTCAATAATTGCGTTTTTAGGGTGCGTGCGGTGCGATGTTTAACTGTTATTTTGGGAGAAAATTATATGGGTTTTGATTTTTCGATGCTAACAAAGATGATTAACTTTAAATAAACTCTTTTAATTACCGTTTTTTTTTTTGTTCTTTAGATGTCTACACTTTAAAAAATGCAATCTTTTAACATCCGATATGAGAATCATATTTTGTTCTTTTTTCAAGCTAACTTCGCTTTATTAGGATGCAAATAAGTCTTTTTATTTTTTTTAGAACTCTCATTTCAAGTTTTTAAAGTAAAATTCAATTTTCTTTTATGAGGATAGATATAGATGGTTTAATTTTTTTTTGCTTCAACTGTGTCCACAGATATTAAGGAAATGTTTATCATAGGACTCTAAAATGCAATTTTAAAATAATTTTATCAAAAATATTTCTCTTACAAGCCGTTTTTTATACTTTTGATGCCTTCACTTGGAGAATTGCGATCTCTTTGCATCCGCTATGGGAATCCGATTTTTCGAATTTTTGATGTTTATTACGCTTTGTTAAGAGGTAAACAATTAAAATATGCTTTTATTTTTGTTAAAATCACGGAATTTATAAGTTTTAAACGAAATTCTGTGCTTTTTAAGAGTCTTGTCTCTTGGGTCAAAAAGTTAAAAATGCTGAACCCTTGTCTGAATTTTATTTTATTTATTTATTTTTTTGTTACAAATATTTTAAATACTGTACAGAAATGTTTCTAGTATAATTTAACATAATGTAGAATGGTAGATAAATGTTGATACTTGATAGAGCGATGCCCCCCCCCTCACTAAATGTCCAGAACAATATAAAAAACACTCCAGAATGATATTCTCGACATAGAGGAAAACACTTAACTTTAAGTTTAATTGATGCAGTTTGTGCCATTTCTAAATTCTAAAATTTCGTTTTAACAAAAAAAAAAAAAAAAATTTTTCTCTTTTTTTTTGCGAAATAATTTGATTTTTCACAAAATTAATTCATTTTTCACAAAATTATTTGATTTTTCATAAAAAACGGACCCTGTAAAAAATCCTGGACAGACCCCTGTTAATATCTGAACCACGGGCTGGATTTCATCTGCTGTTTGTTTAACTGTGCCTCCACTTCCATCTGCAGGACTTTTCGCATAGCTAATTTTAGTGAAATTCTAGGACAGACTTGATGTTAACTTTTTGTGCAAATAATGATAGAAAATAAAAATTTGTTTTGTTACGATATTGGGTATGAATTGTCTCAACATCAGGATACTATTTTCTTATTAATTTTATAATTGGTAAAATATGTGCCCAAACAGCAGATGCATCACGTCTTAATGTGTCCGAGGTAGTACAAAAAGATATTATCTCTTCTTGTAAAGTAGATTTATTTCATGCATAGATAACAACTATGTATAGGCAGACTTGTTGTTTTGAGGCACCAAAATGAGAACTCTACCTCTGATGCATACTTGCATAGATAGTTTTCTGAAAAGTCGATGACGACTAAAACTTCACTTGGATTACTTTTCTATTTTACCTGATTTTCTATTTTGCTACATTTTCTGAAAAGTGTACTCTTATATCGTCTAACTTTCATTTGCCCAGATAATTTTCAGGTTGTAACTAATGTATTGGTAGATGGGTTAGATGAAGGAGTAGAGAAGCTTGATCATGTTGGGCTTTGAGTCTATTTCTGAACTATATCTGCAGGTCAATTTTGAAGATGCTTAAAAAGAACATCGGCAGGACTGTTCACACATTAAATTAGCTGAAATCTCAACATCAGACACTTTATCCACAGCACCATAGCCCGTAACTCATTCTTAATACATTCAAATGCTTATGGTGTCAGACAGTTAAAGTAAAATACTTCCCCTTCCGAATTCAAGCTCTCTGTGGGTATTTTATTGAACATTCTTCCAGCTCTTTCAGCGATCTCCAAGGGCATGCAATTTACCACGAAAAAAATCCTCAGAAAAAGTCTTCTTAAGTAGAAAAATGTGTAATTACACTTTTTAGTTTTGAATTGAGGCATTCCACCCTATTATTAGTTTGGTTGAAAAATGTATCATTCTGAAAATGAAAAATTTATGTCCATTCTTCAACAAAATTACTTCAATTCTTTTTAAAATATTCAACAACATGCAGAGGAGCTATTTCCCTCAGTTTACTTAATTGATCATATTCCAGGAGTGTTTTAGTGTAACACATTTTTTGAAGGATTGACTATATTAACACGATCATTCAGTGACAATCCCATTTTTCCCACAGAGATTTCTCGATTGATTTAATGTGTGGAAAAGATCTATCTTTAACTTGACATCATCTCTCTCTCCAGCATATCTTTATCAGTCATTACGACTTTGATGTGCTTCCAACTTGGATTCAATTCTTGAAACGTTTGAAGGAACCACCAATAGATATCATTTCCTTCTGGTTGTAAGAACATCTAATGCCAAGACAACAGATTCCACATTGCCATCCTCTGCCATCAAAATAAATATTGGCATTCTCAGATCAACCAATTTATGTGTGCAATCCGCAAATAAGATATCAGAATAAGCCAAAAAACTTTTCTTCATTTTGTCGTCCTGGACTAAAATAGCCTGCAAGTTTTTTTCAGAATAAGTCAGAATTCTGTCAGAACAATAGAGTCAGAGTTAGTTGTTAGTTCTGTCAACTGATTTTTCCTTAAGTGAAAGTTTCTGCAGCGAACTTCTATTATTTTGCGATATATTCGCCATGTCAACGTCCCAGTAGCAGAAACTTTCTAGCCTTTCTGCAATATTATTTTAGGCAGTTGGAAAAAAATCTGCTGTCTTATTTTTCTGGGTGGTAACCTTTACCCCTCTCTTGTCTAACATCACCTTGTTTAAGGCAAAAATAAAAATTTGAAAATATATTGAATATTTTGCATTCATTTCTTTAAAATATTTTATTGAAATCATATATTATTTTCAGTAAAGTTAAGAGTAAGTTCAGTACAGAGAGCATTTCAAATGCTCTCAAGACTTAAATGAAACTATGCATGCCTCTTAACAGTAAGCAAGACAGTAAAAAATAGTAACAGCAACATGAGAGATTACTTCAAACAAGTATACAACTATACCAGGCATATGAATTTTTTTACATAAAACATGGTAAATAATGTGCATTATTAATTATTTTAGTGACAACACATGATGATAACTTTCTATCCATAAGTTTAGAAGACAAGATCTTATAGTAGTAAGAACTTCGGAACATCAGGATTGGAGCAGCTTTCAAAAATTTTCAATTTTTTGCTTAACCAGATGGAGGCCCATTTAAAGAGTATAAAAACTCTTTTATCAATTTCATAATTATTTCCATCATTACTTATCATTCTCATATTGCTAATTTTATCAATGACAGAGCCCCAACTCTCTCAACCAGCTTTGGAGACGGGGATTGAAAGAGTGTGTACAAAAAATTTTATGAATGGGGGTACTTTTCTATCCGCAGCCTTTTCATATAACATTTCCATTTCATAAACAACTCCTTCAGATCTTTCTTCTTCTTCTTACAAATTTACAACCCATTTGATAATTTGCTGGTGTTCAAACCAGAGTCAAGATCTTCCAGTTTTGAAATATATTTAAATTCTTCAATCAAAAGAACAAATTTTTCTTTTGTGAAGTTTTTATCTACCTGAGTTTCTCTAATGGAAGTACAATTTTTTGAATAAATTTAAGTGCTCAAAATTAAAGAGAAATTTTGCTTTTTCTATTGTATTGGTGCATCCACTAGATTTTACTGAAAAGAAATTATCTTCAATTTTACTTAAAGCTGAATTTATATATTTGATTAAAGTTTTGAGAGATGCTACAGGTACGGGGGATTTTGGAGTGTTATGTTAAATGATATTATCCTTTTTTAGGGACCTTAAATGGTTAGCTGAAATCAGTACATCAGGTAAATGAATGCCTTGAAACGTACATTCATAAAAGGTAAACAAATCGGCGAGAAAAGTCAGTTGCCAGATAAAAAAAGATTAAGTTTGTGTATGATAGTTTTTTAAGCGGCTAGCTACAGCACGCTTTTTAAAGCGGGTCACATCCTCTTAATTAAAAACTACTTTAGTTAAATCCCTCGAAATCGCTTGATTCAACATCAGAATAGAAGAGTGAGTTTCCAATTCTGCATCATTTTCACGCGATTCTTCGTCATCTGAAATGGTTTCGACAATCTCTGGCACATTTTCGCAAAAGATTTCTGCTTGTGAAAAAGCTCCTTTTATAGTGTTAGGCGACACTTCTTTCCAAGCAAGCAATACCCATTTCGCCACTTCTTCATATGATGCTCGCTTAAGGTTGCCTGCTTTTGTGTACGAAGCATTTGTGGCCATCCAAATTTCCCACTGCTTCTGTACGTGGCATTTAAAGCTGCGGTTGTCGGTTAAATCCAGGGGCTGTAGAAGCTTAGTTGATCTACCTGGAATAACAGCAAGAGAAGCAGATGCCTGTTTTGCGTGCTCTTTTCCCGAATTCAACAAATGAGGGTGCATCGAGTCAAAAATAAGGAGGCCCCTGGGTTCAAAAAAACATCCCTTTTGTTTCCGCCACACTTCCGTTATCCAGTGCAACATTATGTATTCACACATCCAGCCTTTTTCGTTGCACTGGATAACCACTTCCTTTGGGAAATTTCCCTTCGGAATCGTCTTCCACTTGAAAATTATCCGTGGTTTTAGCTTCTCCCCATCTGCTGAAAAGGTGAGGACACACGTAAATGAGGACTTTTCATGTCCTGCAGTCGCGATTGCGACAGATTTCCCCCCTGTTTTGCTGACTGTCCGGTTGGGAGGACAGTCAAACGTCAAGGGAACCTCGTCCATGTTAATTTCTTGTGAAGCTGTCAGCTTTTTATCAGCAATCGTACAATGTACAAAGTGCAGAAATGACTTTTTTTTTGCCTCCCAGTCATTAGGCAAACTCTATCCAACAGTCGTTTTTCGCCGCACTGATAATTTTTTTCAGTGCATAAAACAATAGCACCAGTTTGGGTTGCCGTTGAAATTATGTATGTCCATATCAGTGGCCATCCTTCTCACTTGAATACGAATATGTACTTTGGAGAGAGGGGATCCTTTTTCCCTTTGCTCCAAAATCCACTTTTCGAGGCGATCTTCCAAAACATGCCACCGGGCGATTCCGCCTCTTCTAGTCCGTTTAGTTTTCGGCATCTCTTTGAGCTCCGCCTTTTCTGATCGCCAACAGCGGATGCATCGCTCATTAACTGCAAATTGGCCTCCTGCAGCACAATTTCCAACACTCTCTGCCTTTTCAATGACCTGAAGCTTAAAGGCTGCAGTATAGCTCATATGACGCTTAAGAGCCATGAGAGAAATTCAAAAATATCGAACAAAAGATAAGAAAATGCTAGTATAAAATAGACTTGCAGCTTTTCAATACTGAATCAATGAGAAAGGAATGCCGTTTCACCTTTCCCCCACTGGTTTGACCAGGGAGCAGAGGTGGAAGAGTTTATTTTTAAAACCCCCGAAAAAAAGGAGTTGGGTAGCCATGCAAGGCAGTGTAGTTTTCAGATGGGACCTGGTGCCACCTTTTGTCAACAATGTGAAATATACTGAAATTCGAATAACTGATTTTTATTTTTTGAATGCAAATTAAATTTTTTAGAACATCATAAACGTTGCATTTCACTTTTTTTCGGTTTCAAACACATAAACGCCATGGCGTTTCTGCCATAGAATATGGTAGTTGATTAGTAGTAAGAGGCATGAAGGACACATTAAATGTCAGCTAGAAAGGGGAAGGGTGCGCTGCACTCAATTGGGGTTGATTTAATTGGTGCCACTTGCTACCTTTAGTGCTTGAGTTTAGGATTGTAAAAGTAAATTAATGAAACTCTCAAACATTTCGTTCTTATTTAAAAATGGCATCAAATGTACTCAAAAAAAAAAAAAAAAATCCACATTAAAAATGTAGTGTACTGCATATCTTCTTTTTTAAGTGTTCAATTCTGCTATACATACCAGGGGGGGGAGGGGGGAGAAATCTACACACATTTATTAGTTGCCCCATTTTGAGGGAGAAAAAATAATCACCTTTTGTCATAACCCCTACATCCACACCTTATGTGTGCAGAAAGAAATTTCTTCGGGCAATATCCAGCACTATTTTTTGCTTGATCTGGAAAGGTTCAAGTTTTTTTCACTTCTGGATCCTTAGAGGGGGGAAAAAATATATATACCAGCCAGATAATTCATCTGAACCTACTTGCTCTATGCATATAAGTAGCAATCGGCAATGGAAAAATGTTCTAATGTTACATTACTTATATTGTCACATTATTAAGAAGTTTATTTCTTGATTTTTGTGTTCCTAAAGTTTTTTTGAACTTTCCCCCCCAATAGATCTCCGAAAAGAAAACAAAACGTATGAAGGTTCATGATACAGGTTGGCCAAATAAGGATGATAAGCGTTTTTGTCACTTTTGTAATGACAGCTACTTGGACCATGGTGTTAGAGAAGATTTTATGATTGAATCTCTTGGGGCTATGTATCATCACTGCAGGTAAGAATTTTCAAAAACAAAGTCATTGTAAGCATCATAACCACCCCTATAATATTTCATTTACAGCCTGAATTAAATCCATTTTTTTTTACTGTTTTGTCTTGGCATACATTCATAACAAGTGAATCAAATCTGTTTCAGAGTTAGTTGTTAGTTCTGTCAACTGATTTTTTCCCTAAGTGAAAGTTTCTGCAGCGAACTTCTATTATTTTGTGATATATTTGCCATGTCAGCGTCCCAGTAGCAGAAACTTTCTAGCCTGTCTGCAACATTATTTTAAGCCGTTGAAAATAATCTGCTGTCTTATTTTTATTATTGGTTTTATTTGACAAAGTTTTTTATAAAATACACAAGTTCCTTATGTATCATTTTATCAAATATTTGTTTAAGGCAAAAATAAAAATTTGAAAATATATTGAATATTTTGCATTCATTTCTTTAAAATATTTTATTGAAATCATATATTATTTTCAGTAAAGTTGAGTATTTCAAATGCTCTCGACTTAAATGAAACTATGCATGTCTCTTAACAGTAAACAGCAAGACAGTAAAAAATAGTAACAGCAACATGACAGATTACTTCAAACAAGTATACAATTATACCAGGCATATGAATTTTTTTACATAAAACATGGTAAACAATGTGCATTATTAATAATTTTAGTGACAACACATGATGAAAACTTTCTATCCGTAAGTTTAGAAGAAAAGATCTTATAGTAGTAAGAATTTCGGAACATCAAGATTGGAGCAGCTTTCAAAAATTTTCTATTTTTTGCTTAACCAGATGGAGGCCCATTAAAGAGTATAAAAACTCTTTTATCAATTTCATAATTATTTCCATCATTACTTATCATTCTCATATTGCTAATTTTATCAATGACAGAGCCCCAACTCTCACAACCAGCTTTGGAGACGGGGATTGAAAGAGTGTGTACGAAAAATTTTATGAATGTGGGTAATTTTCAATCAAGATCATTCGCAGCCTTTTCATATAACATTTCCATTTCATAAACAACTCCTTCAGATCTTTCTTCTTCTTCTTACAAATTTACAGCCCATTTGATAATTTGCTGGTGTTCAAACCAGAGTCAAGATCTTCCAGTCCATCACAAATTTTTCTTTGTGAAGTTTTTATCTACTTGAGTTTCTCTAATGGAAGTACAATTTTTTGAATAAATTTAAGTGCTCAAAATTAAAGAGAAATTTTTCTTTTTCTATTGTATTGGTGCATCCATTAGATTTTACTAAAAAGAAATTATCTTCAATTTTACTTAACACTGAATTTATATATTTGATTTAAGTTTTGAGAGATGCTACAGGTACGGGGGATTTTGGAGTGTTATGTTATATGATATTGTTATGCTGGGGGTGGATTTACCACCAGCAGGGCGGACGCGATACGTACAGTGGTTAGTACAAGAATCTCCTGGTTACAGGAGTTAGGAGTATGAGCTTGGCTGCATCAAAAACGATTAACGTTAGGTCAGAAAAACACTTCTTTATTCTCTCTAGGAGACATTAGATTATCACAATTACTTGAATTAGGTGTACACCTTAAATGAGTATAATTAAAAAATATAGCATCATTTGAAACTATTCCGATTAAACAAACATGGTGAAAAAACATACATGTGCATAGGAATTAAACATATTAAAAGAAATATTCATGTGCAAAGGAATTAACCTCTCCCAAAGAATCCAGTTCAGAAACTCGGACGACGACATCGGATGTGGACTGTAGCATAGAAGCGACCTTAGGTCGCAGAATCGACCTCTACGAGCCCTCGCTTGAAAGAACACGCACACTGGATACACTGATTCTTCGCCTTATCGGCCACTGAGTTCACGTTTACACGGCGAGGAAGCTGGACATTTTTCCAACAGGGCTAGGATGTTTTCCTACCCTTGCTCCGGGGATCCGATAGATGGTCATGCGATAGGAAGACGTAGCGCCATTTTCACGCGTGCTCAGCCGTGCAGGGGCTGCTCTGCTGTGCTGGGGCTGCTTCGCTGCACCAGGCTCTTTGCTCCGGGGATCCGATAGACGGTCATGCGAAATGAAGACGTAGCGCCATTTTCACATGTGCTCAGCCGTGCAGGGGCTGCTCCGCTGCGCCGGGCTCTGAGAAAGTTGAGGATATAGCTCCGAAGACTTATTAGATGAAATCAGATGAGGGCTGCAGGCGGTGCTTGAAGATTACCAGCGGCTTGAGCATCAATTTGCCGGGGCTATGTCTTCGAGTCGAGAGTTCCTAGTCCCTGGTCGCCATCTGCTTCCATCGGGCACCAAGCAAGTTTTTTATGCTTGTGTCCTTTTTTTTTCTTAGGCCAAAGACTGTGCTTCTTGTTTGATGAGGTTAATTTGTTCGATTATTTTCATTCTCAAGTCACGCTACAAAAAAAACTCTTTTCTTCCTTCGCTTCTTCCAAGCCTCTCTCTTCTTCAGCCCCCATCTCGCCATCGCTTCTCGAGCAAGTGGTGGGAAGGAAAAAAAATCTCTCTCCAGATAGGCTGGGAGAAAAACGGGTTTTCTTTTAGATGTTCGCTGTATGGTGCTGACACCTAGGTTTGGTGCATGGCGTTAATTGATTTTCAGTATGAGGTATTATTTGAAATTGTGACAAGTTTTGTTGTCACATTTATTATCCTTTTTTAAGGATCTTAAATGGTTAGCTGAAATAGGTACATCAGGTAAATGAATGCCTTGAAACGTACATTCGCTAAGCATCTCACAACTTGTAACTGTATTTTTGAGAAGGTTTGACAGAAGACTTATATATGTTGAAAAAATGTTTCACAGGATTTTATATTGCACAGAAGATTTAAATTATATTGTAAAATATTAAGAGCCGATTTAAGTAATTGGATATTTCCAACGTATTGCCACAGCAAAAGATTCTGGACCGCACACTCTTTGAAGTAACAGCTGATAAATTGTAGAGGTCAGCTACGAGTAGGACATTAAAAATATTTTGTTTCCTCTTGAGCTTATCACGCAGCTAAATATTTCTGGAATGGTTATCACATGTAGAAACAAACATTTTGCAATCACTCAGAAATGTTTTAAGAACAGTGTCAGAGTGTGAGACAAATTTTTTCATTTTGAATAGCTTCGGTTTATAAAAAGCATCACTAAAATCTTCTGCTTAATTGCATAATACTTCATATTTCCTTTCTGCATAAAATTCTTTTAGTGTCTTTTTTATTGACTAAAATACAATATCTTGGTCTTTTACATGATGGATCGAAGATTAGGTTGCCGCAATTGCCTAGACCTAGAATTTTACCTCCATTGGTCCAGGGTTCTTGTACTAAGGCAACATCTAACCTTCCGTTTGTCAATTCTTTATTGAGTAAGGCAAAAGCTGATTGACTATGGTGCAGGTTAATTTGTTCAATTTTAATTGTACAATCCATAATTGTAGAGAAGCGAAAAACAGCAACGAGGTTGACACACCGATGGAGTAGAACCTTTAGACCGACTACCCTTTAATGTGCTATCAGATTCAGTGAAATCAAGAAGCTCACAGTCAGCAAGCCACAGGATTCGCCGGAAACTGATTTTGTGGAATTGTCCACTGATTTCAGTAAACTTGACTCTCTTGCCCTTGAGGAAGTGCCAGGCATCTCCCTTGTGTCCATGGTCACCGTGGTATCTTGTGTGACTGTGGTCTCCATTGGAATTTCCCCCGAGTTTTATCAGCTTTTGCCGAGGTCTCCTTTGGGATGTTTTCAGCAACTAGTGCTGACTGGCTAAAACATCATGCAATATTTTTACAAGGCCTTTTCCAAAGGACGCTGCATATAGTTCCATGTTCTTCTTCTTGATGAAACCTACAGATTCTTTTCATCGATCTCAAAGATACAACTTGCATAAGATCTTTCAACAACAAATCTATTCAGGCCGCGCCACTCTTCTGTTCACAAACCAGGGTTCAGTATTTGGAGGCAGAGCAGCATCCGTTCAACGTTGTTGGTGAGTAAGTCTGGTCTGATATCATCAATGGCCTCATCGATTTCATTATGTATGAGGTCTATATCTGCCATTTTGATTCTCCTCTGTGGGTGGTCGGTTTTTACCACCGCCATTTTAATACTGGGCACAGCTTGACTGTAGGCCTTGGAACCGAGTCCGTTTGCTCGTCCAGTGATTGATGATGTTTTGCGCAATGATTGATTGTCGTCTTATCTGCTATCAAACCAACTGGCAAATCATTTTGTACAATAAAAATTTGTAACTTCTTGCTTCAATATAATGTGAACGTGAGGCGTTCCTTGCTAATTCCTTCGAGTGATTTTTCACTCCCATACTTGCTCTACTGATGTATATTTCTGTAATAAAGCTTTCATGTAGTACATTTGATGCATTTAGTTTGTATGTCAAGTAAGCAGAGGCTGCACAATGAATTGCACTTACTTTGCTATGTTTTTCCTTTTAGCAGCACTTCATTCATGTTTTTAATATGTCTCGGTACATTTCAAGTGTATTTCAGTATTCTATTTCAGATGTCAAAAGGATAACATATTTTTATGTCTAAAGTCTTCCCCTTCATATTTATGATTTTATGTCTTACCCTTGGTAAGACACATCCAACATTATTGTTTCTTTCATAAATAAACTCTTGTCAATTTCAACAATTGTATATTTTTAAATTCGATATTCATAAAAAGGGAACATTTTTCTTTCTGTTGAAGTCCAAGGCCCTAAACTACGTCCGTTAATATGTCGCATACACTTCAGGTGCCTTTCGGTATTCTATTTCAGATGTTGAAAGAAGGATAGCACATTTTTATCTCTAAAGTCTTCCACTTCATGTTTATGATTTTATGTCTTACTTTTGGTACCTACAACATTATTGTTTCTTTCATAAATAGGCTCTCAGCAGTTCCAACAATTGTACGTTTTTAAATTCAATTTCATAAAAAGGGAACATTTTTCTGTTGAAGTTAAAGACCATAAACTAAGTTCCGCATATTTAATTATGACTTCTATTACATCTTGTTGTTCCCGTAACAACTGTAATTAATTGGCCTCATATTGTCTCATGATTTTGGAATCTCCTGATTTGAGCATTTTAAAACTAATTATATTGTTCTATTCTGGTAAATTATTCTTTTTTTTTGTAAAATTCATTTTAGGGTCATTTTACGGTAATTTAGGCATTTATGTAGAGTCCGTAACGTGACATTTTTTTACGATAACTGTGTAATTTATTGCTTGATTAGGTTATTATTTTGAGCTTTTCTTACCAACAAACCAACTCAAGTTAAAAGAATTTGCAAATCAAACAGTAAATTAAAAAGTTATGACCAGAAAAGGTCACGTTACGAACTCTACATAAATGTCAAAAATACCATGAAATGAGCCTTCAATGAAACTTTTAGTCTTGTTTAATGACTTGTTTTCTTCAATACAGTTCGGTGAAACAAAAGCGAATAATATTTATTTATATTGCATAATATAAAGTTAATAATAATAATGATTGCATAATATAAAGTTAATTTAAAAATAGAGGAGGTAGGTTTAAAAAAAAAACATTTCTAATGGCAGATTGAAACACTACTGTAGTTATAAAAAGCAAATATCAAAACAAGAACCCCCCCGTGTCCGTTTACCTTGTCGTGGTGGGGGGGCTTGCGGTGTGGTGAGTTCGGGGCGAGCTCTTGGGAGGAGTAGTGAACCCCCAGTTGCTCAAACAGAATATCGGCGGGAGGGGATTTTTTTCCCTTCCTTCCCTCATCACACTTACCAAATGCGGACGAAAACCCCTAAGCCAAGGTGTGTCAACCGTGCCTATGGCTGCGTGGTACCGGGGGTAGTCGGTGCCTCAAACGGGAGGCTTCAGGGATAGCAGGCGAACCCTGTCGTACGCAGCCTTACCTCTGTGTAGGGGGGCTACACAGGGGCTAGACCCCACTTTTCCCCCTAGTTCTCTGGTTTTTTATGGATATAAACACAAAGAACACTTCTCCCCCTTGTGGGGAGCGTCAGACTGAATCGCTTACATCTGCAAAATTCTTTATTATCAAAAGGAACGAAAATCTAACATTCACCGCTGTATCCCCATTCTTAATTAACAATGCTTTAATAAATCTTATCGGCGAGTTCCACTCAGTAAAAAAGCTACGCACTGGCGAACTATTAGTTGAAATCAAACATCCTAAACAAGTTCAACCTATTCTAGCTATCAAACAACTAGGCTCATATCTATGTACAGTTACAGCTCACTCAACTCTAAACTTTTCTCGGGGTGTTATTTCAGAGCCAGACCTTCTATTTACATCCGAGAAGGAAATTCTAGAAGAAATGAAAGACCAACACGTAAGTGGAGTGAAGAGGATCACTATTAAACGCAATGGCGAAATGCAGAATACTAAACATATCATTCTGACTTTTAGTACGCCTGTCCTCCCTTCACGTGTCAAAGCTGGTTATCTCTCCTGCCCTGTTAGACCATATATTCCTAACCCGCTACGGTGCTTTAAGTGCCAGCGCTTTGGGCATTCCAGACTGTCATGCCGTGGTGCAGAAACTTGTGCCAGGTGCGATGAGTCCGGCCACGACAGCAATGAATGCAAAAAGGAATATAAATGTGTCAACTGCAAAGGAGATCACCCGTCCTACTCTAGAAAATGTCCAAACTGGCTCTCCGAAAAGGAAATACAAGTAATTAAAACCACTCAGAACATATCATATCCAGATGCCAGAAAAATTGTCCAGTCTCGTACGCCTTCAGCCGGACTTTCATATGCTGCAGCAGTAAGAAAAGTATTCAATTCTACCAGCACACAAACAGATCCTCAAATGATTAATACAATAACCAGCACTAAATCAACTAACTCTCCTAAATCAAAAAATAAACAACTCAATACCCCTAAGCCTCCACAAAAAAATAGTAATGAAACTAAAATATTAAGTACACAAATCCCGAGTACAAGTTATCCATCTACAATAATTTCAAAAAAACCAACTGATCAAAAACAAAACAAAACTGTGGAAAAAAGAAAATTATTCAAACGCGCGCAAAAATTGGGGTAGCCTCTAAACAGAGGCCCCCAAAATTTTATAATTTAAAAAAAAAGGACTTTTTGCTTTCTAGCAAGAAAGTAAAATTAACCAAGTCCCAAATTGAAAAACTTACACAACCTCCTCCCCAAGAGGAGGACGAGGATGTCGAATTCGAAGATCTTCCGCCATCCGACGATGAAGGATGGACGGACCTTCCTCCTTCATGAGCTGCTCCCTCTTCTTTCGGCCGTTTCTCCTTCCTCTTTTCTCAATGGCCCTGAGCATTCTTTCTTGGAATTGTCAGAGTTACTCGCATAATGTCACGGACATCAAAGATCTTGTCGAATATCACCAACCGGCCATATTCTGTCTGCAAGAAACATTTCTGTCCCCTGCTGATAGACCGAGGTTGAAAGGTTTTGACATGTACCGCAAGGACTGCTTGTCAGGAGACCGTCGTTGTGGAGGAGTGGCATTGCTAATCAACAATGATTATGCATCTAGCCAGCTCAATACCAACACATCCCTGCAAGCAGTAGCTGCGCGCGTTCACCTTCACTCGCTGTTCACAGTTTGCTCCATATATATTCCACCTTCTTACGACTTGAGAAGCGTGGAGTTGCAGACATTGGTTGATCAACTTCCTCCCCCATTTATCATCTTGGGGGATTTTAATGGCCATAATCCTCTCTGGGGAAGCCCAGCCTCCAACAGCAGAGGTTTAATTATTGAAAACTTGATAGAAGACAATGATCTATGTGTTCTTAACGACGGTGAAAATACCTATTTCCACCTTCCTACGCAAACCTACCATGCCATCGATCTTGCAATATCCTCACCTTCCTTTCTGCCACTTTGGAATTTCCAGGTGCAGGGTGGTCTCTACACCAGTGGCCACTTTCCAATCAAAATAACTTATACTGGACGCTGCAGCTACCAGCAGCACCAACAAGCTCGACTACGCATTGATCGAGCTGATTGGACAGCATTTACCCAGTTGGCAGAAATTAAATCAGAAGACGTGACTGATATTGATATCGATGTAGCGGTAAAGCGAGTAACCGACATTATCTTAAACGCAGCCAACGCTGCTATACCAAAAACCACTAAAGGCAGGATCAAGTTTCCTAAGCCTTGGTGGAACCTTGATTGTCAGGAGGCTCATAAGAAACAAAAAAAGGCATGGAGCACGTTTCGTCGTTATCCAACCACACAAAATCTCGTGGCACTTAAACGAGCTCGTGCTGAAGCTCGAAGGATTCGACGAAAGAGCCAGCGGGACTCGTGGCAGGCCTACGTCAGCACAATCACGACGTCCACCCCATCCAAGACTGTATGGTGTAAAATAAAAAAGATCGCTGGCAACTACAATACATCTTGTGCACCCATTCTGGAGAATAATGGTCGTATTTTATCCGATCACAAAGAGGTGGCTGACTGCATGGGGACTTATCTGGCAGAAGTCTCCAGCGCAAATAACTATAGCTCAAAATTTTTAACCATCAAATCACGCAAAGAACAAAAAGTTCCAGATTTTAATTCAAACATTTTTAATCAATACAACACAAAATTCACCCTTCATGAACTAAATACTGCCTTACAAAAATCAAGAAACTCATCACCTGGTCCAGATCAAATTCACAATAGCATGTTAAAAAATCTAAGCAGGTCTTCATTAGAAAATATTCTGCAGCTTTTTAACAGAATTTATTCTGAACATAGATTCCCAAAATCCTGGAGTCAAGCAATAGTTATCCCTATCCTTAAACCAAACAAACAATCTGATAAACCTGAGAGCTATAGACCTATAGCTCTCACTAGTGTCCTATGTAAAGTCATGGAACGGATGGTAAACGCCAGATTGATGCACATTCTGGAGTCACACCATCTCATATCCTCATATCAAAGTGGGTTTAGGCGTGGCAGATGCACAATAGACAATCTAATGCTTCTCGAAACATAAGTAAGAGAAGCATTTCTTAAACGAAAACATCTTGTGAGCGTATTTTTCGATATTGAAAAAGCATACGACCGTACCTGGAGGTATGGGATCCTCAAAACCCTTCATGAGTATGGGTTGCGAGGTAATTTACCCATCTTTCTCTCCAATTTTCTGAAACATCGTTCTTTTCGTGTATGCGTCAAGTCTGTTCTGTCGGATACCTTCATTCAAGAAGAAGGAGTACCCCAGGGGAGTGTACTAAGCATAACTCTATTCATTATAGCAATTAATAGCTTAATTGACCAATTGCCCCCCGCCGTAAAAGGTACCATGTTCGTGGATGATTTTCAAATTTCTTTCTCATCAACGAGCATGAGTATCATTGAAAGACAACTTCAAATTGCAATCAATAAAGTAACCCAATGGGCGGAAGAAAATGGGTTCACTTTCTCTGCTCAAAAAACATTCTGTATCCACTTCTGCCGTAAAAGAGGGCTTCACCCTGATCCGAATCTTCTCCTCAATAATCAACCAATAGCTGTAAAAGATCAAGGAAAATTCCTTGGTCTCACCCTTGATAATAAACTAAAATTTATACCGCATATACAAGAGTTAAAAAAGAAATGTTCATTAAAATTAAATATCCTTAAAGTCTTAGCGAATACTTCTTGGGGTGCTGATACAGAGTCTCTGTTAAGAATATACAGGGCTCTGATACGCTCAAAACTTGATTATGGATGTCAAATTTATGGCTCCGCTGCAAAAACCTATCTGAAAAGTCTGGATCCAATACATAATCAGGCACTGCGCATCTGCACAGGAGCGTTTCGAACTTCGCCTATCAACAGTCTTCATATCCTTGCACACGCACAATCTCTAAACAATAGACGCCTCAAACTTTCATTAAATTTTTACTTCAAAACAAAACCCTGCACCAATCACCCACTACATCTCCACATTTTTAATCCATCTAATGTTGCTTTATTTCTACACCGGCCTTCGATGACCCCAACATTTGGGATCCGAATGCGTCGGGTACTCTCAGACCTGCAGCTATCGGATTTAAAAACCGTTAACACAATAAAACGAATTGAACCATGGTGCGAAGTCATACCTTCTATAATCAATGATTTCTCAAAATTCCCTAAACAAACTACCGCTAATACAGTTTATCAACAAGTCTTCCACGAGATCAAAAGCAAGTATTCTGGTTATAAGCACATTTTCACTGACGGATCAAAAGCAAACGATCACGTCGGCTTTTCCACAATAATTAATGATCAAGTTACGGCAGAAAAATTAAACACATCTTGCTCTGTATTTACTGCAGAAATAAAAGCCATATTTTCATCTCTAGAATCAATAGCCCAATCTGTTCATAGAAAGTGGGTGATATTCACTGACTCAAAGAGTTCAGTGGAAGCCATCACTCATTGCAATAATAACAGCCATCCTATAGTCATCCAATCATATCTTTTATACAAAAACCTTATGCAAAATAATTTTCGTGTTCTTTTTTGTTGGATCCCTGGTCATGTAGGCATTGCAGGCAATGAGGCAGCCGACTCAGCTGCCAGAGCTGCAAGTATCCTGGTCGATAATAGTGTCCCTTTCGATGACATCAAAAACGCCGTCGTTGTAAGCCTCAACACGTATTGGCAGGGGACGTGGAATTCAGAAATCCAAAATAAATTGCATTCGATCCAGCCCTCCACTAGAGGTTTTAAATCATTAAATATCACCAGGAGAAAACAAGTCTTATTAGCTCGACTTCGCATTGGACATACCAGATTTACCCATAAATATCTCTTATGTCATGAACCAGTTCCAACATGCATTACATGTGATGTAAATCAGACAGTGTTGCACATTTTATGCAACTGCCCAAATTTTAATCTAATTCGTTATAAATATTTTAATAATTTTAACCCATCTTTGAAGGAGTTGCTGGGGGAGCCGCCCCATCGCAATTTGTACTCCTTCCTCCAGGAGATTGGATTCTCCTTTTTAATTTAGTGTTTGTCTCGACATTATGTGATTTCGTCCTTCCTTTGTTTTTCAAGATATTGTTTTGCCCATTTTGTCTTTATCTTCAAATTGTTTAAATGTTTTTATCGGCTGCACCTTTTAACACTAACACTTGTAGTTTTATGCTTTCTTCTTCAAAATATGCTTTTATTTACCTTATTCTTTAATGAAAAATAAATAGCATATAATAATATATCGTTTGGCGCAGTATAGCCCTCAAGGGCTCTTGCGCCATAAAAATCAAACCAACCAACCAACCAACCAACCAAAACAAGAACAAAGAATAAAAGTACAGAACACAACAACAAAAATAAAACTACAGTAAATCTACAAATTGTTCATCATCTCTCCAATATTTCTCTCACAAGTGTCCAAGTCCAGCGCAGGGCAGTGATCAAATGTTTCACATCCATTTCTTCACACATGCTGCACAGTGGCAAAAAAGACTTGACAAAATTTTTATTTGGTGCAGATGCTTGGCGAAACAATCATGGCCAAAATGGCAATACAATGCCAAATATGGCAACAGATCTGCCCCTTGGCCAAAGAGGAATTCATGTGATTTCTTCAACCCACTTCCTTTTTATTTGACTTTTTTGTTTTTAGAGGAGGTAGGTAGGAGGCATGAATTTAGAAATTGTATTCAACATAGAAATGAGCATATCTTGTAAATGTATGCAAAGCTACAGTAATTCTATTAAACAGGAATCCAAATGATGGTGAGCAATACTCCCCCCCCTTTTTTTTTTATTACAATCAAACAAGCCTCCTATATTTTCTCTAATTCCCTTCTAATTCTCCTATGCTCCCGCAAATGCAATCGCCATTTCCTTTAATGTGAAATCTTTTTAAATATGTTTGAAAGGGGTCGTGTCCCGTTATAAATTGAATTAATCCTTTGTCTAAAATGTATCTATTTAAACTAACCCTCTGAAAATATATTTTTATTTCTTTGTCTGTGTCATCATAGCGTTCTTTCCAGGCTAATAGGAGCTGTCTCTTTATTTGTTGTTTTAGATAAGATTTTGGTAGGGGTGTCTTTATGTTGATTGTGTCTTTAGATGTTGAGGCTTTCACCAACCTATCCCTATGTTCGTTTCCTTCTTTGTCGTTGTGTGCTTCAAGCCAAATTATCCTTATGTTATCTTGTTCATTTAATTTTACTTTTGTACATTTAATTTGATTTGTGTTGCTTTTTTGCTTTTCTAATGCTTTAATTGTGGATTCGCTGTCTGTTCAGATTACTGATGTTTTATTTTTATTAGAATTAATTTTTAGCCAGTCTATTGCTTGTTCTATTGCTGGAAGTTCAGCATGAAATACTGTATTTTTGTCCTGTAGTCTGTTTTGTGTGCTGTGTATTGGTCTTTTATTTTGATAAGAAACATAAGCGTGTCCCACCCCTGTTTCTGTCTTTGACCCGTCAGTGTAGACTTCGAAGTTAATTTGATCTGTTGGTTTGATTAATGCATTTAGTTTTTCATCAAAATTACTTTTTAATTTACGTATGGAAATTTGGGTTGTTTTTCATAATCTTCGTGAAGGAATAATTTATTGTTGAATGCAGGGTTTGAAATAGAGCGCGGGATTGCGCGAAACGCGCAAAAAATCGGTAAATCCCGCGCAATCCAAAGGTCCGTGCAGGATTTCCCCCTGCAAAGTCTTAAACTCGATAACGAACCCCGAAAGCGGAAAAGGTAAAAAAAATTTAAAAATCCATTTTCATTTTGGATAGATGGAAAAACATTTAATAAAGCATCCGTCAATTCAAAGCAATTCAAGTTTAACTGACAAATTCCGATTCGCTGACATCAACGAATTCCGATCCGCCGACATCAACCGATTCGATCCACCGACATCAACTGATTCCGATCCACCAACATCAACCGATTCCGATCCGCTGACATCAACCGATTCCGATCCACCGACATCAAACGATTCCGATCCGCCGGTCGAAATGCGATCCGAAAGCTGCTGGAAACGACAGCCCGTTTTCGAAAGGTATAGGCAATTTTTTACTTTAACATTTTGATCGTTAGAAAAAAAGTCTTTGTGCAATGGAAATATTATTCTAAAAAATGGGGACCGAACCTCATTCGGATAATTAGATCCAGAAAATGGCCTATTTAAAAAAATAATTGAGCGTATGTGTATGTTATTTAGTTGTAAAATACTTCGATAAAAATTAAATAATAACATAAAATTGCAAAATTACTGAATAATTATTTGAATTTGTGTGGGGTTGTTATTACACTAAAAATATTATAATTTAAAAATGAATAAATAGAAAAATGAAATAAAAATGAATTATAAAAAAATTCTAAACAAATTTTCAGAACTTGTAAAAATTCTCCCTCAAATTCAAAAAATCCCCCCTGGAATCTGAAGTAAAGGGGGACATTCCCCCCTAGAAATTGAACCCTATTTCAAACCCTGGTTGAATGTCTGTTGTAGTGTAAAATATTTTTATATATACAATCTAATTTGACGTATAAATCTAGTGGAGGGGGGGGGGGGGCTCCTATTAAAATTTGTGCTGATATGGTGGGTATTTTCTTGTAGCCTCTGGCTAAAGTCGTTACGAGCTTTTCCTGGATTGTTATTACCCCATCTGTATTTTGCACATCCAGATCCTGTCTCCGGACGTTGCTTCCGTGCAGTATTGATTTTAAAATTACTGCATCGTAAATTTGTTTTACGTTTTTAGTACTTAAACCCCATTTTCCGCCTTTTAACTTTGCAATCTGACCTAGCTTTATTGATGTTTTTTCTTTTAAATAATTAATATGATGGGTCCAAGTCATGTTTTTGTTAAGGTACACTCCTGTTAGCTACCACTACGGTAGCAAGAAGATTGAATTTCGGTTGCGTGCATAATAAAAACTATGTTTCCTTGGATAATCAATTTATTTAGTCATCCTCAAGGCTCACAAACTTACAAGGTACTAATCGTTCCTGGTGCTATTCTCACAACAACGACTCCGTTACACTGGCAGTCAAGGTACCAATCATCGATGAGAACAATATTCCTTACAAGCTTCACAATAATTATAAGACTTATTATGTTCAAAATTCATAGTAATGGAAAGTTTTATCCTACTCACTGCATTCTTGGCTTTATCTCAAAACTGTTGATTCTGGTTTGTAGTATTGCACTTTGAATGAATCCCGTTTTCCATTTTAGAACAACACTTTTTGATAAAACGTCAAGTCACTCAAGTCAATCTTGGCATTTTCTTTCTGCTAAATGCCCAAAAGTTGTAAAATGAAGGAACCAAAAATACACTCGTCAATCTCTGCAATTTGAGAGAGCTACACTTTAGGATTTCAAAACTAAATTATAACATTCTAAGCAGAATAATAACTTTGTGTCAAAACACAACTAAAGACATTCCAAATTTTGAAAATAAATCAAAGTTTTGCAGCACAGCAAATTCAATTCAAACACAGCAATTGTTTTCTTCTTTGAACCTTGATTCAAGCTTTTTCTTAAAGTAAACATGATTTCTAACATGATTTGTGTAAATATTTTTATTTATTTTTTTATAGGTAGAAAAATAAATATTTTGAAGCAAATTCATTAAAAAAAGTTAGCAGTCCGAGGGTTAATCTATTTTTTTACTGTATTAAAATGCTTTTCTGTTTTTCACAAAAGATTTTTTTTTTCTGGTTTGTCATATTCAGTATTTAACTATTACCTATCTGATCACATACAACAACTTTTAGGCAACTATGGCTAACTTATGCAAGAATTTCTCTCCTCTTTTTTGACAAATTTATTTCATGACATTTTAACAACCACACTGATGCAATATTGTATTTTGTCGTTTTAGTTCTCCCCATCTTCAAGCAGTAAAAAGATTTTTAAAAGAAAACAAAAGAAAAGAGAAGTTTGAGAAATATGTGTATTCGAGTGAGGATTTAAACAGGTATTGTAAATTGTTTCGCTACTCATGTTAGTGTTTTCCATCTATTTCTACTTGGACTCATATTTTTGGGGAGGTTGTGCAGTAAAAAATGTCTTTTTATTACTTTCTTTGTGATAGTTTTTTTTTTTTTTTTTTTTTTCCAATGCAGCAGTACAGACATTATCTTTATACCATGTTTCTGATAGTAAAAGGTTTAAATATGATGCAAGTTTAAATGTCGCTTTCTAATGAAAGTAAAATATAGTTTACTTCAAAATCCCGGTTTCTTTCCTTTAAACTGTAGTTTATCTGATCTAATTATAGGGTAAAATAACAGCAGAGATTTTCATGACTTTTTTTGAGAACATTTTCAAATTAATTTTTTCCCCTTCATAAAAATTTTTTGACTACCTTTTTTTTCCTGAATTTTTTTATGTGTACCTATTGTCATCAATCATGAATATATTTTCAGAACAAAACATTATACGATTCATGCCACTTCACTCCTCCCACCTTGTTTTACAGGTGTTTACAGTACAGGTGTTTTACAGTAAGAGTAAGATTCTAGAAATTAAACCTCAGTGTATAGGTTTTTGACTCAGAGAAGAAAATCCCTTCTCTCTCTATATACTGAGGTGACAAAGGTCATAGAATGTCTCCTAATGTCATGTCGAACCTGCTTTTGCCCAGTGAATTCTAGAGGCTTGATGTGCTACGGACTTGTCAAGTTGTTGGAAGTCACCCTGTAAAAATATTGTAGCAATCTGCCTTTATTCTGCATGCATCCACAATTCCAACAGTTAATGGTGCAGGACCTCTCAGCTATTGACAAGGATTATTAGAGGAATTTAGGATAATAATGCGGAGCTGCGACCTTTTTGCATTGGAAATTTTTAACAATTGCTGTTCTTATCAAAAGGAGAGACTTTTGGAATTATTGAAGATTTTATGGTACTGTTTGTGAGGGAACAGTTGAGAATACGTTTTGTGCATATTTTAACTGAGTAAAAAGTTGAAATTCTTTGTTTGAACAATCTTAAATTCTTCTCTAACAGCGTCCACTAGCTACTTATAATCTCTTAGAATGGGTAGGATAGTAAAATAAAATTTCATAAAACGGAAAGAAACTCACTTTTCTCTTTTTTGTTGTAAAATGTTTAGACAATGCATTGTCTATCAGACACATATGCATCATGTGTTTCAGATCAATTATTTATTTTTTACTGTGAGATGGAAGAATTTTGCTATTAGCAGCTTTGATTAAAATCATGATTACAAAATAAATAAATAAATAAATAAATAAAATTTGAATAATTTTTTGAGTTTTATATGTATTTAAGTAATATTTGATATTAACAAATGAAACTGTTCAAGTTAGATGTCTAAATCAAATAATTCTTTTTTAATACTTAATAAAACATTAAAGTTGGCAAAGTTGTATAATTTTTGTAATTTTAGTCACATCTGGTAACCATGAACTGCAGGTGTATATTTGAGTTTAACAAAAACTTGTTACAATATTAAGTCTCATATCCAGATGGGTTTATTTCAGACTTTTTTCAACAATCAAAATAGACAACATCTTTTCCACTTTCTTTTAAAATAAATTAAAGAATTTTAAAACAATATAGAATTATATTAACTTCAGAAACAAAGGGGGAAAAACATGAAGCATTAAATTAATTTCTGTGTGTGTGTGATTTTTTAAAAATTGTTTTGAAAAAAAACCCCCTAAAATAAAATGCATGATTAAAAAAAAAAAAAACAAAAAGCCTACTTGACTTTTAAATCTGGAATGAGAAGCAGGCAATTAAAAAAAAAAAAATCTTACATTTTGTTTTATTGTTTTGATTTAATGAAAGTTGAAAAGGGTTGTATAAACAGTTAATTTTTAAGTGAATAGTTAAATGGCATAACTCCTGACAGATAAGTAGTATACAATCTAATTTATTATGCTTAGTTTCATTGAAAAGCAACATCTTGTTTCATGTACCCTTTGGAAGTTCTTTTCCTTTTAATTTTATTGCTATGATATTTTTTAAAATTTTTTCTCCAGTTTCATTTTATTTTATTTAACAACAATATGAGTCATTCTTTTTTCTTTTGGTAATATTTGTTTGTGTACCGTAAACTCCCGATTATCCTCAAGCGGTTTATCCGCGGGGCAGATTATCTGCAAACCCATCGATAATCTAGAATATGTCTTTTCGCAGCGAAAAAGAAATACCAATAGCTGTTTTTTTTTTAATCGAAAAATTGTAAAATCAAATTCTGCTGTTTTTGATTTATTTATTTTTTGTGCTTTCTTCATCGTACATACTTGATCTTTATTGATGTTAAATTCTGTTGTGCAAAAACACAAACCATTTTTACTGTGCTTCATATATTTTCACTGTTTGTAGAAAGTATTATGCATCAATACAGCTCAGTTTTTGAAGTACTACTACTTTTACCTTGTTTGTAACTCATTTCATCTTTTTTTGCGGTTTATCCTCAATTTTTATTATCTGCTTCACATGTGCCACCCAATTCCGCAGATAATTGAGAGTTTACTTTACTCTTTTCTAATCAAATTCATTCTTCTGAAATTTAAAAAAAAAATCAACTGATTTATTCATGATTTAAATTGTAATTTAAGTTGGGTTGATTTAAATTGTTCAACCCCGACTGTTAGGGTAATATTATTAATTATCCAATGTAGCTTACTTGGATGTAACTAACATTTTCTGTTTATGTTTCAGATTTTTAGAAAATGCCTCTGAAGAAATAAAAAGGTACTTAAAAAAGATGGACATAATAAATGATATGGTAAATAATGTTAAAGAAATAAATTTTAAGCTTTATGAAATGAAATTATATTATATTGATGCTCATTCCTACTGAAAATCCCTGCTGTCAAAAAAGGCCTTATTGTATGTGTATATACAGTCGGACCTTCATATATCAAGGTAACAAATTTCTGGTAACCAAAAAAAAAAAAAAAAATTCATAAATAGAAGTCTTTGATATTTTGAAGCAATCTTAGTTTGTCATTAATTGCTCCTAAAATATTGAAATGAATGCTAATTTTCTTGTTTGAAACATTTACTGAGTGCTACATAGTTTCTAAAGAGCCTACTGTGTTGCAGTTTCAATGCTTTCATTATGGCTTTCCGATTTCTTATAATAGTAGATTCTCTGCTTGCTAAAATTCTAAATTTACCAGAAATGGCATTTTTGTGCCTTCAAATGTCTTCATTCTTCGACAATTCAACTTTATCCGCAACATTAAGGGATTTTCATTTTGACAGTGTAATCGAGAGAAAAGTAAAAAATCAAAAAGAATTTATACTTAACTTGAATAATTTTCTCTGAGTTTAAAGAAACTAGGAATGGCAATCAATAGACAAAAGAGAGAGCTTGAAACTAATTTTACTGTATTGTTGATTGCAATCAAGAATTAAAATAAACTTCAGGGAATTTAAGGACTCCAGAACGTAGTAACGACCTTTCTATGCACCCTCCCAACCATGGCTTCCTTCTGAGTTTTGTAGCGACCTTTACTAAACTTCATTTTCCCCCTTTAACCTTCAGTTTTTGTGAGACAACGATCTAAAATAGAAGAAATTTCTAAATGTCTTGCAAAAAAATTCGTAGAGATTTTTTTGAAAAATAGAAACAATTTTCCTATATAATGAACTTGGAAGTTCGATGCATAGATAATTTTGATGTGTGGAAGCTCGATGTATAGAGGTTTGGCTGCAGTTGCATATTAATCAACTCAGCCCCCAACGTTCAGATCCAAAGCTCATATGTAAATTGACACCTTACTTTCAGAGAAAAATGGGAACATCTTGCCAAATGTTTTAAAAAGAAAAATGAAAGGTAATGAACAGGTTATGTGTGTGTTTTTGGGATCGGGGTTTTTTTGCAAAAGATTTGTTTTCACCATGGTGTTGCTTTTATCCTGAACTAGTATCAATAAAATGTTGCTGTATGATTTCCTGCAGTCTTTTGCATGCATTTGTTTTTAAAACAGCCTTTAATTTCCATGTGATCAGTCACAAAGAAGGTTTGCAAATTCAGAGTTAGTCATGTCTCCGTATAGCGAACACTCGATTTAACGAAGTTCTCTATATAACAAAGCATGTTCAGTGACACAAAGTTTCAGTAAAAAAGCATGTAAATCTGTCTCTCTTTGACGAATACCAAATGGCCAGATTTCTATATTGCAAAGTTTTTATGGAGGTTTATGTCCCCCCCTCATTCTTAGTTAAATAATGTTGTTAGTTAAAAAATTGATCTAAGGAAGTAAATGTTGAATTTATACACTAGTTAATAGTTATTTGCTGCAGAAAGCGATATTTATTTTACTAATTTCTGTTTATTTAATTTTTACTTTGTATCTTCTACAGGTAGTCAAGCAGATTAAAGATGTCGAGTGTTCAAGAAAAGAACTTTTAATGGATAAAAAGGTATGCTATGTTAAGATATTTGTCTGCTTTTCATTGTACTTAATTTTGCTTATTAGAAGATGCATCAAATAAATGTTTCAAAAATTCCTCTGTGAGAAACAATCTTTACTTTGGATCTCCGCCAGCGGTAAAAATAGAAATTAAAATCCAGGTGTAACCATGCCTGAAATAAGTTTTTAAATTGTCAAAATGAAAAACCTCTAGGTGCCATTTTACATGTAAGGTTCTTTTAAAAAACCAATTTAACTCTTTCCTTCCCAAGCAAAATTTTCTTATTTGTCTTTTCCTTCCTGAGCAGATAGCCCAAATCCACGTGCAAATGCTTTCCCCCTCTCAGACATTCAAATTTTTTCACTGCTGACAGCTAACACCACGCCTTTGACAAGAGCCAGGTGCTTCAAGGTTCGGGGTGGAGCAGCTTTTGCAATTCAAGCAAATTTCTGAGAATTTGGCTCAAAAACGGAAAAACATCATTCTATAATTCATATAGCTAAAGTGTTTTTTTTTTTTCGTAAAATTCAGTGATACTATATATATATATATATATATATATATATGTAAAGGTAAACGTGATAAATTGGTCATTGTATGTAACTAGCGGTGATTATACATAATCACCAATAAATCTGGTAAATGTGATACATTATTCAATATTTATCAAGTTTACCGGCTTATTTGTATAATCTCCTGGAGTGTTTGTTAGCAATTAAAATAACATTATACTAATATCAATAAAACCTACGAAACTATTTCAAGTAAAAAAAGTATTAGAAGTGTTGCTGCTTTATAATTTTTTTCAGGACAACAAATTGAATGATAACATGATTAATTTAATTAGCAATGTCACTTCAGAGAAGGGGGGGGGGATAGCATTTGCTCCGAGTGTCACCCTTTGGGGGGGACAACCAAAATGGATTTGAGTTTATAAAGAATAAAAAATTCCTCATGTCTGTAAAATATTTAGAATTTATTTTCACAATGGATTTTTAATCCATTGTATATTTCAAATAAAATATATATTTTTTTTATAACAATAGTTCAGAAAATCAATATAAATTCAATATTGTTCAGATTTATTCATCATCGCTATTGTTTTTTTTCTTTTTCGGATTTTTTAAAATTTTATTTATGTATTTATTTATTTTTTCTGTTAGTTACAATCAGAATTCTGTGGTGTGGAATCAGGCCAAATGATCGTAAGTGGCACCGCGTGCTGCATTGCAAAAATCAACCCCAGATTCGAAACAAACTCCACAGTTAACACGAAAAAACTAACTACACTTGTGTTAGAACCATTAGAGCTCCTATATTTGTCATAATACATTGAAGGAGATGTATCACTAACCATGCACCCATGTGGACATCATCTACTTTAAAAACATGTATAGCATTTTTTCGTCGTCAAATCTCAGAAATATTTTTCATTATTTAGGCTCGTAAACAAGTACTCTTCGGTATCTTAAAATGTAAAAATGGAGTTAAAATACTACCATAAAAAACAAAATTTCAAATCATACCAAGAGGTTTAATACGGACGTAAAACACATTACATCATATTAACATTCTGCCGTTGCACATTCAATACAGATACATATGCGAAGCATTAATGAGAAAACATATCACACGACATTACCATCACGTTATTTTATGCCCAAAATAATTGACAATACCAGTGTGATACAAAAGCATTAGTATATACCTGTAATTACTAATCAATTACTAATAGTACAAAGGATATCATATCTTTACAACAATGTGTTACGTATATGGCATCTCGCCATTTTCCTATCCTTCCGCATTGCTGGGTGCTCTCCCATCGGCTCTCAATCGGCAAGTCGGGCACTAATGCCTAAAAATTCGTTGCAAGAAAAAAAAAGCTTTTACAATCCATCCAACCATTTACAGGCCAATCATTTTCTTCTCCGCAAATCCCCTGTTCTAATTCAAAAAAACATGCATGGAACTTCCAGTTGCGTTACAGCTAGTTAACTCATCCCTCAAAACAGAGGCAGTGCTGCAAGCGGTGAATGATAATCGAAAGATTAATGCGCTACGATTTTAGGTTTCACCAAAACGTGTAGGATAGGGGGGACAAATTGCCAGAGTGTGTAAGGCGACAGTTGCATATAGCGTCAACTTGAAAAAAATGTAAACATCTCATTTTGTTGAGTAGCGGCATATGAGGGATATAATGCAGGTGAAATGTATACAACTGAAATATGGTAATCTGTATACCACACATACATTCGTTAAAAACAAGCTATACATAAACATAATATACAAATTTCGTATTCCCATGCACTTTGAATTGGGTGTCCTAAATTGGTTCTTTTCTTTTCTACATTTAAAACAAGTTTTCTTGCTACCCTCGATTTTTTTCCTTTTGTGCTGATGCTCGAAAATACTTTCAACTACACTCACACATCTTTTTCGACTTGTAAAATTTTGAACTATTTGTTCAGTTAATTTAGTTGTGAAATCCTTTAGTGTTTCAGGTCGATGTGCTTGAGGATAGTTTGTTACACTCATAATGATGAATGAATTTACTATTGTTGTGTCCAACAGAAACCAGAAGAGGTAATACCACCACTTCATTGATTTCCTCGAGACACTGTAGTACTTTTGACATTGGTCTGCCAAATCAACCCCTCCCATATTGGAGTTGTACAGTTGTAAAGCTTTAGGGCAACTAATTTCATTAATTTCTTTACCTTTTCTTCTTTTTACTGTAACTAAACTCATCTCCAAGTGTGGATATGATGCTGATTGGTTTTTTGTCAAGCCAAGTGCTGCACAACAAATGCTGTTCCTGACTGCACTGGAAAGTAACACTTTGACCTTGGAAATTTAGCTGTACTCGTTCTCTTTTAAACCCTCCGCCAACTGTTCCCTATTGGATGTAACAGTACCACATGACACAATACTCTTTTTCAGAAGTACTCTTGCTAATTTAACGCTTGAAAAAAAAAAAAAAGCGATAAAAATAAACTTCATAAAATTTAGCTTTCAATGGTTGAACCAAATTCATCACAACGTCATACCCTAATCCGTTATTGCATCTTTCTACGGCATCACTTTTTCCACCATGAACATTAAAATTATGCACATATCCAAAATGAAATGTGCATAACATCCATATTTTTATCCCCCTTTTTGCTGGGTTTAGAGGCATACAGTAAACTCCCGATTATCCATGGAATTGGGTGGCACAAGTGCCGCGGATAATAAAAATCTCGGATAACCGCAAAAAGACTAAAATGGGGGACAAATCAGGTAAAAATTGTCCTATCTCAAATTCTTAACTGTATTGATGCATAACACTTTCTGCAAACAGTGAAAATATATATAGAGTACAGTACAAATGTTTTGTATTTTTGCACAATCGAACTTAACATCAATAACAAACAAGTGTATGTACGATGAAGAACGCACAATAATAATAATAATAATAAAATTAAATTAAGTCAATCAATCAAGCAAAAACAACTGAGTGTAAATTTACAATTTTTCAAAAAAAAAAAAAAAAAAACCAGCCACTGGTATTCGCTTTTTTACTGCGAAAATACATTTTCGTGATTGTTGATTGATTCGCGGATAATCGGGAGTCTACTGTATATTGCACGATGCCAAGTCTTCCTTTGTACTTTATTAATGCCTCATCCGCTGTCAGTTCTTTATGAGGATAAAAATGTTGTTTGAATTTAATCTTTCAATTTCACAATCAAGGTTCAAGCTTTTGAAAAATATAATCTGGGTTATTTCTTGGCTTCTCTATTTATTTATCAGATATATAAAAGTATCGTAAAATTTGGAAGAATCTATTTTTTGGCATTATTTTTTAAATCATATCATGGCTGAGAACTGGATTAGTGCATCAATAATCTGTTCTATGTGACATTCTAACCATACTCATTACAAAATTATGATACTGATATGAATGAACACATCTCTTCGATACTTGTTTTTGGCCTCCAATTTTTATCAACTTTTTTAGATTTTTCAGCAGCAATTTCAGCATACAAATTTGTATTCTTCAGTATGTTTTCCATTTCTTCATCATTCACTAATAACTTTAAGTAGTGGTTGGCTATAAAAATGACATATTTCAAAATCATCTGAACACCCCCTATATTTGTTCTACTCATCACCCTGATTACTTTGGTGTATTACATGTCATGTTTGGTTGGAATTTCAGATGGTGCAGGCCAATTTAGTGAAGAAAACTGTCATTTTTTGTATTGCGGCAATAATTTATATGTTTTAGGCCATAACTTTATCAATTTTTCAGCTAAGACAATGATTTTGATGTCTCTACATATGTTTTCATAATTAAGAGGCATCAGGAGTGAAATCTTAAACCTAATTCTTCTTTATAATTAAAAAAAAAAAAAAGAATAATTAAAGGCGACACTACGATTTCCCATTGATTAACATAACAATAGAAGAATTAAGCTTAAGACTTCACTCCTGAGCACCTTTAATAAATAATAAATGCAATTACAATGTTAACTGTTAATCTCTGCCTAAAATGTCACCATATGCACAAATTTAATTAATATTATTAATTAGGAAAAGCGTAAAAAGTATCCTGATCACTTAAACAATCATGCATGTAGAGATGTTTACATTTTTTTTATTTAAAGCCTAAATGAAATTATTATAACAATTTTTCATAGCGCCACCTATATTCTTTTAGGTCTTAATTTTTACAATTATGACTAACCCTGTTTTTAACTGTAACCTCAGCCATGGAAAAATGTAAACATCTCCACATGCATGTTTGTTAATGTTAAAATGACCAGTAAACTTTTTATGTTTTCCTTAATTCTTTTTTGAATTTAAATTTTTCATGTTTAAAAGCAAGCAGAACAAATCTGTGCACTTTTATTAACCAAAATCATGAGTGGCAAGGAGTTGAGATTTGTTTTCATGGACAAACTTCCTCTTATTAGTGAATGTGTGTTGGCCATTACTAGTTGTGCTCCATCGTATGGAAGTTCCAAGCAAAATTTAGCAGTTCATACTTTTGCTGTTGAATTGGAAATATTGTGGCACAAAGCTTTTACAAAGGAACATGTAATTTGCTTAACTACTATAAAAAAGAAGATTAATCAACATCTAAAGTTATTTCGGACAAAAGTGCAAAAAAAACGAGGAAATCGCAGAGCTAACGTAAGAAATTGGCGTGCCAACCATGCAAGTGACTTATTGGACCTTCTAAAGCCAACATCAGGTAAATAATTATATTTAATTTATTATTTTATTGCTATTGTTTTTTTTCTTGGTTGGTATGGTATATAAATTATAATTATTGTTTTTACATTGCTTTAGATTCAAATAAATTTGATTCTGATGAGAAGGCATTCTACTTTGATCAAAAGGCTCTACGTCAAGGACATCTTAGTGACCAAATTGATATTGAATATGAAGAACGTATTAGGTTACAGGATGAAACATCTGAGTTAGAAATAGAAGACAACACAGACATAGCAAATGAACAGCCAGCTTGCAGTACTTCTCAGTTTGATTTAGCTCTAGTTCAAGCTCAGAACAGATCAGGATTGGTCCGTTTTACCAAGACATTAATAGACACTTCAACACAGACTGAAAGTTCTGAAACATGGAACGAAATAATACCACCATTACGAAAAATTAGAAATGTAAATCCTAAAATTAAAATGTCTCTCGCAGTATGTAGTAGCAAAGCAGGGATTACTATTGAACAATCCCGCAAAGCTTTCAAAGCAATACTTGAATCTCTAACAGATGAGTGCTATTACTGAACAGTTGAAGATGTTCCTAATTATGTAGCTGAAACACCGAAGCGAATAAAAAAGCCAAGAATGGCAGATGATTATGAATTATACAAAAATGTCATACCTTCATCACGTGTCATTGAGCGAGTGAAACACTTACTAGCAATTGAAGAGGAACGAAACTGTGCTCTTGCTATTCTTGACACTGAGCGAAGCGACAATATAACAGTTCATTATGATTCCACTACAAGGAGACGAATCCGTGGAGAATGGACATCCATTGTTGTTAGGCTAAAAGAAGGAAGAACTTTTCGCTTGAGACCATTGTCTTTAGCAGTTGAAAACCGTGAAAATATATCAAAATTGTTGGTAGAAGAATTCAGTCGTTTGGCTGTAGCAGGTAATACAACATCAAAGACTTTGTGGGAAAAAATCTCAGCTTTGATGACTGATTCTGCTTCTAAAAATCTACATATTGAAGAGTCCGTAGCTATGACTCTTTTATCTGCACATATACCACTACATCTGCTTTGTGTTTCCCACACATGTGAAGTATTTGACCGAGGAAATATAACTGTGCTAAAAGACTGTGAAAAAAAACTGGCTTTGCGTGAAAAAATAATAGCAAGGATGCCAAATATAAAGTCATTTTTGTCACCAACAAAATGCATTGTGCAGGTGGCTCTGGAAGCTCTTACAAAGCTTGTATCAAATGATGGTCACAAGTCTTCTTTATGGGAGTCATTTGAGAAGCATGTTATAGATGCTGGAAAGAAAAAGAAACACTCTCAATTTAAAGAACGTCGTTTTGGCTTGTTAGGGTATACAGCAGCTTGCATTATTTTCCATATGGATGAGTATAAGTCACTTTTACATGAAACTAAGTGTAACAACCAACTAGTACAGGCATGTCAAATGTATCTTGACTGCGATTTCATTTTGTCTGGTTTGAAAGCCCTTTCAATTTTCACTTATAAGGTTACTATGCCATTCCTAAATATGGTTGAGCAGGTTTCGCAAAAAGATTTATTAGATATTCTACCAAAGTTGCACACAGATTTGATATCTAATTCCTTGAACACTCTGAACAAGTATGAAGTAAAATACTCATTTGAGCCTGATCAAAATTGTTCACCAATCGAGTCGCTTCTCTTAAATAAATTTTGCATGCAAGCCAGTAAAGATCTTGCTGTTCAACGTGGTAAGGAGTATGGATTTTCTGTAATCACTGGTGATAATGAAAGAGCAACTAGGCTTCACAAATTGGACGAAGCATTACTTGTTGGATTGCCAACAAATAATTTGGAATGTGGAAAAGATTTAGCGAAATTCGACAAATTAGCAGCTCGTTCAGCTGCATGTTCTAATTACAAATTTACAGGGAAGGGAATTCGAGATGATATGACTCTATTCAAATCTGCCAATCAATCTATATCTAAAACAACAAAAAATATTGCTCGAATTTTAGATGAACAAGAGCAGAAATGGGTTCAAGAACAAAACAAGATGCGGGCGGATAAACTTCAGAAATGTGTAGAGAGTGCTCAAAAGTATGTTGAAGCAGGAAATATCCTTCTTCAAAAATGTAAATCATGGAATGGTCCATTTACAGCAATAAGAGATCTTGAACAATGCCTTGAAGCTAATGCTGAAAATAAGAATAGAGTAAAACACATACTCAGGACAGAATTATGCTTTCGTCGCCATACATCGCCTCGTGATCTCCAATTCCGTCCCTACTTATACAGGGTGAATCAAATGGAAGTTGCAAATTTGAAAATAAATTTGACAATATTACTGACAAATGATGAAGAAAATGACATTTCTCAAATTCCTGACATGTATTCTGAAGAAGATACATTGAGAATTTTAACTGAACCTATATCAAATGATAGTTCTACCAGTGAAATCACAGCTATTGTTCCTGACGCTTCAGTTAATATTATTATTAATGAGCCTTGTATTGTAATTTGGGATAACAAAAATGGCAACAGGGAGTGGTATGTGGGAATTTGTTTAGAACATATTGTTGAAGAACAAATCAATAAGTACAGGATTGAACATTTAGAACGTTGGCCAAAACAGGGTGAGAGCCACCATTTGAGATGGCGTTATCCACAGAAAGCAGAAGTTCTAAATGTAGTGATTGAGCAAATTATCCCATGCAATGTAATAGGCTCATGGGAGGTATGCAGTCGTAATTCTTCTTTTATTTTGGATAACTGCCATGTTATTGACAGTCTATTCAAAGTTTTTCTTAAGAAATAAATATGTAAAGTAAATTGTGTAATCGCAAATTTTGATATTAAAATATGTTTAGAACTTTTATATTATAATTTTATTGAATTCATTGGCCATGAAAACATATGCAAAGACACCAAAATCATAATCCTAGCTCAAAAATTGGTTCAGTTATGGCCGAAAACACAAAATACTAAGTATCAATATCATGCTTTAAAAATAGAAGAGTTACGTTACTACTACTAAATCGGCCTGCACCATCTGAAATCGGCCTGCACCATGACATGTAATACACCAAAATAATCAGGGTGATGAGTAGAACAAATATAGGGGGTGTTCAGATGATTTTGAAAACGTCACCTTTTTTCGACCCTGTATAGCCAACCTCTACTTTAAGTAATCTAACTCCAATGAGCCTGCTTCTAATGAATGTTTCGAACCTGGGTTTCCAGTAAAGTGCGTTTTTTTAACTTCACTGCAGTTGACATTTGTCGACCAAGAAATCAATTCATTTTCAATATCAATGCAATCATCATTTTCTAAATCTTCATCATCAGAGTCAAAGGATGATATATATCCTGTCGCATGGGGAAATAAAATTGATACATTATTTTAGCCATCCTCTTCGGTGTCGATATCTGTTAAATCAGTGTCACTATTGAAAAGGATAGCATCAATTTCCTCCCGAGTCAAAATTCATCTTCTGCTAGAAGTAATTTCTCTGCAGCTCAAAATCGAATGATCAGTCGAAATAGTAAATGAAAATTCCCTAAGCAAAGGTGCCCTCTATTTCCTCGTAAGTTGAAATCATGTGAAATACCAGTATTTGTCCTAGCGATAAGGAACTTGTCCCAAGCTTAGACCATTGAGAGGTCCCGAGGGTAAGAGGGAGCAGATGAATAGCGTTTTCACGGGAGGGGCATCGAAACCTGCCCGAGCGATTTCACACTTCTTGACTCGGAGGGGAAAGCAAATGCATTGGGCTGGCCTGGACTATTACGGGAAGGGACAGTAGTAGATAGTTTTGGCTATAATGGGAAGGAAAGAGTTAATAGTGGTAAATTGGTTGATGGTTAGAGGTTTAAAATGGTACACTTTGTTTGAAAATTTAAGTTTTTCATACTGAAAAGAAACTACATATGGATCTTTACTAATGTTAATGCATGTTCCATATACAGTGGAACATGTAATAAGTTACCTTTGGGACCAATGTATAATTTATTTTATAACTAAGAGTTTATATGTGTGCTGATAATATTTTCTGCATTTTGTGATTCAGAACTTTTTTTTAATTTAGTAAATATTTGTCTATTTGGGAATTGATACACCTTGAGAGTAAACTAGTTCCGCAGAAAAATCCAAGTAGTAATAATTCAAAATACGAAACACTGCTGCACATGCGTGTGAAATCAAAATGATGAAATCATAGGCTTCTCCAGAAAAGCTCAAAGATCAACCGATTGGACTGCTTTCTCTAAAACTATCATCTGCACACACCCATCCACTCTATGCAAAATGCTTACTCCCCCCCCACAATGGAGAAAATATATCTGGAGAAAAGAGAGAAAAAACTTTCTAGGTTCTATTCTAGAGGAAAAACTTTCCCCCTTTCCTGCTTCCTTCTTTTCATCCCTCCCTTCTCACAAGAAGAGAGAAAAAGCGTTTGTTTTTTATCCGCTCCATTTGTATGCTCCCCCTCCCCTCTTTATGGCTTTGTTGGACATTTTCCTTTCAAGCCATTCTTGGCCTTGTCCTTTTTTCCTCCCTATCTCCCTCTGTTTCCTTCTTTATTTTTTATTGCGTGTGTCTGACCCTAAGCAAAACCCGTGAGTGAAAATGGCTTGCTTCATTTTCGCAATTGGGAAAGTCTTTTTGCGAAAAATGCGACCGTAGCGGAAACTCTGGAAAGGACTTACTACAGAAAAATCTGCAATTTCCTTCTAGAATACTGATAAATTGTGTATTGTCTGAATTGTTATCAATGATGTACGTACCCCCAGCATTTTTGGCAGAATGCAGAGAAAAATTGATGTGACATTTATCCTGAATTTTACCCGGTGGAAAAAGCAATAAGTTTGCATTTTTATGTTCTTTAGGAATACACATTTTAATAATTTCAATGGAATTTGGAGAAATTTTAACATTAAGAGCAGATTTTACTTTGAAGCAATTAGTCGAAAGTTCCTGCAAATCATTAATAGTGGTATCCTTGGTTGTAGTAATAGCATTAACCTGCTTAATTTGCTCATTAGGAGAAATGGTAATAAAGTCCAATTTAGTTTGATCAATAATGATTCTCTTATTTACTGTGCCGAGGATTATTTTGTTACGTTGAAAAAAGTCATACCCCAGAATGAATTGGTAATTTGCATTCCAAGTAAAATTTGTGGTAAAAAAAAGATTTGAAAACCACTTTCCCTGAATTTTGAATTTTAAATCGACAGCTGACATACAATTTATATTTTCGTTATTCACGGTTTTAATTTTAACCCCCTTTGAAACATAATTTAATTTTGAGACTTCTGGAATTTTTTCTGAACAAAAAACTGTCAAACTGAGATATTGGCCCCACTGTCCATGAGTGCATAGCATTTAAAATCTTTAAATGTAAGTTCAATGATGGGTAAGCAATTGTCAGAGTTGGTGCAAGACATTAGCACTTTATTAGTTAAATTTTGTAAGTCATTATCTTCTCTTTGATGGTGATTATCAAAATTTTTTAAGATGCCTATCTCTCGCACATTTTTAAAATCCCCAGAAAAATCATCATTTATCCCATTAGAGTTTGAAAAATATTTATCTTCTTTCGAGTTTGGATCCTGTCATCCTTCAGTAGATTCGACATGATTATGGGGCTCCGAATTTTGATGGCTAGCATAACTTCGAATACTCCTCTCTAGTTTAAATTACCTCTATTTGATTCATTTTTATTGTTGGGCTTGAAATTTCTACCCCTTCTGCCGGCTGTAATATCTTCTATGCCCTGAACGACTTCTATGAGGAAAATTGTTAAAAGTGTGACCCCCTGGAAAATACCAACATTTTGTGGTCCAATGGTTTCGACTACAAATGTGACATTGAACATCTTGAAAATTATTTTGATTCTGCGAAGTAGATGAACTCTGATTAAAAAATTTATTCTGACAATCATTAGGTCTGTTTAATTGAAGAGCATTTACATCATAGTTAAAAGTTGCAGCATTTTTGTTTAAACCGTTTACCTGCCAATGTTCCAAAAATGGAACATCATATTTAAGTGAAAATTTTCCCAAGAAATAACGTTAAAATAAACAAGTTTTTTTAACACAGTTTAGTCTTATTTCAAAGTTTTTTTTGATATCCTGCTTGATTGTTTATATGTTTTCAATTATTTATTGCGATTTTTCAAAGATGAGTGTTTTTTTAGCTTTTTGCAACTTTTTCTTATAAAATTTACCAAAAATTGGCTTTTTCAGAAAATGTGATGATATTTATTATAGTTGTGAAAAATACTTCAATGTACGATTTTAAAATGCTTGTAGAAATGTACATTAATATTTCCGAAAGGTGTACCCCTTCAAAATAGCATGTTCCAATTTTGGAACATTGGCGCTTTTAGGGAGTCAAATTTCCAAGAAGTAAATCGTTCGACTTCCAAGGGGAAATTTCATTTTTCGTAATATATGTTTCTTTTTTTTCTCATTTTGAATGTACTCTGATGTAGATGTTGTCAAAACCAAGTAAGTTTATATTTTGAAAGGATATGACGTTTCTGTAAAAAACTCGGTTAAAATTGGTGAGACATGATGTAAAAAATTTGAAATAAAATGTTAAACTTGGATATTCCATTTGTTTACCATTTAACTTCATATTATTATCATTTGCGTTGTGAAGGTGACTACAAAATGATTGATAAATGTGTAACGAGCCATTTATTATAACTATTAAAAAAAACAATAAAATATCATAAAATGATAATTATTAACCTTCATTTAAAACACAATTTTAATGAAGGATAAGATCTTAAAACTCGAGACTAAATATAATTTCATAAAATATAAATCAATTACCATCTGTGAGCACATATTGACCGATAAACAGTTCCACCAATGTAGAGATGAATTTAAACTGAAAAAATACGAAGGGATGCGACGATCCCAACGTAACGAGCAATAAATTTCACTAAATTTCCTTTTTTATTATTACCCTAATGGGTTTTTACTTTGAGAAGATCAATGCTCCACTGACATGTAGGCTCGCTGGTAGAACCAACGTATTTCTCTGGGACGGTCAGTTCACGATTCGGTCGGAGATTATTCACAGGCACATCCAACACATTTTGCTGGGGCGGTCGGTTCGCAGCAGAGCCGGACTAATACTCCGTCAGTCCGTGCCCCGGCACGGAGTAAAAATTTTTGAAGGGCGCAAAATTGCCAAATCAAAATGAGAAAAATATGCAACTGAGCGGCTGAAACAAAAAACTAAGTCCTCTAGAAAAAATACTGGCATCATCTACAAATGAAGAGGGCGCATCGCAATATATCTTTATCTATTTTGTAATCGTAGTCTTCACAAGTTTGAAGTAAAAGGTGTTACTTCTTTTACTAATTACAGAGACTTTAAAATCATTTTAAACGAAGGAGATTCATCAGTAGGATCAACAGGCAGGGGCGCTCCAAACTTAAATTTTCGGGTGGAGAGAAATTCTCTGCCAAACAGAGCTCCAAACTTTGCAGAATGATAAATTGTGGATGCACACATGTACTCACGTCTCTAGTAAATAGTTACATTTAGGCATTAAATATTTCAACTATGTCTCCAAATTAGCAGAATTGTCAGGCAAAATTTGCCGAATTATGAAATTTTTGGAAGTTTACTGTGACTTTCCATTGGAGTGTCCATAGTGTCCAGGAGGGGAGTGGGGTAAACGGGTAGCCAATTTGGTTTTACTTAATGAAAGGAAATCCTTCGCGGCGTTAAAGATTTAAAAGAAAGAAATAATGTAAATTAAATATCCTATATATATATATATATATATATATATATATATATCAGAGAACATCTGTGCTAATAAGAAAAACCAACTAAGAGCCGCTGAAGTGAACGTTTCAAACATCTTGAAAATAACAAACAAAAGCTACTGTAATCGGACTAACTTTCAGGAGCATAATTTTCACGAAAATGAAAACGGTGATTTCGCGAGCTGAAAATTTCGCGATTTTTTTTTGTAAATACCAGCGAAAGTTGAAAAATTTGACGAAAAAGGATTTTTCGCGAGGTTTAAAATTTTAGATTATGACGGGGTTGCGAAAATTAAAGCCTCTCGAAAAAAGTTCTTTCACAGTATTCAGTGCAATTGGGAAATTCATGGTAAGCTTTAGACTAAAAAATGTATAAATTTATAATTAAACAAGATAGCGTCTGGGGAGCTGATTGTTTTCTGTTTCTGCTTTTCTTACTTTCACTTTTTTTTCTTACCATGAAAATCTCACAGCTAAATGCTGAAAAATGTATGTGCCGAGTGAGAGATAGAGAAGTGAGATTTAAATAATTGTTATGAAAAGTCGCACCAGGGGCAGAAGCTGTTGAATGATTAAAGGGAAAAAATGAAGGTTAAAACAAGAATTCTGCAGGAGATTAATGAGGCACGATATTTAAAATGAAACATAGCAGAAACAAGAAGTTCCGTTTAGAACATTACGAGCCTACTTTCCCGTATACCCATACTACTTTATTCGTACTCCAGCGCTCGAATACGCTAAATTGCGGTGATTTATAAAACTGCCGGAAAAACTAAAACATTGCCACGTTGCGTTCCACGTATCTCTGCTGACGTAAACACAGGCAGTTTGTTCTGAGTATTTATTAACGCAATCGATGTGTTTTAGTTTGCTTTCAGCTACAGAAATTAATTCGTCCCTTAGCAGTATTCTCGAGCTTCTCAAAATAATGTTAGTTTTCATTATTTCCTTCTAAAATATAAGTTGATTCAAAAATGGTGAAAGCGAAAATTCTGGATTAACAAACTTGGATAACGTTATACGAGGTAAAATTTTTTATTGTTTTGTATGAATTTTTTTATTGTTTTGTATGAATTTGTAAGAATATGGGATTTTTTTAAATCTTAAATTAATCAAACTAACCATATTTTACAGCAGCATTTAGTTGGAATGGACGGTATGCAAAATATTTTCTTGAATATATTATCGTAGAACGAAATGAAAAATGTTTAACCGAGAAAGAATTTACTTTATTCCTTTTATTCTCAGCTGAAAGGTTTCGCCAAATTTGTTTAGGGTTATAGTTTTAGTATTGTGCGAGCAAAGTAGTCTTGGCGTTTTTAGTTAAACCATTTTTAATTTTTATCATGAGTGGAATAAAATGGTAGTAAGATTACAGAATTCGATAAGTAAAAAGAAATAATGGTCAATCAACTGAAAAGAAAACGACCACCATATATCCTTGAGAATTTTGTTGATGATTTGCATAACATGACACAATTAAATCGTAACTCAGAAATTAGAAAAATCGAAACAGAAAAAGTTTAAATTAACCAATTCGGAAATTCGAGAGAAATAACTCAGCTACAAATGCAAAACAATAAGCGCTAGCCAAGCAAGGCAAAAAAGTATCATCTTCTTTCGATAATAATTTGTAATGTCATATTGAATTTTCTAGCATTAATTGTTATTCTTGTCAGGCCACAATTATTATTTAGTTTTATCAAGAATTGATAAATATCGAATTCAACATCGTGGAAATAGCTGCTTAGAACTACGAACTACGTAGTTTGCATTAATCTTTGACGTTTAGTAATGCTTCTTGAATTCTCATTTCTTTCTACGTGGGCCAGAATATCCACAAGGCTTTGAAAATTAATTTAAAAAGAATAAAGCGAAAAAATCAAACATACGAACAAAAATCACAACACTTTTAGCATTTTCTTTGTTACCACGTGCGTTTGTTTTAGTTTTTTCATCCACCATTAGACAGTGACTATAGTGCCCCCTATAGTTCGTTGGAGTTGCGAATAGTACCTAATCAATATTCTCAAAAAGAGCTAAAATCGCTGTTTGTTTTAAACATGTTTTTTAAATATTTTAAGATAATTTCTAGTAATAAAATATTCCTCACACATCTAAAAAAATTAGATGCGCAAAAAAAAAATAAATAAATAAATAAATAAATAAAATAAAATGGCAGCACCTTTTAAACAAAGCAGCTAATACACTTTTTCCCATAGACTAATAATAAGAGTAGACCGAGCTATGGCAACCCTTTTGCTACTCATAAAACAAACCATGTGACTGGTGGATTCGCAACTCCAACGAACTATAGGGGGCACTGCAGTCACTGTCTAATGGCCGACTTAAAAACTAAAACAAACGCATGTAGTAACGAAGAAAATTCTAAAACTGTTGTGATTTTTGTTCGTATGTATGATATTTTTCGCTTTATTCTTTTTAAATTAATTTTCAAAGTCTTGTGGATATTCTGGCCCACGTAGAAAGAAATGAGAATTCAAGAAGCATTACCAAACGTCAAAGATTAATGCAAACTGCGTAGTTCGTAGTTCTAAGCAGCTATTTCCACGATGTTGAATTCGATATTTATCAATTCTTGATAAAACTAAATAATAATTGTGGCCTGACAAGAACAACAATTAATGCTAGAAAATTCAATATGACATTACAAATTATTATCGAAAGAAAATGATACTTCTTTGCCTTGCTTGGCTAGCGCTTATTGTTTTGCAATTGTTTGCTGAGTTATTTCTCTTGAATTCCCGAATCGGTTAATTTAAAATTTTTCTGTTTCGATTTTTCTAATTTCTGAGTTACGATTTAATTATGTCAAGTTATAGAAATCATCTACAGAATTCTCACGGATATATGGTGGTAGTTTTCTTTTCAGTTGATTGACCATTATTTCTTTTTACTTATCGAATTCTGTAATCTTACTACCATTTTATTCCACTCATGATAAAAATTAAAAATGGTTTAACTAAAAACGCGAAATCTCGCCAAGGCTACTTTGCTCGCACAATACTAAAACTATAACCCTAAACAAATTTGGCGAAACCTTTTAGCTGAGAATAAAAGGAATAAAGTAAATTCTTTCTCGGTGAAACATTTTTCATTTTGTTCTACGATAATATATTCAAGAAAATATTTTGCATACCGTCCATTCCAACTAAATGCTGCTGTAAAAGATGGTTAGTTAAATTAATTTAAGATTAAAAAAAACTCATATTCTTACAAATTCATACAAAACAATAAATTTTTTTACCTTGTTTAACGTTATCCAAGTTAGTTAATCCAGTTTTCGCTTTCACCATTTTCAATCAACTCATATTTTAGAAGGAAATAAGGAAAACTAACATTATTTTGAGAAGCTCGAGAATACTACTAAGGGACGAATTAATTTCTGTAGCTGAAAGCAAACTAAGACTCATCGATTGCGTTAATAAATACTCAGAACAAACTGCCTGTGTTTACGTCAACAGACGCACGTGGAACGCAACGTGGAAATGTTTTAGTTTCATCGGCAGTTTTGTAAATCACCGCAAGGTAGCGTATTCGAGCGCTGGAGTTCCGAATAACAAGCAACAGCGGGCGTTGATCGTAGCAAACGATCAACGCCCGCGGGGAATAAAATAAATAGAATTGATGGAAGACGGAAGAATGATCTTTTATGGAGTCCGATTTGTAAATTTGTTATTCTAAGTTGTAAATATTTTGTTATTATAGTGAGTTTTTCGTTTAGATAGTATTGTGCATTTTCTGTAGTCAATTTCAATAACTCTCTAAGCAATTAAAGATGCAAGCGCCAAAAAAAAAAAAAAAAAATCGGCAAACGGTAAGATTTTTACCTAAAATTTCAATTTAAGATACCGATTAGTGCATTTTTGCGGTAACGCAAAACGTTTACGCCATTACGTTCACGACAACGCTGACGTAGCAGTTCCAATTGAAATAAAAGTTACTGTAAACTGTGATCAAAAACTAATGCCAGAATAATGCATAACTAAAAGAAAAACTGTTCAATCATTACACCTGGGAAAAAATTATAATGGAAACACATTACGTCTAAAATACGTGTCGAGTGCCCAACTATAGATAATGTTGTCATCTAGCAATCATGCTGCCAAAGTTTTCGCCAAGCCTTCCACCAGTCACATGATGTATCCATGAACCAATTTTTTCATCAGCAAGTCTGGGAAAGCTCGGTCTACTCCTGGTCTACTCTTATTATTCGCAGCTCCAGCGCTCAAATACGCTACCTTGCGAAGATTTACAAAACTGCCGACGAAACTAAAACATTGCGTTCCGTGTGTTCATTTTGGGCAAAACAAATAGTTTGTTATGTGTATTTTTTTTTATTTGCATAATTCATCATTTGGAATCGTCATCCGCAACAGCGTTACATCAAAAATATCTGATATAAACTGTGAGTACACATTTTATTTATCTTGTTCTGAGTAAATTTGAATAAATATCAGTTTTTCAATTCGATGAAAAAAAAAACGAACTTAACAACATTACTGGACACTTTTCCTTAACCTAATTCCACATAAATGATTTAAATAACCTTTGTTACTACAGTATCCTACTGAAATAGACAGTATGCAAATAAATTTTCTTGAAAACATTTATCGCAGAACAGATTGAAAAATCCAGAAAGAACGTTAAGAATTTGAACAATAAAAAATAAAAGTTCGCCCAAAATCTGTTTATAGGGTTATGGTTTTAAAATTGTGTGAAAGAATAATGTATCTTGACAAGATTTCGCATATCAGGTAAATCATTTCCATGACGAATGAATTAAATGCATGATGATTTCTTTTGATATCCAATCATATAGTCATAGAAATAAATTATCTAGTGTTAAACGTTACTCTTGACAGTCTGTCACGTATGTGCACTATGTGACAAAAATGTCAACAAATGCCGGAAATGTCACGAAGCTGAACTTAATATATAATAATGTATAGAAAAAACAGTACAAAATGAAAATGCCGTTCGAAGCGAACCAAAAATTTATGAATTCCGAATTCAACATCGTGAAAATGGCTGCTTCAGAACAACTTACTGTGTGTTCTGCATAATTTTTTACTTTCGTAATACTTTTTGATTTCTAATCTCTTTCTACATGGGTCAGAATAACCAAAAGACTTTGAAAAATCTTTTCAAATGAATAAAGAACAAAAAATCATACATGCGAACAAAAATATCTATCATTTCCTAAGTTTAGAAGCAATTTATATGTTACAGCGTGCGTTTGTTTTAGTTTTTTCATCGGCCATTAGACAGTGGCTGCAGCGCCCCCTATAGTTTGTTGGAGTTTCGAATTAGTCTATGCTTTTTTCCCCCTTTAAAAAAAAATTCTTTACCAACTTTCAAAACGAAAAAATAATAATTAAAATTAATAAGCTTATTAAAATAAATACATCATATCAAAAAAAAAAAATCGTTTCTTTTTCCCCTGTTGACAAAAATATTTTTTTAATGAATTAATACACTTACCAAAATAAATAAAAACAATAAAATGTCAACTTAAAAAAATACTTTTCACTGTCAAAAAAAAAAAAAAATCGTCTGCTTATATCTTTATGTAGAAACATAAATGACTTCGAGTTTATTCGCCGAAAACTGAATACCAAAATTAAAACTTTAGCGTGAAAATAAAAAAAAGTCATATCAACAATAATTATTTCACAGTTAAAACCATAGCTGTGGAGTCGGAGTCGGAGTCAATCTCATTTTGGGATAAAGGAGTCGGAGACGAATATCCAAGAATCGGAGTCAGTCATTTGTTCTCCGTGTATAAATCGTTTTTCTTCTTTTTCTGACTTTTACTGGGAAAGAAGGCTAAAAGTGACCATATTTATCACACAAAAGTCAAAAATAAAATAAAATAATAAATAAATAAAAACACCTCCGTCAAAACAATGAAATATTCTACTGGGGCTGTAAGCGTTTGAATTCAAACATGTTAAAATGTAAGGTATGGGTGAAAATTAAAATTTTTAATACTTGCGTTTTAGGACTGTAATTTCGAAAAGTTCCTATTAGGGTTAGGAGAAACCCTAGAACCCTAAAGCCTGATCCCTATAACATCATCGAAGATTGTCTACAGTTGTTTTCAAAACTTTAATTTTGAAAAATTTCGGAAGAAATTCTCCTGGAATCTTACCCCTTCCCCTAACGTCATCAAAGATTGCTTACAATTTGCGTAGTTATAATTTCAATTTGGAAAAGTTTTCGCGGAAGTTCTTCCGAACCTTCCCTTTCCACCATTAAAGATCAACTTTTGTTTAAACGATTTCAATTTCGAAAAATTCCGAGGGGAGAGGCACTTAACTCTCCTCATCCTAACATCCCGAAGATCGTCTAAAACTGCAATTTTGGAAATTAAAATTGCTAATAATTTATTATGGAGAGTTCTCCAATCCCCATTCCTTCTCTTAAGGTGACTTACAATTACGTACGTATTTTAGACGATCCCAGACCCCCATCCCGTTCCTTTACTTCAACGAGTCTTGACTGCCGACCGAGTGATGTAATAGTTAGGCATCTTACGCCTGAAGATACAGATTCAAACCTGGCTCCAATCGGTGGATTTTTAAGATGCATAAAATAGACTGCGCCCGGGTCTTATGATTTTGCGGCATGTGAACGATCCTTCGATTATTCGTTTGGCTTTATGTACTCCAGGAAAAATTAAATTCTCAGCTCAGTTTCGCATTTAAGAGCCCAGGTACCTTCATCTGATACGGAAACTGGCCGTGGATATTATCGTGGAACGGTGCCACATGAAAGAATGTATGCTACATCGGGAGATCGCACTAGGTCTACAAAAGTCAAACCCTCTAACACAACCTCATTAGAAATAAATAAAAAAAAAGACAAAGATTGCTAACAACTGCATTTTTATTTTGGAAAATTTTCCTCTCTAGACGTTTCGACAACCCCTTCTTCCCTTCTCTTTTTCAAATTTTGTTTACAGAATTAAAATTTCGAATCGTTTAAAATTTTGTTTTGAGCCTTCAAGTTCGAAAAATTCCAAAGTAAGGTGCCCTTAACATCCCTTCTCTTCCTTATATCATCAAATATTAACAAAAATAGCGTTTTCAGAGCTACTATTCAGAAAACTTTCCAGGGTCTAACCCCTGGACCCCCTCTTTATGCGCAAAATTTACCCATGACGCAATGTTCACATTGTTCTTTTTTTTTTTTTGAGCAATCACAAATTGCTTATTGTTTTCACTTGACCGTTGAACGACCTCCGTCCCTTGATTTTATTTTTTCTATTATAATGCAGGCGTCCACGTGCCTCAGAATCGAATTATTTATAAACGACCTTCTCGACTGTACACAATCTTGCAAAAAAGTATCCAGCACACAGCATTCAGCACATAACAAGCAGCCCCTGGCATTCATTTGAATTTTAAAGTCTTGAATTTCAATTTTCGTTGCGATAAGAGCCATTAGTAGAACCCAATGAGTAGGGTCCTATCACAATTCGTGATTGCGAAAAACATAATCTGATTTCAAAATCTCAAAATTCAAACTATTTTATTTATTTATTTGCACATAAAAAAACGATTAGTAATATGTATGTAACACATAAGCATGATTCTACTAATTCCAGATTCCACATAGCTAATACAAGTCTTCTAATTTGTATGCTCATATTCTAGTAAGGACTCCCACTTAAATCAGACGTTAGATCCGCTCTCTCTCAGACCGCTGTCTTATGAATGGAGAATTGGAAATCACCAAAATCAAATCTGTCAACCGATTTGAAAATTATTATTTATATTTACAATTTACATTAATTGTCAAGTAACTTTGACACATTTTATGCGTTTGCCAAAAAAATGAAAAAAAAAGAGCATGTGTTTTTTTTATTTGTTGGGGGGGGGGGGCTCTTTACACATGCAGTTCAAAAGGGGCGCAATTTTCCCCTTTTGCACGGAGTGTTTCAAAAGCTAAATCCGGCCCTGTTCGCAGTTGATTGTCTCACTAGGAGCTTTCCACACATTTTGCTGGGGCGGTCGGTTTGCAGTTGATTGTCACATACAGTTCAGGTAAAAGGATGACCCTTCCAAAGAATGTCATTTCGTCTCACGTTTTCTCATGATGGCATTTGAAAAAAAATAATTGACTGATGGTTTTCTGGGTTATAATATACGATAATTACAATATTAAATTTGATTCTAATTCTTTACCATTTTCAGATGTAAAGGGATATAAGCTTTTTTACGTTTTTTTCTAAAGGGCAAAAATAGCCCGCCCGCTAACTCTCATTGCAGCTTGAAAAGCACACACTAACTCACAAGATAAATCACGAAACGAAGATTGCAAAATGGCAAAGGACGCTGTCCTCTTTTGACGAATCATAATCCTGGGATTTAAACTTGACGTTTACCACGCCTTTGCATTTGACGTCATTATGTAACAGGCTCGGAAAAACTTTCGTCGAATATAAGTAATGCCAGCTGGTGCTGCCCTCTTGCGTGTGATCATGTTGTTAAAGTGAATAAAAAATACAATTCAACAATGAACTTCAACATTCCCCCCCCCCCCTATAGGAAAAAGACGAAGATGGGGAGAGCAAATGTTTGTGGTAATGTGTAAACATTTCAAAATACATGACATTCAAAAACTAAAATGGCAAGTCACCTAAATTTCAATGGAAGTGAAAACCACTCTGGATTAGCATTAAAGAATTTTCCAAAAAAAATTGAATCGAAAAAAAAATTGTTGTTCTTAATATATATGACAACATAGTTAAACTGAAAAACTGTTCAACCTTCAAATTGTAACAATTGTATGTTCAATAAAATTTCCATGATAAATCACAACAAATATTGCAATTGTTAGTTAAAACATTCTCCAAAGTAGCTAATTTTAGACAATGACCAACCATTATTGCAATTGTATATCAGGTAGCTAATCTAATATTAATCATTAGAGTGATCATATAGATCTTATGCAGAAACAATACAAATGTATATTACAATAATAAATGAAGAGACAAACAAAAAAAAATCCCCTACTCAGCAGGAAAAATTTTACTAACATGTAATTTAATGCTTTTATCATTTGTATCCTGCGGCTTTACCAAATAATTGTCATTTCTAAAAATTCTTTCAATGGTAAATGGTCCTTTATATTTAGGCATCAAAGCACCCGGTTTGTTCAAAACCCGAATGAATACCTTATCATTAATTTGAAATTTGTGAATTTTTCTACCCTTTAGTTGGGTTGCGTGTTGTTTAAAATATTTGTCTTCATTTTCTGCCACGGCTTTTTTATTTTCATTTGCACATTTATCCATTTCCTTAACATATGCTTCATAATGAGACACTAATTCAAGATCAGAAAAGATTTGCATTGGAACATTGATGTTTCTACCCAAAAATAGTTCAGCAGGAGAAAAACCAGTAACACCATGTTTACTGGCGTTATAATGAAGTTTAAAAATTTGAAGTTTCTGAGACCATTCATATGTATTCTCAGATAAGGATGCGACGGATTCTTTTAAAATTCGATGGGTCCTTTCAATTGTGGAGCTCCCACGGGGATAGTAAATTGAAGATTTCCTATGCTCAATGTTTAATCCCTTGAAAAATTGTTCAATCTCATCAGAAATTAAATTGGGACCATTATCAGTCAAAATTACCTTAGGCACTCCATAAGATGAAAAGTAAGTGTTCAGGCATTTAATTATACTAGTAGACGAAATATTTGATAAACAGAAAGTTTCTAAAAATCTGGAATAATTGTCTACAATTGTAAAAATAAAAAATTTGTTATCAACCGACCTACATAATTTACCTACCAAATCACAAGATAAAAATGACCCTGGGCTTAAGTCCTTTTTAGGAATGAATTTAGGTATGGTGTTATTACGCTTGTTCTTATTAGCCAGACATTTGGGACAAGCACGACAAAATTTTTTAACAGCAGTAAACATGGATAGAAAAAAATATAACTTCTGCAAAAAATTATATGTCTTCTGAGCTGCAAAATGTGGAGTGTGGGCATTTTCAATAGCAGCATTGTAAAAAACTCGGTTAAAATTGGTGAGACATAATGTAAAAAATTTGTAATAAAATGTTAAACTTGGATATTCCCTTTGTTTACCATTTTACTTCATATTATTATCATTTGCGTTGTGAAGGTGACTATTGCTTAGAAAAAAATTCAATTGGAAAAAAATGGTCGTTGATTTTTTGTATAAGTATAGCTGAAATGGCAATTTTGCTAGCATCAGTAACTAAATACAAAGGAGCATCCTTCACAAAATTTTTTAGTGTTGGCTTATTTAAAATTGCATCCTGTAATTTTTCAAAAGCATCCTGACACTCGTTTGACCATAGGAATGGTGTGTTCTTTTTAGTCAAATTAACAATAGGAGCAACAATTTCAGCATACTCAAACACAAGATGTCGGAAGTAATTAGTCATCCCTAAGAATGATTGTACTTCTTTGGTGTCTTTTGGGATGGGAAATTTATTTACCTTATTTATGTTATTCTCAGAAGGAGAATAGCCATTATGGTCAATGTTGAATCCTAAATAGGTTATTGAAGATTTACACAGCTGAAGTTTAGATGGGTCAAGAGTCAGGTTAAAAAGTTTCAGTCTATCAAAAACCTGTTGTAGAAGATTTAACAACTGGGACATGTCATCAGCTGCCAGAACTATATCATCAAGGAACCATTGTAAGTTAGGTCCTTTTAATCCCTTTAAACAATGAGTAATCAGAGAACAGAAGTAGCTCCCACTGTTCCTTGCGCCAAAAGGAAGACGCTTGGGTTGAAAATTTCCCAATTCGGAGCAAAATGCCAACTTTTCCCTATCCTCGGTTCTTAATAAAATTTGGAAAAAAGCAGATTTTAAATCGAGCACACAATATAAATTTCTACCAGAAATATTCTGCACTATCTCTGAAATTTTTGGTAAACAAATTTTGAATGGTTCAGTAATAGCATTTAAAAGGCGATAGTCAACTACCATTCTGAAATTCGGTTTTGCATTGGGATCATTTGATTTTGATGGTTTTCTGACAAAAATACTAGGGAATGAATAACTACTCGTGGAATGTTCAATAATTTCTGCCTCTAAAAGCTTATTAATCTCCTTTTCAGCAAATTGCTTAGCTATTCGAGGTAATGGATATGGTTTAGTTGACAGAGGAAAGTCATGAAAAAGTTTAAATTCAGGTACAATAAAATCAGTAGAGCCAAGTGTTAAATAATTCTTTGAAAAAACCTCATAGTTGTCCATTAACAATTTTGTCATTTTGATTTTGTCATTGTCATTAAGGTGATCTAAGCAAAAATCATTGGGAGAAAGTTCTTTCTTTCTTAACTCCTTAATTTCCTGCATTGTTAAATTGTTTACATGAGCGGTTTGAGAATCAGAAGGTTATTCAAAATCATCTTCAGAAATTTCCTGAACAGTACCTAAGCATTGATTTTTTTGAATGATAAATTCAGTATCCGAATTGTTGTCAACAATGATGTACATTCGCTCAGCATTTTTGGCAGAATGTAGAGAAAAATTGATGTTACATTTATCCTGAATCTTGCCAGGTGAAAAAAGCAATAGGTTGGAATCTCTAAGTTCCTTAGGAATACACATTTTTACGATTTCAAAAGAATTAGGAGAAATTTTAACATTAAGAGCAGATTTCACTTTGAAATAATTAGTTGAAAGTTCTTGAACATCATTACTAATGGTATCATTGGTTGCAGTAATAGCATTAGCCTGCTTAATTTGCTCATTAGGTGAAATGATAATGAAGTCTAATTTAGTTTTGTCAGTGATTATTCTCTTATTTACAGTGTCAAGAATAATTTTGTTACGTTGGAAAAAATCATATCCCAAAATAAATTGATAATTATTATTCGTAGAAAAATTTGTGGTGAAAAAAAGATTTGAAAACCATGTTCCCTGAATTTTGAATTTTAAATCTACAGCTGACCTACAACTTATACTTTCGTTATTCACGGTTTTAATTTTCACTCCCCTTGACACATAGTTTAATTTTGAGATCTCTTTAATCTTTTCTAAAACAGAACCTTGACAGATTGAGATGTTCGCACCGGTGTCCATGAGTGCATAGCATTTAAAATCCTTAAAAGTAATTTCAATGACAGGTAATGCATTATCAGAGTTGGTGCAAGACATTAGTTCCTTATTAGTAAAATTCTGTAATTCATTATCATTTTGATTGTGAGTATCAAATTTTTGTAAGGTTCCCATCTCCTGCACATGTTTCACATCATCCCTATAAAAAATATCATTGATCTCATTTGAAAATTTTTTATCTCCTTTAAAGTTTGGATCCTGCCATCCTTCAGTCACTTTGACATGATTATGGGGTTCCGAATTCTGATGGCTAGCATAACCTCGAATACCCCCTTCTAGTTTAAATTTCCTTTATTTGCATTTCCTCTATTGTATGGCCTGAAATTCCTAGCTCTCTGCCGGTTGTGATAACCTCTATGGCCTGAGCGGTTCCTTTGGGAAAAATTGTTTTGATTGTGACCCCTGGAATTACCTGGAAAGTACCAACATTTAGTGGTCCAGTGATTACGGCCACAAATATGACATTGAACATTTTCAAAATTGGTTTGATTTTGTGAAGTTGATGGACCCTGATTAAAATTTTTATCTTGAAAATTATTTGGTCTATTCACCTGAAGAGAATTTACATCATAATTAAAAGTTGCAGCATTCTCATTAATTCCCTTTGAACTTTTTAAATTGTTAACAGACTCTGTCAAAATGGAAATTTTTCGATTAGTTTCCTCCTGGCTTTGTAACAAAACATTAATTTCCAGTTGGGGGTTACTGAAATTCCCAGAACTGTTAAGGGCATTTTCTACATGCTTCGCAATTTTAAGTGCCTGTTTGAAAGTGTTGGGACCCTGCTTCTGAACCTCAATTCTGATGTCGGGCCTTAGAGCATCAATAAATTTGGAAAATTTTGATTTATCCACTAAATCCAAAAGATTCTTCTCTGCGTTGTTATTTGGGTTTAAAAATCTATCAGCGGCTTTAACAACACATTCACTTAAATCCGTTACGGATTGCCCCAGCTTCTGTGATATACCCCAGAAATCTTTTTGAGCAGATTCAAAAGAAATTGTGTAAGAATATTTTCTCTTTAACTCTTGAGAAAGCTCGGAAAATGTAGCATCGGCATTTCTTTTTAAGATTTCGGAAATAAATTCCTGTGCTTTGTCTCGTAATCTCAATTTTAAGATTATTATTTTCTTTGCAGCTGACCATTTTTCGAGTTCAGCAATTTCACAAATGTTATCCAGAAATGCATGCACATTCTTGGAATTTTCTCCAGAAAATGTTGGGATGAGGGGTAACAATGAATTTGCCATGATATAAATTTTAGTACTTATTCAAAATATATATATGCAACTCAAAAAAAATACATGCATTCATGAAAAAATGACACATAAATATTCAACATAATAATAAAAATCATGAAATGCAATAAATTATATAATGCAATCCAGAGTGGTCCCCAAATTTTCATTGAAAATCAATAACCCCTGTTCGGCACACACGGCACCATAAAATGTAAATCAATTACCATCAGTGAGCACATATTGACCGATAAACAGTTCCACCAATGTAGAGATGAATTCAAATTGAAAAAATACGAAGGGATGCAACGATCCCAACGTAATGAGCAATAAATTTCACTAAATTTCCTTTTTTATTATTACCCTAATGGGTTTTTACTTTGAGAAGATCAATGCTCCACTGACATGTAGGCTCGCTGGTAGTACCAACGTATTTCTCTGGGACAGTCAGTTCACGATTCGGTCGGAGATTATTCACAGGCACATCCAACACATTTTGTTGGGGCGGTCGGTTTATAGTTGATCATCTCACTAGGAGCGTCCAACACAATTTCTCTGGGGCGGTCGGTTCGCAGTTGATCATCTCACTAGGAGCTTTCAACACATTTCGCTGGGGCGGTCGGTTTGCAGTTGATTGTCACATACAGTTCAGGTAAAAGGATGACCCTTCCAAAGAATGACATTTCGTCTCACGTTTTCTCATGATGGCATTTGAAAAAAAATAATTGACTGATGGTCTTCTGGGTTATAGTATACGAGAATCACAATATTAAATTTGTTTCTAATTCTTTACCATTTTCAGATGTAAAGGGATATAAGCTTTTTTACGTTTTTTTCTAAAGGGCAAAAATAGCCCGCCAACTAACTCGCATCGACACATCATTGCAGCTTGAAAAGCACACACCAACTCACAAGATAAATCACGAAACGAAGATTGCAAAATGGCAAAGGACGCTGTCCTCTTTTGACGAATCATAATCCTGGGATTTAAACTTGACGTTTACCACGCCTTTGCATTTGACGTCATTATGTAACAGGCTCGGAAAAACTTTCGTCGAATATAAGTAATGCCAGCTGGTGCTGCCCTCTTGCGTGTGATCATGTTGTTAAAGTGAATAAAAAATACAATTCAACAATGAACTTTAACAGTTTCGTTAGCAAAGAAAATAATAACAGTCTTCTGTTCGACGGACTATATGGCTCCGAATCCACACCTGCTCGGACAGCTGCATTGTCACGTGATAATAAAAAATAATATTACTGAGCGTTTTATTCTTCATATTTTAAATGCAGTTCAATAATTCACTAGCTTTGTTTTCGAGCGAAACGAAATTCTGTTTGACGTATACCAACTGTTCATAAATGTTAAAAAATGTCTACAAGATTTCTTACTGTAGAACAAGCTGTGGCTTATTTAGAGACATTGTCAGATTCGGATTTGTCAGATGTAGATATATGCCAATTATCCCTGATGAACTAGGCAATATCACTGAGGAAGAATAGATGTTGACAGAGATGAAATCCTACAATTTTTTGGTTTGTTGCTATTGAGTGGGTACCATTCTGTTCCTTCTGAAGATATGTATTGGAACAGTGCAGAAGATACATCTGTGCCAATTGTACCAACAGTTATGCCTCAAAATCGTTTTCGAAAAATAAATAACAACTTTCATTTGATGGACAACCATGAATTAAAACAAAATGATAAACTAAGAAAAGTTTTCCCTATTTACGAAGAATTGTGTAAAAACCCTCAACAATTTGGTGCATTTTATGAAAAATCGAGCATAGATGAATCTATGGTTTCCTATTACGGTCGGCATTCATGTAAAATCTTTATTAGATGAAAACCAATAAGATTCGGCTTCAAAATTTGGATGCTGTGCTCTTCAAGTGGATACCATGGAGATTAATTCAGGCAAAAAAGAAGGATCTCCTGATGTGCAATTAGGATCCAGAGTTGTAAATGATCTATTTTCAGTTTTGACTGACACGTCTAAGCATGAAGTATACTTTGATAACTTTTTTACATCATATGACTTAATTTCTCAGCTATCAAAAAAAAAAAAAAAAGTGTACGAGCAACAGGAACAATTCGTGAAAACCGAACTGGCCATTGTCCACGGAAATTCAAAAAAGCCCTTTCTAAAGAAGATCGAGGAAATTTTGACTATCGATCTGATGGATCAGTGTACATGTGCAGCTGGAATGATAATGCAGTGGTTACAGTAGCATCTAATTGTTATACACATGAGCCACTAGCATCTGTAAAATGTTACTCAAATGCGCAGAAATGCAAGATAGATGTGCCACAACCTCATCTTATCAAGAGATACAATGAAGGAATGGGGGGTGTGGACGTCTAGGATAAACTTTTAGGCAGCTACAGACGTCATTTGAGGAGTAAAAAATGGTGGTGGAATCTTTTTAGTAATGTTCTGAATGTTTCAGTTGTAGCTAGTTGGTTACTTCATTGTGAGTTACACGAAGTCAAGATGAAGCATTTAGAGTTCCGAAGAGGAATAACAACTGACCTCCTAAAAAGAAAAGTACTAGTAGAAAGTCATCCAGGGCCTCGTTGTCATTTACATAAACGATCAAGAATGTCTGGCTGACATTATATTGTATCTGCATCCCAAGGACGTTGCGCGGTGTGCAAAAAGATACGACTAAGAAATGTGATAAACGACTTTACCAGCAATGCTTCCTTTCATATCATGGGCATTAGATATTTCTGTATTGGATTTTCTGAATTCTGATATGTACATAAATGCAATTTAAAATATTATTTTTTCCGTAATAAAGTATGCTAAGATAAAAACCGCATTCAAAACCTCTTAGTTTAAAAAAATTCTCTGAAAAAAAAAAACTTCATGCAAAGCGCCAATGTTCCAAAAATGGAACACACTAAAAAACATAGTAAAAAAAATTTTTCTGGAAATTTTATTTTATTTCAGTATTTACTAGACATAAATAGACATAATTTCAAAAAATTACTCAAATTTGATCATCCGTCAATAGTTCGGCGGTTAAACGGTTAACCCCTTTGCACTTTTTAAGCTATTAACTGATTCTGTTAACATTGTAATTTTACGATTTGTTTCTTCTTGGCTTTGCAAAAAAACATTTTTCTAATGGGGGGGGGTATCAAAATTCCCGGAACTGTTAAGGGCGTTTTCGACATGTTTTGCAATTTTAATAGCCTGTTTAAAGGTGCTGGGACTCGATCCTTATATCAGGCCTTAGTGCGTCAATGAATTTTTAGAATTTTGATTTTTCCACAAGATCCAAAAGATCCTTCTCAGCGTTATTGTTTGGATTAAGAAATTTATCAGCAGCCTTACTAATATATTCACTAAACTCAGATATGGATTGCCTCTGCTCTTGTGAGATACTCTGAAAATCTTTTTGAGCAGATTCAAGTGAAATAGTGCAAGAAAATTTTCTTTTCAATTCTTGAGCAAGCTCAGAAAATGTTGCATTTCTCTTTAAAACATCAGAAATGAATTCATGAGCTCTGTTTCTTAATCTTAACTTCAAAAAAATTATTTTCTTTGCTGACGACCACTTTTCAAGTTCTGCAATTTCAGAAATGTTATCGAGAAATGCCTACACACTTTCGGAACTCTCTCTCGAAAATGTTGGAATAAGGGGTAATAATGAATAGGCCATTTGTAATAAAAATTCAGTAACTATTCAAAAATATATTCAATTCAAAAAAATTAATCTGCATTCATGAAAAAATGACACATAAATATCCAGCAAAAATAATATAAGATCATTTTGGCATGAAAATAAATACAGAATTCAGAGTGATTTTCATTATAACTAATTAACCCCTGCTCGAACCTCATGGCACCATAAATGATAAATTGTGTATTGATAAATTGGTTGTTATTAATGGAAATTTAAACTTTAGTAAATGTAAAATACCAATAATGTTCATTCAATAATTATTTTAAAGATCATATAGTGGCTGTACATTTGCATCATATATCAATTTAAAAATTTGGGATTTAATTCCCAAATTAATCACAAAATTAATTATACTCATTCTAAATTTAATCCTGAATGAACTTGCCATTTTATTTGTGATACCAGATTCATTTATTCACTTAAATGAAAACATCAATCTAAAGCATAATATGAATAAAGTAAACTCCCGATTATCCACGGAATAGGGTGGCACGGTAACCGCTTATAAGCGAAAACCGCGGATAATCCAAATAATGGGCAAAAAACGATTCTTGGTGTATGCAATAGATAAAAAATTTTAATGACACTCACACATTCATTTAAATTATAACTTAAAACATTGCTACATTGCATCTACTAACATTGAACATAAAAAATATATGTAAAATTTAAAGGTGAACAACAACACAATCATAAGTAAAAAAAAAAACGTCAAAGGACCCGCGAATAATCCGACCGCCGATAATCAGGAGTTTACTGTACATTCATTTTATGTAAAAATTGAAAAGGGCAAAACGGCCGGATTAAGCCAGCGCGGGGCCCGTAGCAAATATTTCCAAGGGGCCCCCGTTTTTGCATGATGTAGTAAACAATAGAGTTCTTCTTCATGGTGATGGGCAGTGCACTTATAACACGCATGAGTACATAAATGTGTATATAATTTTAGAGCTTTACGATGGTTAGGAGCCTCTTATAATACCCTTCCTCTTCCCGTTACTACACGTTTTCAATTTTTAATTCCAAAAGCTCAAATTTTGAACGATATGATTACCCCCGGAAATTTTTCGATATTTCAGTACTAAAAACTCACTTCTAACGATTCCTGGTGATATTAGGAAGAGAAGATTCGGAGGTCATCATTTGGAGAAACTGAAGTCAAAGAACGCCATTGCATCCTATCTCAGCTAAGATCAAAGGAAAAAACTTGGGTTCACAACGACTCTCTCCCAGGGAGTTTTTTAAAACTGAAGCCTTAAATAAAACTGTAGATTATCTTTAATGATGTTGCAGAAAGAGGGAAGAGGGGTGTTCAAGGAGGTCCCATTGGAAAATTTTCGAGCTTATTACCTATTATTAATCTAAAAACACAATTTTAAGCAGAAATTCTCGAAATTATATACTCTGAAAGGGTAGTTTTTTTTAAACCTTCTTTGGTGATTTTGGGGCAGAATTCACGAAAGCCATCTCCTGGAAACTTCTCGAAAGTGAAGTTGTGAAAACGTGATAGATTGAAGGCCATCGCGTGTTACCTTTCAGTATGGGATGGGGTTCAGGCACTCTCCAAGGCAACCTGGAAAATTTTCGAAGTTGAAATCTAAAAAGATCATTTTAGACCAGTGTTAACAATGTTGGAGGGGGAGAGGTACACTCCCATAGAAATTTTTTGAAATTATAGTCCAAAATACGCATTTGTAGGCCACCTTATTTGACGACGTTATAGGGCGAAATCGAGCTCCGGATTACAACCGTGGAAATTTTTCTGAACTGAAGTTCCAGAAAGCAGTTTTAGCGAGTTTTCGATTACGTTAAACAATTTTCTTCCTGAATTTTTCTGATTTTCAAGTTCAAATAAAAAAACTTTTGGCTACTTTTGGTGATGCAAAAAAAAAAAAAAAGGTTAGGTTCGGGGCATGGGCGGCAGCTTTTTAGTTCCCTCCCCCAAAGAGAACTTTGAAATGTGGTTTTAGGATTTGTGCTTTAAGAGTTTCAGCATCCTCCTTCTCCGGCTATCAACAATTAAATTTTTAGACCCCAAATTCCAGAGAAAGCCCTTAAACCATCTCGATTTCAAAATTTCAAAAAAATTCCAAAGGAGAATACCCACCTAATCTCCTAGCTTCTCAACATTCGGGGAGAAAGGCTCCAAACCACCACTCTTTACCCAAATCTAAAACTAAAGATACCCTGCGACTACCGAGACAGTCTTTTCATCTGTACCATGTACAGTTCTGCTTCGAGGGCAGTCAAACGTGACGCGCATCATATTTGCCCTCCACACAACTTCATTTCTTGGATTTTCTTTTTGATGAAGTTAAAAAAAAGCTTTTTTTTCCTTCTCAATCTGAAGAAAGCTTCTGGCCAACAGTGGTCTTGACCCTCACCGAGAGTTTGTTTTGCTACATAAAGCGGAAGTACCACTTAGTTTTCGACATTTTCTCCTGTTCATCCTGCTCAGACTTCCGTCGGATGCATGGTTCATCAACTTGATAACCCTGACAACATCTCAATTCCTTACCTTCAGTTCCCTCTTAACGGCTGAGAATTTGAAGGCAGCTGAATAAATTTTTCTTCTGATAGGAGCCATAGTACAAATAAGGCAGCCCAAATCGAAGTGATGATAAATGAGAAAATGTAAGAAGCGAGTACACATGATAGAGTAATGGAGTGAACCTCATACATGGAAAAGAAAGGATCTGAAAACGCTAGGTTTACTCAAATAACTAGTGTGATGGAGGACTATCCGTAGGATTGCGTTGTGTAGATGTTAGCTCCTGCCATCACAGGTAAATTATCAGTTACGCTAAAGCTAAATCTGGCGAATAATCAATTTATTTTGTCACTAAATACAGTACACAGATTCTGGGAGGAGAGGGAGTGTGGACTTACCCAAAACTCAACGGAGGAGTCGCATCGACTTCATTCTGCTGGAACTGCATGCTATGAGAGCAGCCGGTCACCAACGCACAAGACGCACTTCCGCGAGACCTCTGGCTCACACCCTCGACTCTCTCTCTAGGGGTCTGCATAGGGGGGCAAACCCCTGATCAGTTTGGTGTGCTTCCTTAGCTGCTGGCGCCATCTATCGAGGTTCTCCTAAAACTTACTTCAATTACGGATTTCTCCGCCACACTCCTCCCCCCTTTCAAAAATAACCACTCAACATGAAACTGGTTACACATAATACAAAATAGTTCAAAATGCTGTAAGTACATTTCAAGCGAAGTTTCTGGAATATATCATGCAATAATATGTTAACAAATAATTATCAAAATACAAATGACTAAAGTTCAAAATCTGTGGATGAGAAAGTCATTTTTTTTTTCATAAAATGTCATCATCATGTGTTTTGAGGGAACATCAGCACTATTATAGTAAGGAAACCCACATAATGCCTATCTTATGTGAAAGTTCAACGTGGACACAGTAGCACAGAGTGAATTTGTCTGAAGTCCGCTCAAAGATCTCAGTATTTTCACTCGTTTTGAAGAACCAAGGAAATGCAACCTTTGTACCAGTCTTTTCATAGAATCCAGTAGAGCAACTAGAGTCCGTCGGATGTAATAAGGCACAAGAGGTTTTGAAGATACTTCTGCAATGATGTTGTTTACACTTTCTACGGCAGCACTCGCTATAATGAACTATATTTAGGTCGATATAGCTCTCAGAGAGCTGGGCAGATGGAAGTCACAAAAAAAAATTCTTTTCGACGAGATTCACAGTTCAAAATTTGCAGTGGTGGGAAGTTTGCTTCTAAATCCAAGAGACTCACAACTCAACTTTGAAGACGTAGGTGACCTTCTCACTATTTTTCCTGCAAGTGAGAATTTTTTTTTTTTTTTTTTTGAATCTCTGACTTTGCCACGGTAAGTCCACTACTCTCCAGTACATTTTTTTTTTATTTTACTAAAAATATCTAACATTGTAGAAAAAATCTAACATTGTAAACCATATGCAATTGGATGCTATTGTGAGAGTATTCGATTTTTTTTTAAGGAAAACTACTAATTTTGCAATTAATAAAAAAAAAACAATGAAAAACATCTGTTGACTTTTTTTTTTTTTTTTTTCAAGAAGATTGAGATACAAAATTTTACAATATTAACTTCCATAAAAGACAAAAGTCCTCACTTCTTCTTGACCAGGGTTAAAATGAAGGGATCTGGATGCTTGCGTTTGGCATGTCTCAGCCACTGTTCGGCGTCTGGTGCGTGTTTGGGATTGCAGTCTTTGCGGTGGTCGCCGGGGTGGATGGTGTTGGTCGTGCTGTTCGCGTCAGTGGACTTGGGTTTCGTCCGCTTTGTCGATTTTAATTTGGGAGCTTCTGGCGGTCTCTTCTGGGCCGGTGGGGGTCTCAGCGGTTGCTCTTGTTGGTTTGTCTCCGGGGATGCACGCAAGACTTCGTTCAATTGTTCTTCATCAGGGTCCACTTGGTGTTCCTTTTTCCTTCCCGGAGTAGGGTCTCTTGTCGATCTGAACACTTGTTGAGGAACTTGTGATTTTGTGGCTGCTGCTATTATGTCCATGATTTTTTTATCCTTGTGTTTTGAAATTGGGCTCGTGGCCTGTTTTGCTTTGTCTTCTCTGGTTTCGAGTTTCCTGGGAGAGGTACTTGGGATGTGTTTCTTAGGAGATTCTGGCATAGGAATGGGGGCCGAGACTGATATGGATTTTGACTCTTTGTTTATGGTGACTGGACCTATCCATCCCTGATCTGCGATACAATCAAGAACAGCCACTGCAAACTCAAAAGGATCATCTAAATGTCGTTTTTGAGTAAGATGGAAAGTTATAAACTGTTCTTTGATTGTCGCAAAACCCTCAGCAGTTGACGTTCTCCTTTTTTCGAACCTCTCAGAATCAATGAAAGTGGAGCTGTCCTCTATTTGTTCTATCTCATCATTTATCAATCGAGTGTTGTCATCGAGATTAACAATGTCGATACCGGCCTCATTTGGATCTTCCTCGTAAGAATCATCTTTCCCTTGAGAGCTCGAAGCCTCGTGAAGCTCTTCTTTCGTCAAATCACCCAGGTTCTGGATGGTTTGAGCATCGATGGACAAATTCTGTAATGATGCATTTATTACTTCAGCTTCACGAGAATGCTCTGATTGAATGACATCCTCTAGACGAGGGAAATCTTTCAATACATCCCTATTTTGTACAACTCTCACGGGAAGTTTCTCATTCTTTTTCGCGGTTGACCTTCCTCTGGTCATCGGAAAATCAGGAGGGGAGGGAGAGGAACTAACTTCCGATCTCTTGCGTTTCTTTTCTTTGGTTGGTTTGGCCATCTTATCTGTGACGTTTGTTTTACTGAGGCCTCGTGAATTTTATTGTTTTCCTCCTCTTGTGAAGCGATTGATATTGCTTCATCTAACGTTTGCGGGTTCTTACTCAACACAAATCGCTGAATGTCTGCTTTCAATCCCGCTAGAAACCTTGCTAAAAGCAAATTCTGGCTTACTTCTGGCATTAGTACCATATTCCCTGCACTATAAACCTGGGCTCCAACTTTCCTAATTCTTAGACCGAAATCAAATGCGCTTTCTGTTGGCTTTTGGGAGCATGTTGCCAAATCATGTAATGCGCCTGTAATTGAAATTTTCCTTTCAAACCGTTCTATTAGCGAATTCGCAACCGTGTTGAAATCATTTTCTCCCGCTACTGTCGAAATAAACAATTCAGCTGCCCCGGTGAGTTTAAGTTTCAGAATGGACAATTTCTCTTCGTCCGACCAATCGCTTAACTGTCCTACTTCATTTATTTTGCTCAAAAATTTCTTTACGTTAATAGTGTCGTCCCCGGAAAACTTTGGAACTAAATCTATTAATGCCATATTGGCTGTATTGTTTTGAACAATTATGTTCTGTGCTGCTCTGCCCCTACGATACATTATGACATTTAACCTAACACACAATTAATTATTAGTAAGCTTCAGTAAAATTGAGAAATCAAATAAAAATTCACACATCACTTAGCAAAGATTTTTCGTTACCCCAAAATGCACTTTATATGAAACATTTTGCGATTGCTTTACACAATATAAATGCATTATAAAAATAATAAATAAGTGAAAACAACCAAAAGCATGATCAATTGATAGGAAAAAAAACACTTAAATAAATAACTGTAGCGCAGAGTCAATTCAATGATCATTCAAAAACAATGCATGAAGCGAAAATTTTCAAACTCTTCTGAATCGTAATTTTATGGAAATATCTCAAAAATAATTGCATATTAAAGTAAGCATTCACAAAATTGTTACAAATCTAGATTCAAATAAAGCATATTTTGAAAACTCTCACAGATGCATCCAGATCGCGTTAGGCTTAGAACCGGCATGGTCAACGTTCGATACCAGCATAGAATCTTCTAAACTAACTATTTTTTCTTTTTTTTTTTCAAAAAAACGTATCGAACAACCACGGCGATTACTTTTCGAAATATTTTAGATTAAACGCCAGGAAAAAATGGTCACTGCACCAATGTGATGGAGGACTATCCGTAGGATTGCGTTGTGTAGATGTTAGCTCCTGCCATCACAGGTAAATTATCAGTTACGCTAAAGCTAAATCTGGCGAATAATCAATTTATTTTGTCACTAAATACAGTACACAGATTCTGGGAGGAGAGGGAGTGTGGACTTACCCAAAACTCAACGGAGGAGTCGCATCGACTTCATTCTGCTGGAACTGCATGCTATGAGAGCAGCCGGTCACCAACGCACAAGACGCACTTCCGCGAGACCTCTGGCTCACACCCTCGACTCTCTCTCTAGGGGTCTGCATAGGGGGGCAAACCCCTGATCAGTTTGGTGTGCTTCCTTAGCTGCTGGCGCCATCTATCGAGGTTCTCCTAAAACTTACTTCAATTACGGATTTCTCCGCCACACTAGTGGTGCCAGATATATACATCTACATTTGGTTGGATGTAAAAATAAATTAATAATTAAAAAAACAATTATAACTTCAGTATGAATAAAAAAAATCACATTGTGTCATAATAGTTACATCGAAAAATGTCCACACTTTTATTTAATTTAAATTTATCATCATTGTGATATTTCAAAACGTTATTCAATATCATATTTACAAAGCAGCAATCATTATTCAATTTTTCATGTTCATCCAATCTTGCCTTAACATTTTTCCAATCTGAACCAGTCTTCCCTTCACACAAGCTTGCTGATTTGAACATAAGTTACAAATTTAGCAATATGTAGCTCCTTTAGAGGGGGAGTACACAAGCCGGGAAAATTTTCTTTCCATTCAGTTTAATCCTATGATAGTTACGTTCAGCTAAGACTCTCCCTATATCTGAACAAATTTTTGTGGTTGACCAATTTCAGAAATAAATAGATCAAGCTTATTTATTGTAAGATAAACCTTTATATCTAGTAATTTTTGAAAGTTCAGCAGTTCAGTGGAAGTCATTGTATACAGCAATAACAATAGCCAACCTATAATCATCCAGTCATATCATTTATGCAGAGATCTTTTGCAAAATCATTTTCATGTTCTCTTTTGTTGTATACCTGGTTACGCGGGCATTGCAGGCAATGAAGCAGCCGATTCAGCTGTCAGAGCTGAAAGAATTCTGGTCGATGATAGTGTTCTTTACGATGACATCAAAAACGCCATTTCTGAATCTCTTAACACTCATTGGCAGCAGACCTGGAATTCAGAAATGCAAAATAAATTACATTCGATCCAATCCTCGACTAAAGGTTTTAGATCATCGCATCTCACCAGGAGACAAGTTTTACTAGCTCGACTTCGCATTGGTCATATGAGGTTCACCCATAAATACCTCTTATGCTGTGAACCAGCTCCAACGTGCATCAAATGTAACATGAACCAGACAGTGTTGCATATTTTATGCAACTGCCCAAATTTTAATCAAATACATTTTAAATATTTCAATGATTTTAATCCATCTCTGAAAGACTTGCTGGGTGACCCACCCCATCGCAAGGAATCGCCCCATCGCTCCTTCCTCCAAGAGATAGGATTCTCCTTGGTTAATTTAGTGTTTGTGTCACCATTATGTGATTTCGTCCTTTCCTTATTTTTCAAGTTATTGTTTCACCTATTTTCTTTAACTACAATTTGTGTAAATGTTTTTAACGTTTATTTTTTTTAATCGCTGTCCTTTTTTGACACTAGCATTTAAGGTTTTATGCTGTTTTCTTCAAAATATGCTTACTTTTAAATAACGAATAAATACCTTTGTGCTGAAAATTAAAATAATCAATAATCTAACGTATTGAAGCATAAAACAGGCAAATTATTGCAAACTTGTGTTTTGGTGTTACAAGGAACACCTTTTTCAATGCAAAGAAGTGTGAGCTTCTGGATGAAAAGTCTTGTTCTAAAATGAAAAACAAATAGTTTATAATGAAAAATTGTTTGGCGCATTATAGCCCTCAAGGGCTCTTGCACCGAGGCCTTCGAGATAGGAAGGCCATCCAACTAGCAAATGACGTCATCGTTTGTCGATCCACAATGATATTGGGAAGTGAGCACTTTGATTAATATTTTGGTTAAATAAAACTATTTGGTTTATTTATTATTGACTTCTGTTACTTTAGTAGCATTACAAGTTCTACTTTTTCATTTGAAAACATAAAAAGGAACCGATAATCATACATTAAAAAATACACTGAGCTTAATTCATAGTATTTGACATAAAAACATTTATAAGTATTACAAAGTATTCAAATAACTAAACACGATTTTATTTTACAATCATGTTAAAACAAAGTGATAAATAAACACAGTTTTATTTTTCATTGGAAATTGTTTTTTAACTAATCGCATTTTAACTACTCGTATATTGTATTGAAACATTAAGTCTTAAGAAGTATTCAAATAAATAAATGAACTTTCATTTTACAATTACATCAAAACCAAAAATAATATTACTATTGTATTTGAATAAGAATCAAATGAAATTTTAAAAAATAAATAAACATTTTTACTTAAGAAAACGGGAAACATGACTGCAATGTTTCAAAGACATAACATCAAATTAAAGTACATAATACCATATTATTAATGTTAACTTAGCTGAGCAAATTTATGCTTTTCAAAAGACGTGAATGCTTGGGTGCCATCCCCCAAAGTAGTCGGTGCCCTACCCCCTTCAATTATGAAAACTTCAAAAAAAAAAAAACCCAAAACATCTCCATCTCCCTTAAAATTTCAAGGGCACAGTTATTTATAATTATAGCCGTTGAAAAGCTATCATTACTATGAGACTATGATTCCGACCCCTCCCCCCTTCGGTGGGCACTCTCGAAAAATTACACAGGAATTCAACTTGAAAAACGTTAATTAAAGAATGTATAATACAACATCATGAATACTGTATGTTGTACATCCAAAAAATGTATTCAATATCTAAACAGCCTTTTTTTTTTTTTTTTTGGAATTCGGCTACTTTTCCATTTTCAGCTTTTTCTGCTGCTAATGATTCTTGTGTGTGGGGGGGGGGGGGGGCTTTAATAGTTCATCATTTTAGGCTTTTGAAAAATTATTTTAAAAAGCATTAATTGATGACAAAGTAACCTTTTTCAAATAACTTTTCATAGAATGACCATTTTAGCAACTTTCTTTAATACTTAAAACCTCATATATGTTAAATTTAGATCAACATTTTGCTGAGTATGCTCTTTTAGGAAATCAATGTGACAGTTTTGTGACAGGGGGAAGGGAGGGGATAACAAGAAGTGTGACATCACGCGTTGTTTATAACAATATGCTCATGTTGAACAGCGTTACGTGTAACAAGGAGGAGGGGGGGGGGGGAATTTGTTCAAAAGTTTGCATAATACTTTATAGACAGCCCCTTAATTCAATTTATGTTACAGTTTCAGAGTTCCTGAAAGCTTATTAACAGAAAACCCAAGGAGTTCAAAAAATATGTAGTTCAAGATATTTTGCCCTTTTTAAGCATAAACAAACAAGCACAGAGCATTTGGCACAAACACGTTGTGTATCCACTGCTCAAAACTAATCTTTCGCAAGCCCAGAAATTATGAATACCGTTAACTTAACCACAATGTGTGCATAAATATCATAAAACTTAAAGACAACAGTGAAAAAAAACCGTATATATTTTTTAAATTTACGCACAGAACCAGCTTGTTTGAATAACATTGCAGGGGCGTAGTTGGGGGGAAATGTTTGAGTATCGGACCCACGACCTCCGGCGTTCAAATCTAATCTTCTATCTCAGAACTACGGAAGCCCATCAAGGAATGTTTTTTGATCAAAATAACACATGCTAGCGTATGAAACAATTTAATCGAAACGGAAAATATAAGATTAGTTCAGTTAAAACCCTGTTTCAATAAACTTGCTTACATATTAACTGAATATCAACACCAAGTTACGTTGCTTCTGATAGCAACAAGTATATCTGCAGAAAATTTTGACATATGTATATTGTCAGCTTGGAAAATCCATTTCGAATAAATGCGTGTACAAAGTTGAAAAAATAAAGAAATAAAAAGTTGCAAGTTAACCGTTTCAAATATTAAAGCAGTATACTAAAATTACAAATTACTGACAAAGATATCAGAAAGGAAACTGACAATTGTTCGTGTAATGGAGGAAAACTTAAGTAATCTTAACTGCATAAAATGTAAATTTGTTTATCTGAGAAAAGTACTTACCTCCGAACTTTAAAATGTATTCCATGAGACGCCCAGCTTTTTTCTTCACATGCAGGTTGTTCGGAAGCGGAAATCGCTGACTCAAATTCACTCAGCAGATACTTATATTATATATATATTTTTTAATTGCCTCTACATTCCGGTACGTGGAAAGGATGAGATAAATCCAACAGTATTGTATTCAAAAATGTGCAGCCGAAGTTAATATTTCCTATTTCATCTATTTCAACCAGACCAAGAAGCACTATTGTTTAACTGGTAGACTGCACTGCTTTCAAAGTTTCGCGCCAAGTTCAAAGATCGACTACTGGTGGCGTAACGAAGCGGGGGGGGAGGGGAGTTGTCTGGCCTGTTATCACGTGGGTCTCGCTTGCACCATAAAAATCAAACCAAACGAGCGTATCGGCAGCTAAATATTTCACCCTATTGTTTCTGTATTTTTCCTTGTTCTGTGTATTGTGTTTGTTTCTGCTATTTTGTTCTTTGTAACCTTTTCTTGCTGCCAGCCATTGGAAATAAAAAAAAAAAAAATATTGTCACCAAAATTTCTGTTTGAAATGTTAGCCCTGAGTTCAAGGCCTAGGCCTTATCGGAATGTACGGTAATCAAGGCCTTTTTATTGGTTAAAACACAATGCTTAGAATTTTAAGCTATCTGCAGTGAATATTATTATAGAAATGCATTATATTTGAATGTATTTATATGCACTGTATTGAACAAACAAGACATAAATTTCTGTTTTACAAATGCTGAATATTAGCATCTGAGCCTTAAGTTCCTGAACTCTCCTGTACTTTTTTACAGTGACCTCATACTGAGAGAGCGCAATAGAAATATTCAAATGTTCAAAAGTCATATGTTGATTAAAATTGCAAGATGTCTATGGAAGTATTAGTATTAAGAGCATTAATACAGATTTAATTTTCCTTGTAGGTCTCTCTTGCTAGTACAAGTGATGTTACTCACCGAAGTCATGAAGGTGTACTATATCAAGATAACTTAAGGAAAGTGCCTTACAAACCACAGGTATTATACTTCATCAAGTTTTTAAAACTGATTTATGCATATTGAATCTTTTCTTTAATGGCTCCAAAGATAAAATTTGCCATGAAGTTGATGTATAGAAAACATCATTCTGTGGCCAGATTTTTTTTTATTTGACATTGTTATTTATTATTTTGCTTAAATGTGTTTTGTATTGACCTTGTCAAGGTTAGTGTAAACCCTGATATCATGATTTTTGAATCTTAGACATCCAAACACCTAAGAAAAATAGAAAATCTGTTAAATTATTTTCATACCATCCCCTCCCCCCTAATTCAATGAAAATTCCAATTCAAAATATGCTTTAAAATAAAAATACGCACTGAGAACTGCAAACTGTCACTTTAAAATAATTCATATTTTTGTGATTTTGCAATGCCAAAGATCTAGTTTGACTGAAATGCTTAATATGAGAAAATAGCCGTATGGTAGATTATCAGTTCACATTAGGCTAATAATCTAACTTGAGGACAGCCGAGCAAGTGCTGTGGCTAATGGCGCCATTTATAGAAGCTTGAACTATGCTACTAACAAAAGAAGATTTTAGCAAAAATCACAGTTTGCTACTAGTGGGTATTTTTTGTGTGAAAGTTGCATTATCATCAAAACTGAAAAAGTGATATGAATCTGGCAGCAATATATTGTTGCCTAATACATAGTTAGAAGAAAAATTTGTAAAAAATTGTAATTCTTTGAGTAAGTAACATTTATGTTTATTATAGACATTATAAGCTTTAACTACTTAAGAAGTGGTATTTTTTTGCTGTAAAGCTGCACTTTGCCGCATGTGCGACTGTAAGGGTGTATTTAGCTTTTTAATGTATGACATTTCTATATTTACTAACATTCATGTTAGTTTAAGGGTTGCTCTGGCCATGGGAGACCAGGGTATCCCTATATTGGAAATTCCAAAAAGACCTCCGATTGTTTCTTTTATGTTTTCAGGTGTGCCAAATGCTAGTACAATATATCACCCTCCCCCCCCCCCCAGATAAAAAAGAAACTGGCTTCATTATTTGTAATAGTGTAATATGCGGATGAAAGGTTCCATTAGTGTAAATGTCTTATTGCTGCAAGCAAGGTATTTTTTCCTTTTTGTGATGCAAAAAAAATTAGCAGAGGATCTTGAACATTTAAACATTACCTCTCACTTTTTACACATTAATTTGAAATTAGAAATCTTAATTTAAATATTAATGAATGAGCTAAAACTCTTGCAGGACTAGATGAATTCAAACCCTCCCATATGCATTATATTTCATTTGTCAGAGATTCATTTTAAAAATTAGAAAAGAAAAACACTAATCTATTGTTATTCTGCCATTGTGTTCAGTTGAAATTAAGCTGGACCGAAAAAAATATGGGATCTTTACTCACTTTCAAATTATTAGTTGTTTTGAAAAATTTGTCCAATGAACATAGATATTTTACCCTGTATAAACATAAACATAACATAGTGAAAAAACGTAAAAAGTGTAAGTCTCAGAATAAAATTTAAAATGCTACCCCCCCCCCACAACTGTCTTCTTGATTGTGAGTAGAATATTTTGTAGTGCTGTGAAACTTTTATTTTCTAGTCTATTTTTTCTTTTCAAGAATAATTTTAGAAATTAAAGTGCAGTGGAGTCCCGAAAATCTGAGGTAATTGAGCTCACCTTACCATGGATTATACGGAAAATTTTTCTACATTTAAAATTTACACAACTGAGAAGACATAAGGAGGAGCACCTTTTACTTCCTTGCATCAAAAAAAGGAACTTTTGTCTTGAAAAAAAAACTTATCACTCAAACTTCAACATAATTTTCCTTTTAATTGCTTTTAGACGAATTTTAACCTAATTTTTTCTCAATTGTGCAAGGCAACCAAAACAGGTTAATTAACCCCTCAATGTACTTTTATTATTGCCTGAACAAGTCGATAAGTTTTACAGCAGCGAAATATTTTCTATTTTCAGATTTTAATGAAGATCAAATTTTTTGCTACACCTCGGATTATATATAAGCGGAACCTCGAATTTTTGAGACTCTACTGTATGTATTTTACAAGATAATCCATAATTTCTCTAATAATAAAACCATTTCTAGAGAAATTTAAACCATCAGTTTTATCATTAGAGAAAGCTAATAAATTACTCTTTATTATTGTTGTCTAATAATAGTAACTCGCATTTTTGGGACCACTTCTACAATAATTTTCTCTTCAGGACCCCATCCAACCGATTAAACCACAAATAGTGGTAGATATGATGGACCCTGGAGTGTGATATGTAATAATTGTCATCTTGTTATTTTCATTGAGGAACAATTTTGATTTCTATAGGGTCAAGTCAAAATACCTCCCTGGCTTACTGAAGAAAAATTAGATGAAACAGTTGCTCTTACTGACAGTACCCAAGGCTCTTCTACTTCATTAGCTTTTAAAGGAAAATCATTTTGTGTGACCTCACCAGTTGAGCCTTCTTTAGATACTTTATTAAAACACAGTAAGTTGATGCAATTTTTCTTTTCTTGTTTTATTGGCTTCAAGTGCTCAAGTTGCACTGTCCAAAATCTGTACCTCAGGACCAGACTAACTTAAGTCCGAAAACGGCGATTTTTCAGGTTATTACTGTACTGTATGCTGTAGAATTCTGTTTCGTTTTGGGCCATAAGATTGTAGTTAGAAAAAAGAAATCCTTAATATTATTTACCTGTGTTAACACTAGAATTACATCAAGGGTCATTTTGACCCACAAGAAGAAATTTGCATAGTTCCCTACATAGTGGTATATATTTGTAAAAATTATTTTAAAATAAGCATATTTATAATAAGTGCGATTTATTTAAGGTATGTAGAGATTATATGAATGCATAGTAAATTATTAAAAAAATTTTATTATACTCTTAAAACACCCAGTGCTGTTTTAGTTCCATTTCAGAAACAAGTAGCTAGTGCTCTTTTGTTACGTGCAAAAATGTTCCGAATGCTTCAAATTCTTGCAATGTTATGTTCTAAAAGGCATTTTTGCATTGGTGCTCTGTTTCAGCATAAGTAAATGTATTTTCATTTCTTTTAGTTTTTTTTTTTTTTTTTTTTTGTTAAATCCAATCTTCTTAAAAATTTTGTATTATTACATAGCACAATGATATAGAAAAAAGTCAAAGAAGGATGAGGCTTTTTATGAAAATACAGAAGAGCAGTTAGCAAAAAAAAATTGCTTGGGGTCAAAATGACCCTTTCTGTAATTCTAGTGTTAAAAGAGTGCAATTTTCTAACTTTGTATGCTTTTGTATGCAAAGTTGTGATAATGTGTCTTACTTTGGTTTGACTTTTAGGTTCAGAACCATCACATGGTTGTTGAGAATTAGTTTTGCTCTCTTGTATGTTAAACCACTAACTGAAATTTAGTTCGGTAGCATCTCTATATGTTTAGCTGTTTTGGATCATTTTCAAAAAGCAGTTTCTGGTTTGCTGTCTCTTTGCATTTAAAGAATTTAAATAGTTTTAATGTGCTTCTAAATTTTTACATTGTATCAGGATTTTGTGCATCTAAATATTTAGAAGAAGCAATCATCAGGTTTCATGGGGAATGAAATTTCTGCAAGGCCTTTGACAGAAATAGAGTGTGTGTGATAAAAATTGCAGTTTTCTCCATGGAGTAAAATTAGGCTTGTTGTAGATAATGAATAAGATGACTAATTCATTAATGCTCTATCTCAACCTACGGTAGCGTTTCCATTTTAAAATATGAGAGACAGTTTTATAATGTGCTAATGATTCTAATCTCTTTTTTATCCCGAAAATTGAAAGAATAAAGTTGTCAAATCTTAAAGATCATTTTCAATGAATTCTGTATTGTCTCTGTCTTTTTAACTTTCGAGACTAATCTGTTCTGATTTTTAGCTTGTTATTGTCTCACACGAGACTGTATAAAATAATTTGCTAAGTCAAGTATCTGTCAGAAGCACTATCAAGCGGTTTAGACTTACTTACAGTATGAAGTTTGTAACTGCACTCAAATGAGTGTGCTGGTTGTCTTTTCTTGTGAATATTTAACTTAAATATAAAATTGCAGAAAATAAACTAATCGAAAATGAATAGTGTTATTTTTATTTACTTTGAAAACATATGTTTAAAAGATTTTCCCAATTGACTAAAACATGCGTTATTCTATAATTATATTAATGTTTATTGATTCTCTGCCTGAATATTAACAGTATTTACACCTGTGGAATGATAACTAACCCCAAATACTTTGAAATTGGTTATTTCTGATTTCTCAGAAAAAGGAGATTTGCTTTTTAAAACTTGTAATCAGAATTGTGGCTTAATTTATTCTTAAAAATTATAACACGGGGAAGCACAGGTTTATACGTTTCTCTTTTATACGTTTTTATCAATTATGTTTTTTAAATTGGTCCCTACAGAATCTAATACACATTAGCAAACACCTGTTATACGCTTTTTCATTTATATTATTTTTTCATACAGTCCCTTCGAAAACGTATGAATGGTGCTTCACTGTATTATGTTTAAATTGAAAGAAAAAAAAGTACTTATGTTGTTTTTTTTTTGTTTTTTAAATATTTTAAATGTGTTTTTTTTTTTTTTTTTTTTTTTTTTTTGTCTTTCAGTTCACAAGGAGCAAAAGAAAGGATTACCAGACAAAAGAATTAAAGCTAATATAAAGAATTTAGCTGTTAAGAGTTCTAAATGGAAACCTGTTTTTCACGGAATATGGAGTAAAAGTCGGCATTCTGCTCAGAAAAAACATAAGTTACCATCCGTCCCATGGCAGTAAATTTTGTCTAAGTAAAAATAAATCTTGTATATCATGTATTAAAGTTTGTATCATAAATAGCGATGGCAAAAAGTGCAATTTGGCTAGACTGCCGAATTTCAAAGCTTTGGCCAGCTAAGTGCCAAAGCTTCAGCTGCTGTACATATTTATCATTGAATGCACAATAACAGTTAAAGTTCATATTATGATCAGTATGTTTTTAATATTCTTCATCCTGGTCAGAAATTGAATAAGGCAGAATTTTTGTAGTCTTCCCGTTTATCACATATTGCAACTTCTTTATCAATGTTTAGAAAGTCTTGGAATTCCACTTCATTTAAATCAAACAGATCAGAAAGACATCCACAATCTTTCCTTAACACACTGGTTTTGTGGTTTATGTTACATATGGTGACATCCTCTTTATTCTTCACGAACCCAGCTTTCTTAAATCAACTTCTAATGGTTAAGGAAGTTACACCATTCCAGGCTTTGTCAATCATTCCTATGACTTCTAATGTGATTATTCCAGAAGGCTTGACTCTTTCTTCAATTCCGAGAAGGTACCGGATGAGAGGTTGCATCGTGACTGCTCTGGGGCCGGAGCATGCACTTTACGAGGGAGAGTGGCTTTCCTGGCTGAGGTTGCTAAAGGAATCTCATCCTCATAGGGTAGATAAGCCGACATGAAACATGCCGAAGCACCATCTTCATTAAATACTTGGATGGCGACATTATCACCGTCAAGAAACTTTGGTAGGCAGAGAGTATTCAGGCGCTTGTTAACAAGTACGCAGGCTCTCGGTCTACTACAAGTCAAATCATAGAAGAGATTACCACAACTACCCAGACCGAGGATTTTCCCGTGGTTAACCTGTACAGGGTTCCTGTACTAGGGCAATGTCATTCTTCCTTCAGCCAAGTCTTTACTGAGAAGAGCAGTAGCAGATTGGCAATGATGAAGGTTAAGCTGCGAAACAATGATGCCGGGCACCGCCATTGCAGAGAGCGGGGACCCGCTAAGGGGCAGCTTTGTTAGGATGAGTATCCTGCAAGAGGGTCTCATCCGCTAACGTGACATCGGAATCTGCATCTGAAACGTCAAGATTTTCCATAAAGTTCGTAATCGAACTTGCAGTGGATTTAGGAGAGTTAGAACCATTATCTTTACTCTCAATACTTAAGTAAGAGTGGATTCAGATGGTGTCCCATCAGGGTTGGCAAAAACCCGGGTTTTTTTAAAAAAGCCCATGGACCCAGGGTTTTTTTGGGTTTTTTTAAATAAAACCCAAAAAAACCCAACTAAAGCTGGGTTTTTTAAAAGAAATGTGGGTTTTTTTGTCTTTTTTTAGGGGAAAGGTGGGGTTACTCGTAGCATATTGTAGCAAAAGTATATGGACAAAGCACAAAAATTGTCTTGATAAAAAAAGTTGAAAAATTCAGCGTTTTCTGAAGAAAGGTATAAAAGACGACAAAATTCAAGAATGGTGAAGTTTCAGATTTTTTTAGTTTCCATGATTACCAACAGTTAAGGCAAAGTTACTTCTCGAGTGATAAAATCTATTGTTCGTTTTTAATTACTACATTTTTTTTGCATTTTACTTTTATTGTATTTCATTTTGTTATGCAAAACTAATGTAGAACGTCAAAGTAGTTTAAATCCCTTTTTACTGAATTCAGCTTAATCAAGACATTTCTTTGAACTTTATGTTGACTGTTTCTATTTCTGTGTACAGAGTAAGAAATATTAAACTTTTTGTAAGATAATGAAAGTACTGTACATCCTATTCTGTTTTCTGTCCGACCATTCGTAAAACCTGTTAATTTCTAAAAAATATACCTTGTGTTTATTCGAGATTTGTGAGGTATTGGTTTGCAGAAAATATTTCATGCGAAAACCTTTCGGCTAGAGTAGTATCCTCTGTAACAATCTGCAAATATTGAGAAAATCTGACGTGACCGGACTTAGTCAAGATAATTTGAGTTCCTTATTGACCAGTTGAAGGAAAAAAGTTAAATATATTTATTTAAAATCTTTGAAGCATTTTTTAATGCCCTTAAGAGTTAAGAAATACTATTAAAGTTCAAAATTCATTTTTTATGTCCACTGCCTATTGTGAAGAAGAAATAAAAAAGAAGTTTAAATTGTAAAAGTATTTAAATTAATTATTTTTTATTAAAAAAAGTTCTCAGAAAAATTTAAAAAACCCAAAAGTGGGCTAAATAATGGGTTTTTTTAAATGGGTTTTTTCAAAAAAACCCATTGGGTCCAACCCAATTGGGTCCAATCCGGCCAACCCTGTGTCCCATCCACCGAAGTTTCCACCCCTTCCATCTTTGCAGGATCTTGAACATTGCTCCCAGCAGGAGTTTCAACTGCCTCCACATTATCCTTGGGCTCCAATGAAACATCGAAGTCCTTGGATGAGGCAGTTTCTGCACCAGGAGCATTTTGTGTGTTGGGATCATGCAGGATCTTACACAGACCTTTGCTAAAACCCCCAACAAACAATTCCAGGTTGGACTTCTTAATGAACTCGGCTGAACCAGAGTCCACCTCGAAGATGCACCTGACATAATTGTCTTTAACGACCTTTTTGTCTCTTGCTCTCCAGCTGCTCGTGTTGAGGCCGGGTTTGAGACGAGCAAGTCGTTTCAAGACTTTATCTTGCTCCAGGGTGTAGATATCCCTTGTCTTAAAGGCATTCACCAGTTTCACAAGGTCTTTCTAGGGCAGCACTGCAAGTTCAGAGTCGCCTGCAGTGCGCCCATTGAAGTGGAAATGTACCCAATCTGCAGCAAAGTCATTGGTGCACTGGATAACCAGTGCACCATTTGAAAGACTGACAGCTGCAAATTGAGGTACGTTGTCATTGGGGGAGGGGGATATCATCAATGATTGCATCAATGTCCCTTTGGATACCAATGGCATCATCCAGGGAAAGTTGATCCCCTGGGTAACCTTTTTTGGTGATAGCCAACTTAATGGAGCAATTGACCCCACTCTCCCTGCAGGCCTGATTGTGAGAACCTCTTGATGAAGTACTCTTTCGTTCAATAGTGTACGTAGACTTAGTACACTCCCCTCCACCATAATAAGAAAAAATTGCATTTTGACACAGCATTTTTTTTTTTTTTTCAGAGCATGCGCCCTCATATTTCTTGCCCCCTTCCCCCCGCAGAGGTGTTATGTATGCCATTGCTTTTGTTGCTTTTAAGCATATATGATACTTTGCTACAGAAACAAAGGTGAATGAAATATTACTTATCAGAGGTAGATCCAGGTTTTATTTTCTAAGCCTGCATTTTGTGAAATGTAAAACATTTTTGTGAATTTTCTTTACTTTTTTAAAAAAGAAATATTCATTAATTTGCCTTTTTTCCCTGGTAAAACGTAATATCAAAGCATTTTCAGTCATCATACTTTATTGAGAAAGGTCTAATGAGTATAATAAGAGCAAATAATGTAACGTTTTTAATAAGATGTTTGATGTTTTTAGATTTAATCAAAGATATGAAAAAGTGATACATTCAAACAAATTTAAATTATCAGGTATCTGCTACACATAGGGAATAGAGCCATTTTTATGATTCAGAATGTTGTGAAGGGGGCGGCTTTTAGGCTGTGAAATTTTGTGAAGGGGCCGCAAAATTGGACCTAATTTTAGCCTGGATCGACCTCTGCTTATCATGTTATTTATATGCTTCTGCATTTGTGTACTATAGAAATGATACTTCTATATCCATGTAATAAACTACTCGTATTTTGCAAAGTTTTTAATAAATTTGGAAAAATACCAGATTTTAATGTATTCTTATTCTTTTGTAATTTAGGTCTGTGATGTCAACTGCAAAATCTTAGATAATTGTAGTTAGGTGGCCTGGTAGCACCCGCGACTCCTACATTTGGGGTTGTAGTGGGTTGCGAAGACTACTATCGTCAGTAAATGGGAGAGATTTCCTAGTAGGAGATTTAGGATATCCCCTGGAGCCATGGCTCATGAAGCCATACAGAGAGAGCGAGACACAGACACGTGGTGCACCAAAACTACAATGATAAGCTGCGCTCCATTAGGAACACTGTAGAACGGTGCAATGGAATCTTAAAGTCGAGGTTCTGTTGTCTCCATGCGTCTGGAGGATGTTTTCTATACAAACCAGAAAAGGTCTGTATTATAATTCTGGCTTGTGCAGTATTGCACAATTTGTGCTTAAAACGAAAAAACTTATTAGCAGACCAGGAGTTCCTTGATCACCATTCGGCACTGGATGATGAAGAGGAAGAAGATTCTGATGACGAGGAAAGTAGCAGTAACGGCCGTAACACTATAAGTGCACCATTTTTACAAGCCCACATATTAAGGGATGGTGTGGCCCGAAATCTACGATAGTTATAAATGAGAACATAAATGTTTTGCTTAGTTGAGAAACTGTATTTCTTGAAGTTCACTACATCTTTGTAAATATTTCTTTTTCCATGAAAAAAAAAACTCATGTGCTCATATAACATATTTGGCATATTAGCTCAGTTAAAGTTAAAATGAAAATGTCTTTTTATAGAAGTAACAGCTACGTTTGAAACTTGAATTGTTTCATTTGGTGAATTTACTCTTTAATTGATTTTTTGAAATTACGTATTAACAGTGATGTTCCCATCAATTTTTCTTAGGGTATACTCCCACTATGCACAATATGTGCATGCGATCATATACATAATGTCACAATATGAAAATTTTTGAAGCTTGAGAGTATACGGCATATATCCTATGGGAACACCACTGCATAGAATATTCATTTTTATAGTGTTCTTTCTAAAATGTATGGCCGAAATCATGATGTAACTTTGGATATAAGAAAAACTTTTTTTTTTTGGCTGATGCATTTTTTCTAATGTTCATTATGCAGAATTTTTTTTAAAACTACCCATTTTACCCCACCTGACTGAACTCGAATATCAAAAGAAAATTCATACATGATCACTTAATATATAGAATCTGCTATGGATTTCTTTTTAAGTCTCCACACGGGAATAGCATTTTGTTTAGAATTAAGATACCACAAAAAAGTTACTTTACTTTGTGTCAAGATGTTTTTTAAGTAAGTCCTTTTTTTCTAACAGTCAACATAAAAGTCCGTAGTTTTCTAGAAAATGAAACGACAGTCTTTTTAAATAAAATTTATTTATCAAGCAGATCTTTAAAATCTACACCGTATTTTGCACATTTTAATTTGACCAAACACTCTAAGTATTTATTTGTTTGTTCCTGTAGAACATTAGCCTTTTTTCTCATTTCGATCAATTTTTTAATATCTGTTTCTTCTTCAGCTTTATTCCTTTCTCTGAATTGTTGTACTCGAGGAGTTGATGTTCCTGGAAATCAAAAAAGAAAATCAACAAAAATGTTTGAAGTTCCACCTTTGAAACCTAAATATTTAACTTTAGTGCTTAAAGCATTAACACAGAAAAATAAATTTATACATATGCAGTCCTATATTTACGGGGGAGGGGGGTAATCCACCCCTCAAAATGTTCAGTTTTTTATTGTAAGAACAGTAAATTGGTCTTGAACTACCTTTTCCTTTGGTGAGCACTAAATATTTCTTTTTACAACTGCAACACTGTAAACAGTATAACTTCATTATCATAATACCCGAGGTTCAAGCCCTGATTACAGAATAGGCCATGGCCTAGGGCCCCCACTCTTTAGAGGCCCCCAAACGGCAATGTGGAAACAGATTTTCTTCTTTTTATTTTAATTCATAGCCTTTAAATAAAAATTAGTATTCACAGAAAAATTAAAAAAAAGTGCCAGATTTGTCTTGAAATTGTAGCTGTTTTGAAAACCCAGAAGCTAGCAGAAGTGCAAGATAATCAACTTCCTTTTGATTCTGAAACATTTCTTTGTGAATGACAATGCAAATAATATACTGCATAATTAGTGCTTGAATACTTATAATCTGAATATTAGTTTCAAAATTTGGAATGATCTACATAATGGTAAAACCTGTGTAACGCAAAAGCTGTAGCCTCAAGGTGTGCGTTATACACTCTTCTACAGCATGGTTAACTGCACAACATTGAGTGTTCATTAGAAATTCACAACACCAAAAAACAATTAATTTATACATTTGCAAAAAAATTAAACATTCTCTATTATCCACTAATTAAGGGAGCACCGACTTGCAGGTCCCATTATATGTATCAAAGGGTGTAGATTAATTATAATTAATCAACAATTTTATGATTTATATATGAAAATGAATCAACAAATTATTTCAAGTAATGCCCATAGTAGGAAAATTTAACTAAATATTTTAATTCCATCTAATTTTATATTCTAAGCTAGATAGGGGGAATAGTACATGGGTTTCCCTTTTATTTTTTATCTGACCAAAAAATAAAAGAGCACTTTGATTTTCTACCATATATTTCATTAAATATATCTCTCATCCCAGATGATTTCATAATGTTCAATTCATCAAACTTTTACATTAATTTTTACCCCATGCCTGTGGTATGTAGGTCCGCATTATGAATACAGCTCCTAAAACAATTATAATGATGAATAAGAAAGCAAAGTTGTAGATCTTTATTTCATAAATGTTGTCTAAAGCCAAAAACTACAAAAATATTTTCATAACCTACAACTCTTGAAGAGATATTACACATCATTATTAAATAAATTAAAATTGATATTAAAAAACCGACAATACTGCAGTAATTTATCAACATTTATGAAATTGTTAGACAAAACTTGCTGTTAATTTCAGAAAAGGCATAGTGAGTTTCCATTTTCCCCCATAATAGAAGAAAAATTATGAGTAATTTACAACGTGAAAAAACGCTTAAAAGATATTCAAAAAAATTACTTACAAGATATCATAAAGTGTTAGTTACTGAAGTTTTAGCTATTATAAGTCAGCTATTTGTAGGAATCAATCAAATTTCATCAGAAAAAAAAAAACTTTTTTGAATAAATATGGATAAGTGGTCCAGTCATGAAAGAGGGCAGTTGCAGGTATGAGTGAAGAAATTAAATCATTAAAAAAAGGGGGTGGGCATTGAGGTATGTTTTAAGACATACTGCACATAAATTGATTTTTGCTGAAGGTTTTTTTTTTCATACATTTTTTCTGTAACTGTTGAATATAATAAACTTCAAAAGAAGGTAAGGAATTTTTTGTTAATTAGTAAATGACTCATTATTAGTGCAGCATTTTCCATAGGTGGGTTATTAAAAATATTCAAATGTACTCATGATAAATTGACTGACAAAACAATGTGCAATAACACTTACTCTCCGAAGAAGTTGAAGCTGTATCCCTCACATGGATCTGCTCCTTCTCTTGTTGAATTGATGCCAATTCATCATTGAACAGCACTTCAAATTCTGCCATCTCCATCCTAGCTTCTGGATGATCGTTCTCATTGTTTATGATCTGAAAAAAAAAGAAATTATATATATATATATATATATATATATATATATATATATATATATATATATATATATATATTAGGGCTGGTAGGAATTTCTACACCATGATGGATGCATCGCCAACCTTGCATTGCAATGTAAGATTTTTTTTTTCGACTACAACTTGCATGTGTAAATTTCACAAAATATATACAAGGCATAAGGCAAATCACAATTTTCAATGCAAAAAGATACAACTAAGTGGATGCAAAGTCATGCATTTTATTTAAAAGCTTACATATTCTTGCATTAAGAAAAGGTTATTTATAATCAGCAGCACTCTCAAAGAGGATTTCATAGTTTCTAAGAAATATACATGCTTTAATTCTGAGAAATTGCACCGATATATCTTAAATTAAATTTAATCTAACAAATTTTGCAAAAATAGAGAGCTAATGTTACAGGGGGAGGTTACATATGTCGTCTAGAACAAATTTTGTACAAAATGGATTTGTAGTTCATATTTGTCTTCCATTTTTTGTTGCACCACAAAACTTCACTCATTGTGACACCAAAATACATGTTTGCATTTTTTGTTACTATTTTGATACTAAAAATTAGCTTTTTTTCTGGCAAATGACTATATATTAAACTTACTAGTTCATCAATAATAACTTAAAACGTATATGCATTTCTTATATGTTTTGGGAGAAATGAAGTTCTTGTACCTTCATTGTTGAGCCAGATTAAATTGGCGCTGCTAATTAAGATTAGTGTGAAAAAAATAGACATTACGGCAGTAACCCTGTAAAGGTACATCGGAGAAGTATCGAAGCATTGATTTAGAGATAAATTCTAAACCAGTTTAACGACGTGGGATACATGCCGGTTTTTTACGATTAATCGCCCAGCCTTAATATACACTGCTCAAAACAATTAGGGGAGCAATTTGACAATCACACAAAAGTGAAGAAATCGTTGTGAGGTAGCCTTGCAAAGAGATACAATGAAGTATACACATGTAGTAAGATGCAATACAGCAAAGAAAAAAAAAAAAAAGAAAAAAAAAGGCAGAAAACATTTGACTGGGAACTTTACTCCTCTAGAACAGTGAAACGAATTATGCCTATCCAACATCGTCTGCTACAGTTCTTTGTGTTTGCCCGGATTCCAGTCCCCCGATAAAATGTCAGGCCATGGAATCCGTAAATTACGGTGTTGTTGCATTTTCCAATCAAAAAGGCAATGAACGGTTGAATTTTACCGCTCAGACAGTGAAAAAATGAGCTTCTGTTAAATCACGATTTCTGCACTTGTATCCTTTTTCTGCTTTTCGACGACAGAAACGTTAATTTGCTTCCGAAGTTTATGTTTCATTCTCATGTTTCCTGAAAATATGGAGGCTTTATTGGAAATTTGTTTCCAGAATAATGTTTTTTTCAATTTTGTTAAAACCATGTGCTCCTCTAATTTTTTTGAGCAGTGTATATATAACTACATATTCATTTATATACAATTATATGACTTTGCTGTTCAGACTAAGATATCACATTGAGATACATATCAAAACTTAACTTGAATTTTAACCATGTATTTTATTTACAAATTTTATCTTTTGGAAGTCTTTAATGGTACAACATTTGGAGAATTGTACAGAAGAAACCATTGCAATCAAGCTCCTGTTACATACTGTACTAGTAACACATGCATAAAAATAGCAATAAAAGTGTTTTTTTTTTTAAACCTAAGACATTTGAAACTTCAAAACATTGTTATATTGTTTAAGAAAATATAAGGAAAAAATTATATTTTACATCAAATGCGTCATGCATTGAATTACCTTTAATAAGGTTTAATATAAATTGTATCCAAACATGTCCTTACCTTCAACAAAAGGCATGTGGAGTCAAAATTATCGTCTGTAATCCCCTCAAATACTGTCAGGCCTATCATCTCCACCACACTCTCCTCAATGTCAGTCAAGGGGGGAGGAGGAGGTCCGCCGCCAGTTGTCTCCCTGTATTGTTTGATTAACTGGTATTTCTTTTTTATTCTGTACTTTAAATCTTGCCATTTTTTCTTAAGGTCTGCACCACTTCTGTTGGATTTGGAAACGCCACAAGCGTTCAGCTCCGTTGCAACCTCTTCCCATGCTTGTCTTAAGTCCGCCTGCTGTGATGCAGGCCCCATCTTAGATGTAAAAAGGTCGCGAGGCTTCTTTTTTAAAATTTCAACCAAAATATCCGTTTCACGACTACTCATTTTTTTAACAACTTTTACAACGATGGCACAAACGAAGAAAACAACCTTTTCCACGATGTCGCAAATGAAAACAAACAGGCAGCAGCTAAGGTTACAGTTAACTTCATTCCCTTATTCAATTTTGTGATTGGCTACCTCAAACATCCGGTTATCTGACGAAACGCCGGGCGAAAAAAACATTCGATTGCAACCCTACGCGTTTCGATCGAACGAAAAACAGCAAGTTTAAGTCCCGAATTGGAGCGATTTGGAAAACGTTCGAAATCGAAGGAGAAATTCGACCGTTTCTGATTCGATCGAACGCGTTTCAGTTGAATTCCCCGCTAAATCATAGTCGATTTTATTTTCGGCGCAGATGGCATTCTTTGAAGAAACAGTGCCATTCCCCTGACGGGAATACCTTAAATTATGAATTTTGCACTTGGATAGTTGAATTGGGTAAACAAAGTTTGAGCTCTGTATCCGTATCTGCGGATCTAGACTCTAATGATCCGTATCCGCGGATCTACTTTTTTAACGATCCGGCACATCACTAATCAAAATAGGTTTACATTTTTTTTTTAAAGCTTATTTTAACTTACTTTTAATATGAGCACGATCAAGATGTTTGTATCATTAAAAACATATTGAAATAGAGTTTCAAAATACATAAAAACAAGTTTTTTGAAATTTTTGTAGTTGTTAAACAACTTCATGAATTTCAAAAAAAAAATAAATAAAAAATAAATTTTAGCATTTTAAATTGAAAATTCATGTTGCTAATCAATTATCTAATGAAATGAACATGTAATTTATTAATTTATGTTTAAACTGATTAAAATATTTTTTAATCTTTCGTAAAATCAGATATACTACCAATATACCCTGGTTAAAACCAGTGCAGCGCCAACTTAGATGCAAATATAAATGAAACAAAGCTGTAATTAAATGCAAATATATATATATATATATATATATATATATATATATATATATATATATATATATATATAATAAAAAAAAATAAATAAAAACAATGTTGTTATAGATTAATTATTCATGATTTTCATAGTTTTATTTTCAAAGCATTTTACAAAATATCGAGTCATTATTAGTTGTATTTTTGTGACTTTCACATCTTTTCATAGAATAGCCTTGCACCACTTTGCCTTCAAATCTTGATTTTGTAGGAAACTGAAGATGCTGATTTATTTTCTTTGCTGTAATTTCTCCTGCAATTGGTGACACATCAAGTATTTGGCATCTGCAAATAAACACATTAAACATTCTCTTAATAAAAATGTGCTTATCTTAAAAACCAAATTTTCCAGAACTAATTTTAAAAGTGCATCTGCCTCAGCTTAGCTGTGAATTAATCCAAATTTGTCTTCTAATTAAATATTATAACATCTCGCTAGTCTTATACTCGTCATTGTAATGAAGAAATCAAGAATCAGAGCAACAACTTTGATCAAGTGAGGATAGTAAAAAATTCCCCGATTGTTCCAAAAAAAAAAAAGCTTCATTGCTAAAGCCTCACTATTTTTCGATGGGTAAATTGAAGCTGCACTTGCTGGTAAACTTTGGCATGGAAACTCTGGATGCTGGGTTGGATCTTACAAAACCATCTTGGTTCTTTGTGCCGGCAACTTTTTTTAGGTGCTTCAGTAACTAACCTTCATGTACAGCTTGAGTGTGGCATGGAAATTTACCAAAGTTTCATTCGTCAGCAGTTTTACTAGCTGTGATTTTAATGCAAAAAATGAAGAAATGCATTTCTTTCGATCACAGGATTAACCCCTTGAATCAAATTAACTGGTAGAAATCTTTTTAATTTGATAACCCCAAAAATGTGTCGAAGACCATTTGTTAAGTACTAGCTTTTCTTTATCTTGAGCCATACAGGTATGTATGATTTGAGAATGAAATTTACTAGCATTTTATTTTCATTTGAAGGAGTTTCCATACTTACATACAGTCTCAAACTCTGTTAGCTGTTTTCAGTCATCTTGAATAGAAAATAGGGTCTGGCTCGCAATTGGATGAGAGTTGACCTCCCAGCTGCCTGACTTTATAACAGAACAAATGTCTAGCAGGTACTGTTGACCTTTGCTTAAAATAATGGAATCAATGTCTAGTACTTCAAAATCAACAGTTTAAAAATCCACCATTGGAAGCCTTTCGCACGTACTAAGCTGGTTATTTTGTCCATTCTGTGTTAGGGTGCGTTCAGGTAACTGACACAAGTCACTTGAGTAATTCAAAAATTTCAGCATGCCATTTGAGATAACCTGAATGTCGCAACTGGTGTTCACAGCTTCAACTCAGGTTATTTGGGTTGTATCCCAACTCCTCAGAAAATGTTTTTGGGGAATGAGGTGATGTACATGGGTTATTTGCTGCTAAGGTTGCTAATTGGTTCAACAAATCTCTCTTGCTTGCTGTCTCATTTTCTGCCTCTTTTTCTCTGTGCCTGCTGAACGTGTTTCATCAAGTGCTTTTTTTCTGCTACATTATCGCCTCTCTGATCAAAAATGAAATGGAAAAAGTTGCTATCTATTGCAATGTTGATTTAAAAAGTAAATTGTATTGTCTCTTTCAAGTGTTCATTTTTGTTTTGGTCTGTCATCAGTTGTGTGTCATTGCCTCAAAAGAAACATTTTTCTTTTTATATACACTGCTCGACATTGAAAATGCAACACCAAGAAGGTCAGAAAGTGATGAAATTTGGAAAAAAGACAGACGGCAAGGAATAATAAATGATCTTAATTTCAAAATGATAGGTAGAATACCGAGAGAATGGCGTCGTCTCAGTAGGATGTAGGACCACCGCAGACAGCGATACACGAAGGAACATGTCTAGGCATAAAGTCAGTAAGGGTGCGGATGGTGTCCACAGGGATGGCTCTCCATTCCCTTTCAAACATTTGCCACAGTTCGTCTTCTGAACGAGGCAGGGACAGAGCTTGAAAACGGCGTCCAATCGCATCCCACACATGTTCGATTAGCGACCGGTCAGTAGAGTATGGTGGCCAGGGAAGCATCTGTGTGCCTTGGAGAGCATATAGGCAGATTCGAGCACTGTGTGGTCGGGCGTTATCCTGCTGAAAAATTGGATTAGGTAGCCCTTGAAGGCAAGGGATTTCCACCGGCCGCAGCACATCGTTGGACTGTGTGGTGTGAAAAACCGGTAACACTAACATAGTGCCACCAAAAACGAAAGTTCTCGCATGTGATCGAAAAAAGAACTAAGTACATATGCGCCACAATACCCCCCCCTATCATCTAATCCACTCCCAACAGAACAAAAACCAACATGTGTAACACAATAACACAAGCACAAAAACAATAGTTTCGAAATAACGATTTTTTAATGTTCTTCATTATCGGCTAATAGTTACATCTTTTACATTACACAAGATCAAATTTAGCTTAAGGAAATTAACTCTTTTGAATTATGCAGTGCAGACAAAAGCAACAACAGAACCAAAATTAAATACATCACCAAAAATTATCCACAGATTAAAAGATATCCAAGTTCACACCCTCCAAAAACCGAAAACCCACACACACCCAGCCATCAGCTTATCGCAACGCTCAAAACTCCCTCTTTTTCTTACATCCTCATGTCAAGATGTTGCCAATAAAAAAAAAGTATCAAACTGCGAATTAAAGAAAGTGACTGGTTGTACTATTCGAGCAAAAACATTTTCCCAATGAAAGGAAGAGCAGTGCAGTGAAAGGTGAATGACCTGAAGGAATCGCAATGTCGTAATGTAAAGTAATGTCAACACAAGGTTGGTTTGTTTACATACAACGGTGAAACAAATCGCAATTTCATTTCCATAGATAGATGAAATTGTTTATTGAATATACAATGGGGTATAACCATACCACAGGCTGTCATTGTGCCTTGAATACGAACTAGAGGTGATATGGATTTGTACTTAATTGCGCCTCAAACCATTATGCCACGTTGTCGTGCGGTGGGTCGTTCCACAGTTACTGTCTGATTAGATCCTTCTCCGCATCGACGCCAAACACTTATGCGGCGACTATCACTGGATAAACAGAAGCGGGATTCATCTGAGAACCCGACATTTCGCTATTCTGTCATCCACATCGCTATAGTCTGGCACTATACTAAACGTTGCTGTCTATGTTAAGGGGTCAATGGCAGTCTTCTGAGCGGACGCCGTGATTGCAGACCACGTGCGACCACATGATGTCAAATGGTTCTGGTTGACACGGAAACATTCAGTGTATTTTGCACTTGCTGCAGAATCGAAGAACAAGTGACTTGTGGGTCTGCTGCAGCTTGTCGGTGGATGCGTCAATCCACTCGTTCTGATGTCACTCTGGTTGCCCCTGCACCCCCCAATCTTGCCACATTTCGTTGTTCCAACCATCTTTGGCACAGCCGATGCACTGTGCTCACATCCATGTGGGTATCAGCTACGATTTTATGTACGGATCAACCTCCCCTTCTCAGTCGGATCACCATACCCCTCGTAAAATCGTCTATCTGCTGGAAGTGCCTTCGTTGACGGCGGCCCGGCATTCTCTCGTGTTACACATATCCTCCAAGACAAAAACAAAATTTCTTCGATAATTCTCCAGTCAGAAATAACGACACAAATATTGCCCATTCTGCAAGTTCCTACCCTTATGTCTTACTTCACGTGCGTCGGACAGTTGCGCATTTCACATCATTTACATAACTCATTGATGTACGTCTACTCTAAAATTTGCATGAATTTCTGAACACTCCTTCTTGGTGTTGCATTTTCAATGTCGAGCAGTGTACTAATGCAAATGTAAAAATTGGTGAGCGTCCTGATTTGAAGGAAAAAGTAAACTGTCATGCTATGAACAATACCTTTCTTTGAATGGAATCGACAATCCCAATTCCATGATGCATTCTAAAATTACTGTAGAAGTCTTTTATAGACATCACAGGGAGAGTAATACGAAGGTATCTCTTCACCCTGGTGATAGACGTTCTTCTTTGGGTAACCCGCAATGGAAATTAATCTTCAGTTTTCTCAGCATTCGGGACTGAATACAAGGTTCTTAAGTGTACATCATTCTCACAGAAAAAAAAAAAAAAAAAAATTAAAGGATTTGAAGACTGAAGTTGCAGATGATGAATATTCTTTTGGCAAATTGGTTGGTTTTTACAGCAGTAGATAGCCTAATCAGCATTTCCAATATATGAAGCAGAATGCACTTCAGCCAGTTTGCGGTTTTTGGCTTGATCAAGAGCCATTGAAGTGTTTTGGAGAAAATTTTGATATTCTAGGACATCTTATCAACGATTGCGCATATCTTTGCTATTTTCTTTTCAATAATCATCAGCCATTGTGTCTGTAAAGTTACAATTTTTGCTTAATTGGTTTAGAGATTAAAAATTCACCAGTCGTTTCCCATTTTGTTGATTTTGCGTCGAAAAACCGAGTGAATATGATATTTCGTTTCTTTATGAAAATCGAGTCTAGAATTGCAGTAGCTTGCATGTTAATCAAACAGACATTAAGAATAAGGAAACATTTACACCCATGTAGATGCATTAGTAATGGTAGCGTGTTTCATTTTTGCCTACTAGTTCTGGCACCTTCTAAAAAATTTAAGTTTTCTTCCTGTGGATTCATTTATCTTTCGTGTTCGATGTATATCAAACCTTTGTGGTTTCAAGAGCTGCTCCATATTTAAAGTCGAGATAATTTATAGTGATTAAAACTGTACTTCTTTTATTATTTAAAGAACACAAGAGAACTTGATTTTTAATAACCATAAACTGCAATACATCTTTCAGCAATATCGTAGTTTGAATAATAGTTTAAATTAAAGTTCAAAGTGTTGCCAATGAGAAAAATGAATTCAATTGTTGCCAAATAACAAAAAGAGAAGTATTGAACAAATGAACCAATTAAATTGATTAAACATAAGCAATTGCCTTAAATATACCATCACATTAATTATTTTTCATTAAATGGCTAATTACATAATTAGAAATAGATTTCATCATAAATTATAAATTACTAATTATTCAGTAGGATTATAGTGCCTAGAAGGGGTAGTGATGTGATCGAAGCGGAAACCGTAGCACCAAAACGGAGGAAACAACTAGGTGGCGCTGATGTCCCCGCCGGCGTCAGAACTACGCTATTCCTCGCATCGTAGCATCGTTATTTATTTTGTAGATTTACAACAAATCTTATCAATCAGGGAAAAAACAATACAAAATGTTTATTCGGAAAATATATTTCACCTAATATATTGATAAACTGAGATAAATTAAAAAAAAATGCTGTTAATGAAAAACTTTTGATACATAATTTCTGTTTTCGTTGTGTGCGTCTTTCATCATTTTCGGTGTATCAACGAAACAAAAATAGTTATGATATTTCCAATTTATTTTTGTTAAAATTTGGCAAAGATGTTTTCTCTCTTTTTTTTTTTATTTGTTTTTATGAAACTCACTCCAAAAAAAAAAAAAAAATATATAACTTCATAATTCGGAAAGCTCGAAAGTGTTCACAATTTTTTAAGCATGCAGTTCCTTTAATTCCATTAGTGAATTCAAGATGAAAAAACAGAACAATATTAATAATGTAGTTATAGTAATACATATCTATATCTACAAATTAGTTTTTTGAGAATTAATGCTTCAAAATGTTTTCAGGCAAAAAATTTAGAAAATTAATAATAAGGTACCTATATTTTGATTTATATAGCAGTTATTCAGTTTTGCTCCTTTTTTCTTTTAACATCAAGCATAAAGCATAAGTTAATTTTGGATAGCTTATTAAAGAACATAGTTACCTGGAAATTTAAAACAATATACACAGAAAATGAAACTACACTTTCTGCAGCAAATGCATTAATACACTAATTTGATGTAATGAAAATTAAGTAATTGATTTTCTTTTTGAAGTTCATTGTAGTCATAACATTTGATTTGAAATAAATGAAAGGATCATCTATAATTGAAACTGAAAATATTTTCACCACTGTGAAAAAAAAAACATTTGATAAATGAAACAAATATTCTTATCTTAAATGCTGTATTAAGACAACATGAAACATTTTCAAAAGGAACAATAAAACAATTAAAAGGAAGGCATAAATTCACCCTGCTCAACCCAATGAAATATGCATAACAAAGCTTTAAAATGAAATGAACTACGACACTTGACATTAATATTACTTAGACTCAGGGGCGTGCTTAGAATTTTAGCAGCCCTGAGCAAAATTTGTTTCAATAGTCGATAAACAATCATTTCTGTTATCTATTTATTCTCTCATAAAACATAACATATTTCATTATCATACACTACAACCCACTGTAGTGTATCACCCAGCTGTATAAGTTAGTTCGAGATTTTAAAAAGTAACTACAAAGTTAATGTAAAAAAATATGACCAAAATATGGTTGCAAAGAAAATTTTTGGAATCCGAAAGAGGTTTAATTAATGAAATAAAGACTCATATCCAAATTGCGTTATTTCAGCCACGAGTGGTGGGGCATAGGTTAGATGCAAAGGCATCTCTACGCCTCGATAAAATTTCATCCAAATCGGGGATGGACGACCGGAGACGATTGAAAAATTAGGTCAGTTGATGCGGAGACCATAAGCTAGAGTAAAAACAATGACACTGCGATGAAAATAATCAAAATGGTTAACAAAAATCCATAACACTAAAGGAATTTATTTGCATGATAATTTACAATTTTCTTACTAAAAATTAAAAGTTTGAAATCAATCTTGAAAGTAAAAATCTGAAAATAAATAAATAATTATAAAAAGACAAATTTTCTATTTCTTTTAGCTTTTCAGCGGCACTATTTCACACAGAAATATTTTATTGCTTTGTAATATTTTTGCGATTCCTCAACATTAAAATACTTTAGTGGCTCTTTGCGGCCGCACAGTTTGCCACCCTTAAGCACGGTCCTGATTACACTAGCAAAACATTATGTCAACTGAGTAAAGTAACTTTTTTTTTTTTTAATAACGTTGAATTTACTCAACGAATGCTTAAGCATACATCTTGTACGTCATAAACATATTTACAGGAATGCTAAATAACAAAGAAAAAAGAGAACACACAATTATATCAATAAATTTAAGAAGTACAATCAAGTTACTTAAATTAAGCATAATTAAACTGCTTAAAATAATAATTCAACCATGTCATACAAATACAATAACCCCAATTAGCAATTTTTAAGTAAGCCAATTTACTGCATTAAACCAAGTTGATTCAAAGAACTCATTAACACCCGTCTTTGCATTAATTACATTTGAAAATATAAAGGTGTTTACTTACATCGTCTCATTTTTAAGTGCATCACTTTATCTCGTTTAATATTTATCCGAGTATTATTGACAGATTTAATATAAAAATGCATCCTAGTCACAACGTAAAACCTGATAATATTTCTTGTGAGAAGCTTTTCATGCTGGTTGCAACCAACAGGTTTTAAATCATAATTGCTTAATTCATATATTACATCAAAAATGCTTTCTCTGCACAAATTACCTCTATTCAGGCAGTTAGTGAAGCAATTCTCAAGCTGCTTAACCAATTGAAACACAGGCTTTGTTGGATATGTTAAGCCACCTCTGTCAAAGGCTTTTGTCAATGCACTGAAGTCATCATCGTCAGTTCCATCGGACTTAATTAATGAAATGCACTCTTCACAATGAACTCTTTTCAAAAATTTGCGCACAACGTAACCTGCAATATAAAACACCAATTCTTTATCAGAAAGATCTCTGTTTTGTTCCGAGCAACTTCGTAACACATCACCAACATCTGATAATCTGCCTGCTTCAATTAAATGATCAATTGCTAGCTCAATAGAATTTTGCTTAACAGTTGAAGGACTTTGCGGGGATATCAAGGCATTAATTACTGAAGTTTCAACATTACTTCCCCTAACTGGTGATCTGGCAAGGTTATAGAAACTAAGGCAATCAATAATTGTTAAAAATTCAGCAGATGTAGGATGATCATTGCATCCTTTTGAAGCTCGAACAATGCCGAATAGGTTCTCAATTTTATCCTGACTGAGTCTGGATGTCATTAAATATTTATACTGAACAACGTCAGTTAAATATTCCAATAAAGACAGAGTACTATGCAGAGTTACTTGAAAGCCAATAGCTGTGCTTTTACTCAGGAAACCTTTACCACTTTTGCCGCATTTATTCTTCCACAGCGACAAATATTCTAAAAAGTGCCTCATTTCTTTTTCCTGGCTACTATTTTTACGCAGTCCATCTTTCGGACTCCTTGAAGTCATTGCTACGATGAGCGCATGTATTTTTTTAACGAAATCAATTGTCGGATCAGGATTGCCATACTGGCTAACATCATTTTTATAAAAGTGTAACCCTTTAATCATATCTAAGCTGAACAGATGAAATGCATATCCGACTCTCATTTTTTCAAAACTGTTTGGATGGAAATGCACATTTGTAATTTTTGGCATAACTTTTAAAGTTACTAATGCTTGACAGTCTTTCTTCCAAGCAGCTTCCAAAAACTCTGGACGTATTTCCCCAACAGGGCCTAGGAAACCAGATTTTAATAGAGCATTGCGTAAGCATTTTATCAAATGCGGAAAGTCAGACAAAAAATGTAAGAACCGGTCACTGTCACAAGGGTGAGGAACTTTGTAATTAATTTCCCCAGAACTGGTTTCTCCAATTCCACAAGCTGTCCACATGGCACGATTCCATGGAGCACCATCTCCCGTGATACTATCTACATAAAGTCCAGCATTTTCAATATGTATGACTGCTTCAATTAAAGTTTTTGTCAATATGTCGGCCTTCATATTTTTATGTGTGGCAAAGACGCCTACTATTTGTACCCAATCACCAGTGAAAGGTTGGAATATTAATAAGAGGCCATGGTCACAAATCTCATTTTTTAAGTATTCAGGAGTTTGCAAGCCATAGTCAACGTATCCTGTTATCGTTCCATCCGACTTTAGTTGAAGATTCTCCGACAGTTTCAACTCGTCAAATATTAATGTCCCATGTTTTTCAAAAGTGCTCATTGTCAACACCTTTTCTTTTAAAACAGATAGCACATTTGAGTTAAAACCATAACCCTGACTGAATTTTTTCAAATATGAATGCAAACAAGATTTACTTGGCAAGGTTAATATTTTGTTTACACGGAGATGTTCATACAGCCGAGGGCTTCTCATCCTCATCAAAATGCATTCCAAAAGCCATTCTTTTTTGAACTGCATGCCATTAGTACTGTTCCGAGCAGACACTTTGAAACACTCAGTCAATGCTAACTGCTGCTTTTTTGGTAGCATTTTAATTTTCTTCTGAAACTCCATGTTAAAGTTCTCTTTTACAGTTTTATAACTGCGTTTTACTTCTTTTTTTAATATGTTGACTTTGTTAGTCAAATATTTCTTTCTTCTTCCTAAATATTTTGTTCTTTGCACTTTTTTGTTTCTTACTGTTCTTGATTTCATCTTAGATTTCAAACTCAACAACCTTTTCCGTGAAGTTTTGCAATGAATACATGCAATGTTTCTTGTTGATGGAGACAGAAACGCAGGGCAACTTTTACTTCTAATGATTTTGTTGTTAACAATCAAATTATTAAACATTTTACCAGTTTCAAATTCTGAAACCAATCCAGCACCAGAACAAAGTTTTAAATTATCAGTTTCAACTAAAATGTTTTGAATTTCAGTTTCTATATATACGTTAAATGTTGCTTCCCATGTTTTAACTAACTTGTAGTATGCATAGACAGTGCAAAGTAATTTACCCTCTTCAAGATTCACAAGTACAATTTTTGTTGGGTCAGCGATTGAATGCATAAAAGACCTTATATCAGCAGTAAATTGTAAGTTTTCATAACAGGCAAATATAATTGCTCCTTCTCCAGACACAATTTTAGACCAGGACTTCGATGGAAGAGAGACACCCTCTATAGTCTTTAAAACGTTTTCATCATTGCTTGGGCTTTCGTCAATAAGTAAAGCTGATGAACAGTCATCAGATTGAGTTTTCCTTTTTTTGGTAGGAGGTGGTTCATCACTTCTCACCTTAGGAGTACGTTGATGTGGTAATTGCTTTGACAAATACTGAGGCAAATTCGGGAAAACAGTTGGGAAGGCATCCGCTGTCAGGCAAGGTCTTGTACGCGGTAAAGTTACTTCTTTACCATCAATGATATATTGATAATGTCGTTTTATAAAACGGTCATCAAAATGCAGTTCACATACCACAGAAAACTGATCCAGATCTTTGTCCGAGCGAGGAATATTCTTTTGCCACTTACGAAAAAAAGTATCATCCTTTGGAATACAAAAAAGCGTAACTTTGTTTTTATTACTTTTGTATCCACTCGTACAACCAGGAACAAAGCATGTCCTATCGCTTTTCTTCTTTTTATTATTTGTAGCCATGAAGAAGCAAATATTAGTTCTGAAACAACAGTGCTTTCCGCAACAATAACGATTTTAAACACTTTGTTCAGGATCAACAATGGGAATTCAAGATAAATAAACAACGCCGGCGAGAGCTCGCGCGCCCTCTCGCGGTTGCCTCTTTTTAAGTGCGATATTTTTAACATTAGCTCAATGGCCGATCGCAACACTACCCCTTCTAGGCACTATAGTAGGATATTTTTTAGTGATAAATAACGTCAATATTTGTGCCTGAGAAATGTGCAAAAAAAAAAAGGGTTTTCTAAATTAGTAGTCAGAAATGAAGTATTTTACCATAATGTTAACCCATTCAAATTTACCTAGAAAGATATCCAAACTTTAAAAACTAAGATTTCTCTTCTTTTTCAAAAATTCATCTACTTTTCATAACGTGTATCGATAACACAGCAAGTCCATTTAGATGCTCTTTAGCAATACTGTTGTTTGAATAGGTCTTAACTCTTTTAAACGTTGAAAATGTCCTTTCGTTTTGCTCCCTTAGACAATGGAGAGTAGCCAGTATTAAGTGAAGAGTGAGTATCTGGAAAACTGCCTTCTTTTTTCGGTTTGATAGAGAATCCAAGGCATATATTGGATTCCATCCATTTTAGCTTACATACCTCCCATTCTCCTTCTAGAAACGAAAGATCAGAATTCTCCAAGTCGTCAGAGTAGAACTGTATTGCTGTTTTAAACTGAACTCCCCCTTGGCTACGCCACTGGTTATGTCAAGAGATTTGAAGAAAAATAACTTACAGACACTTTTACAAAAGTGTTACAAAAATTCTATTGTATTTAGATTTACTACCATATTTTAAAGAATTTTTGAGGGAATCTGTTTCTACGCAACCGTTTATATTATGTTTACAGATCCCAAGACTAAAAATCTTTGTAAATGTTATAACACTCTTCCTCTGAAATGTTTTTACATTCATACCTGCAACTATAATATATTGTTTCACTGATTTTGCCGGCCTTATTATACCCTTAAGCCCAAACACTCTTATACCCAAAATCCAAGTATTATTTACCTTCATCACACAAAAAACTTGGCTCTTCTTCGTTTCCACATGTCTTCGCAACGCACCAACTGTCTTGTTCTCTTTCGCTTAAGTTGAAGTCTACTAGTATCATCATATTCTTTTGGGTAGACGTAATCGTGCTTTCTGCATGATTTTCGGCTGAAGTATTTTTACCTTTGTCAACGTCACTTAAACATCTAAAAACAAAGGATTTTAGTGAGGCCTTAAAACTTATTATCTAGCTCCTTGGTCTTCTAACTATGATCAGTGGAACCTGTTCCGTGTTGTAGCTCTAGGGTTTCTGACAGTCAAAACATAATTTCAGAAAAATAAATTTTGAAGCAAACTCATTAGTAATATTGAGTTTTTCAACCAAGACTGATAGATTTTCTATGTCGCTATTGCAAGGTTCACGGATAGCAGGCAAACCCTGTCGTATGCAGCCTTACCTCTGTATAGTGGTGCTACACAGGGGCTAAACCCTACTTTTCTCCTCAACTTTCCAGTAAATCCTGGAAGAAAACATACTTAACTTGGCATTACACACGTGACCGAAAAGCCACGGAAATATAAAATTCGTATTTTTGGTGTTTTGTTTGACAGTGTCTACCCATCTATATCCTATTACATTCGCGTTTTCTGGAAGTGGTGTCAAAATCCATACCTTTCTTTCCTGATAAACTTTTATTTCTTCCTTCATGGTATTTTCCCTTTGTTTTGACTTTAAACATTGTAAGTGTTGGGAATAATTATGTCTTCTTCATCTAGTCATAATTGAGAAAAATTAGCGCTCATGGATTGACCATTAACTTCCCCTTAACATGCATTTTTATCTTGGAAATTAAAAATATTCTGTTCGAAGACTATAGCATTTCTATTACAATATTTTCTGATATCGTGAACGTTTCGAACTATTTTTTCGTAATAATACACATCAGTTTGCGATCCATCTTTCCGCGGTGCTATTTTCCTAAACCAAGTTGTTTCTTTTAGGAGTCTAACTTCTTCATCGATGGAACTTTCATCTTCCGACTAGTGGCAATTTCACGATCTGAACCCGCAGAAATTTCTACGTTCTGGGATTGGCTCGTATCTTCGTACACGGAATTTTCATCATCATGAGAAAGGATAGATTTATCGTCGAAATGACAATGGCCCATCACCGCTCCACTGCGATTACTTTTAAATTCATTTTCATAAAACAAATTCTCATTAAACGAAATATTAATGCTTTCTACAACTTTATCACTTTCTGGGAAATAAACACGATAACCCTATGTCTTAAAGGCATAAATGGATGAGAACACCTTTTCTAGCTTTTAGGTCTAGTTTATTACGTTTCTGGTTCGGAATTCTGACGTAAGCGACAACTCCGAATGGTTTAAGGTACTTTAATGATGGAATATTTCCCCCATAAAGCTCAAATGGTGTTTTGCTTTGATCCGAATGGCACTCTGTTCCAGGTATAAGCGAAGTGCAACATTGCATCTGGCCAAAACTTTTTATCTAGTCCGCTTTCTTCAAGCAATACAGTGGCTCCGTTTGCAACTACCCTGTTAAATACTTCACTGACCCCGTTCTGCTCTGGACAAAAAGAGTTTGTTAATTCATGAAAAATACCAGAATTTTTACAAAAATGTTGAAATTCATTATTGACATTCTCCTCCGTTATCTGTTCTTATAGCTTTCGCTTTACATCCTAAAAATCTTTCAACCCTCCTGATATGCTGAATAAGGATACCAGTTACTTGTCCCTTTTCTCTGATCGGATACAGCGGAACTCGTTTGGAATAGTCATCAATGACTGAAACATAATATCTCTCCCCATTTCATCCTTTTACGGGATATGGTCCCCAAACATCAGAATAAATTAAATCAAGAGGTTTTTCAGATTTAACTTGATTAATGGGTTTGAAGGATACCTTCTTAAATTTTCCTAATTTGTAATCTTCACAATTGAATCTCCCCCCTTTGAATTTCTGCAAACCCCGTACACTTTCTAAATTGCTGGTTTTCTTTATACAATCAGCATTTACGTGTGCTAATCTTTTATGTTAAATTTCTAAGAATTCTACATTTGAAGATTCAACATTAACAATGTTACGGGAAAAATGACTAGAGTTTTGTTTATCCCTCAAATCTACGTTATCATGACTAGACTTCTGAAAACATTTATCAACATGCTGGGGTTTTACATAATATATACCATTACGACTTGAGAGGCGTGGAACTACAAGCACTTGTAGCTCAACTTCCTCCCCCAATTGTCATCTTGGGGAATTTCAATGGTCATAATCCTCTCTGGGGGAGTCCAGACTCTAACAGTAGAGGTCTAATCATAGAGAAGTTTATAGAAGACTATGATGTATGCGTTCCCAACAACGGGGAAAATACCTATTTTCACCTTCCTACGCAATCTTACCATGTCATCGACCTTACAATATGCTCACCTTCCTTTCTGCCACGTCGGGATTTCCAAGTGCAGGGGGGTCTCTACAGCAGTAGCCATTTTCCGATCCGAATAACATTTACTGGACGCTGCAGCGATCAGCATAGATCTTAAAAAGGGATAGATAGGCCTTTCTGCTACAGCGCAGCGTATTTCGCCAGGAGAAAGTGGGATCATCATGATTCTTCCGAGAATCACGTGATGAAGGGACATCGTGTCTCCCTATTCTCGGGCAGCAGTGATCTAACAATGCGAAGCGTCATTAAAAGTCTAGGATTGTCTGAAGATTTTTATTATACTTATGTGAGAAATCTTTATATTTGTGAATCTGAGATTTTCTAGCGAAAGAGGGTTTGATAAATGCAATGCTAGTGCCAATTTTATTAAAAAATAAAGACATAGTGAGTAGAAAAATCTTTCTTTCTGCTAAAGGCAAAAAAGTCCCCATGCAGAATCGAAATTAAGAATATTTTAAACAATTTACTGTAGATGCCGAGCATTATATTAAATCACTAAAAACTAGCGATGTAAAATTAGTTATAGTATGTCCGCGAAAACTGGATTTTTAGGTTCCCTAATTTCTATGAAAAGTGTGCTGGGAACATATGAAAAGTATGTAGGTGCCCGAATTCCAGTAATGACTTATAAGCTTACTCAGGATCACCTTGAAACTTCTTTCAGTGCGATCAGGTTGTGAGGTGGGATTCAACAATAACCGTCGGACAATTTCGAAGTGCGAAAAAAAGATTATTCATTCATACAGAAATTAAAGAGTAACTTTTGATCATAAATATGCTCTGGAGCGATGACGGATACAAGGGGGGGGGGGGGGGGGGTCATGACCATAGATCTTAAAAAGGGATAGAGAGGCCTTGATCGATCCCAGTTCTTCAAATTGCGCTGATTTTGACAACCTTCAAATGCTAAGATTAAATTTGAAGCGTAACAAAAATGCTTTGAAAGAAAGCCTTTTCTTCCGATTCCTTTGACGACGATTTGGAAAATTCAGAAATCATCAATTAGCATGACGCAGTATATTAATGATGTTTCTGACTACGCTGGATTTTTTGTCCGGCAAGTGCACTCTGTTGCGAACTGCGACGACTGCAACGCAGTCTTAACTACAACAAATCAAAAAATAGGCCTAATAAAATTTAAGAATTTTGGGACACATTCAAGTATGATAACTTATTGCAAGATTGCAGCCATTGAAATATGTACATTCGTGAAGAACAACTGAGAGAGAATGTGAAAAAGTTTTGGGAGTAAAACACAAAAATATAATGTTACTCCTGAGACCACAAGAGTTATGAGAAAAATTTTGAATTCCGTTTTCCTAAGTTTAAATATATTGGAAACAGAAGCAGCAGATTTTTTCGTTAACAAGTTTATAAAATCAATCGTTACTAAATATTTAAGCGTTAGAATATATCGCGCAGTCAATTCAAACAATGAAAATAATTCACAAAGACCAATAAGTAGGAAAGTGACAAAATTAATATTGTTAAGGGACAATAATCACTAGTTTTCTTCACCCTCGAGTTTAAATCGTCAAAATTATCATATTCTACGGAACGAAAAAAAAGAAAAGAAAAATTGGGGAGGGGGCAGAAGTCAAATGACCATTCATGTAGTTTATAATTGCAAATGAATTTATTTTCTGAGTACTTCAAAAAAAAAAAAAAAAAAACACTGAAGTTGCTTAAAAATTAGGAACAAACCAAAGTTATTTGTTTGGCTAATGTAGTGTTGGTGCGAGACGCATGCGAATATTAGAATATTATTTAATTGTGGTAATTGATATTCGATAGTATTTACATTTGTATTTCTTATTGTGGTTTATGGTTTTAGATAGGGTTTTATGTTAAATTGTTGCACTGGCTTCAAAAGTTGTGGGGAAAAGCACACTTTGAAACTATTTATCTGTATTTGAAAAATTTGATTGAAATAAAAGAAAATTTATAAAGTCAATTTTTGTTTAAGATTTTTGAAGACGTCTATTTCTACTCAGTATTTAAAGCACTTGAAAAAAAGTTTAAATAGCTTGTGCGCCTGCTTCAAAAGTTATGATGGGAAAATATGTAATGGACTATTTCATGAAAAAGCTGTCATTTTGTCCCGCATTTCATTAAGAAGTAATAACTTAAAAAGGTAACAATGAACATTTTTTGCAAAAGTACAACAAATACATTTGCGATTTCTTAAAGAAAAAAATTGTTACCTTTTTTAATTATTACTTTTAGTGAAAAATATGAGGTGTTACGTGAGGGACAGTGTTCCATTTTTCTTTAATAATGGGTTAAATGCTTTAATTTAACCCATGCTTAAAGGGGGGTTTAACCCATGGGTTAAATGCTTTAATTTCCCTTAATTATGCAAATGATCTCGTGCAAAGTTATTCTCTTCGATAAGGGAAACAGTTTCTTGTGCGGGGTGTCCCTCGATCACGTGGTGCCCAACGGGAGATGTTGGCGCGCGCTCTGAGGAGAAAAGTGGGCAGAAGGCACGTCTATTCTATTTTAAGATCTATGGTATTCAGCAGTGTCAGCAAGGCTGACTTCGCATTGATCGAGCTGACTAGCAGCATTTACCCAGTTGGCAGAAATAATATCGGGAGACGTGACTGATATTGATATAGCGGTAAAGCGAGTAGCCGACATTATCTTAAACGCAGCTACCGCTGCTATACCAAAAACCACTAAAGGCAGGATCAAATTTCCTAAGCCTTGTGGGAACTTTGATTGTCAGGAGGCTCATAAGAAACAAAAAAAGGCATGTAACACATTTCGTCGCTATCCAACCACACAAAATCTCGTGGCACTTAAACAAGCTCGTGCTGAAGCTCGAAGGATTCGACGGAGGAGCCAACGGGAGTCGTGGCAGACCTCGTCAGCACAATCACTACGTCCACTTCATCCAAGACTGTATGGAGTATAATAAAAAAGATCACTGGCAACTATAATACATCTTGTGCTTCCAGTCCAGAAGAAAACAGCAATATCTTATCCAATCGCAAAGAGGTTGCTAACTATCAAATCATGCAAGTAACAAAGAGTTCTGGACTGTAATTCAAACATTTTTAATCAATATAATAAAAAATTCACCTTTCAAGAACTAAATATTTCTTTGAAAAAAAAAAAAAAAACACATCACCAGACACAAGATGAAATTCACAATAGTATGTTAAAAAACTTAATACTACAGTATTCCTGTGTAGTTTCAGGTCAGTGTTGAAAACCTGTGAGTAATGAGTACTCTGACCTGTGTTCGTACATAGTAGCGATAGGTGATAAGAGTTTTTGACAGTATGTGGTTGCGCTCCAGTCAAAGTTCGTCGGCGTATAAAAGCAAAATTGGTTCACAGTGACGGTTGTCTTCATTTTTGTTCACTGGGTGTCGAGCCGGAAACTGTTCCAAGTCTGGGCACTTCACTGAAAACGTTTCAATTGTTTGGCTTTGCTCTTGTTACTACTTCTTGCTGCACACTGATCGAGGACGAACTGATTTGCAAGATTTTTGTTCCAGATCTTTGACAATGTCTTTAAAGTCGGCCATTTCCATGTCCTCAGCTGTTAAATGATCCAGATTCAGTGAGGATCACCACTTGTTCTACCACTAACATCTTCGGACATAACATTTATCTGTCAGTCTGGTGGATTGAATTGCTGGGTTGTTCGATTTCAATCTGGGCAGTTTTTTGTTCGTTTGTCGCTCATATTGTAAGGAATTTTAAATTCTTCGCTATGACGGGCATAGACTTTTCAAAGATCCTGCCAATTTGAGTATCGCATAGGCCAAAACCATCTGCTAAAATAGAAAAAAAAAAATAAGTATTTTCAATTTCCTCCTCTGTGCTGTTATATGGGCTTACACTTGAGGTGCTGAGACTGCTCTGATAATCAGAAAAATCGCCACTTGGAACAGTTTCGGTATATGTATTTGCTTTCTGCTCTTTGAATACTGGGGATGTCTCTCTTGATAACGTAATCTGATTCATGGGTGACAGTGCTACCAGTTGCAGTAGGTACGTTACCTACCCTTTTGCTTATTAGCTATGCAGGATGGGTTTGGCGGCCTTTTTTTTTTTTTTGAACTCGTGTCTGCATTCACACTGGGTACACTTCACTTGGTGTGGCAGTGTTTATGATAAACTCACGGTATAACATTCATTCAATGCAATACGGATGGACAAGCAGTATTACAAACAACACATTAAATATAGTACACTTCAACAATATGATACAGTACAATACAAAGCGGTCATAATTTAAATCGTCTGTTATCCTGGGGTCACAATATATTGAAAACAATGCAGGTAACTCTACAAAGCTGCACTCTAAAGAAGTGGAGGAGGGGGGAGGGGGAAAGGCTCAGAAATTCAGAAAAGAAGATTGATTTCATACCAATAAAATTGCCATAATATAATACATTCTATTTTCTGGGCTAATGAAAAGTATGTTTCTAGAGATTAGATCTGTTTGAAAGATATTTACTAATTTTACGTAAAGATATTATCAAATTTTACATAGGTATTTACAAATTTTACATAGATATATTTACAAATTTTACAGAGATATATTTACAAATTTTACGGAGTTTTTATATATTTTACATATATTAATCACCTGACAATTCTTTTAGGCAATTTTTCACTCCTGTGCCTCGTATGCATAGGTACCTAAGAATCAATTTGTCAACCAAATTGCAGCAGCTTGGGATTGTTTTTTCTTGGGGAATATTTTTGCATTTCTCTTTTATTTCAAGTAAAAGTTAACCATTAAGAGACATTTTCCCTAGAAACAAGGCATTTTTATGCACTTGCAAGCTTTTCTCAGCCTCTTGACAAATGGTGAAGAGTAAATAGGATGCTTCCTTCAAGCCTCTCATATTGCAGCGATCCTGTAAAATTTTAACTCTGTTTAGAATACTATCCTCTCCATCAAAAGCAGTAAGTACAGCAATACAATTGTTGCAAAGCTTTCCTTTTAACAGATAATTTACTGCTGCCCCAGCAATATAAAGAATGTCATTTTTATCATTAAATGACACAGCAGGCTCGGAGTTTTCATCACTTTCTTCGATATTGCCATCAAAATTTATATTGCCATCGTTGTCTGTAAAATTCAAGTCAAACAAATGGTGACCGCTGACTGAAAAGTAGTTGGTGTTCTTCAGATCAGTTATTATAAACTGCAAAACGCAGGTAATTTTCATTGCCCTTTTTACCTGCAATGAGGATGGCTTCATAGCGGATTTTCTTCAAACTTGGGAGGAAACATTTTCCAATGCATCTTGAGTATTCCCCCAGGCAGAAAAGAATCATACCCAGCTTCAAATTGCTCCAGTGCACAAATTCATGATACTTAAGAAGGACATTATCGTCCCTGTTTGAAGGGGCTTCCAGAATTTCAGATGTTGCATTATGTAAACAAATGAGTTTAAGAACTCAATTTTTTTTTCTCATAGTTCCTTTTTGTGATACTGAGCTTCCTGTGCCGAGCTGTCATTAACTCAAACCAGGTGCATAAGAGTCTAACGAACCAAGCACTTGTGAGGACTTCATTGGAGATTTGCTTCAAATAGACAGCTTTTTCTAATGCAGCTGCTGTCTTGATAGAAAAAAGCTGCACCGCAGTTTCAACATTCATTTTCGAAAAATGAGATGAGAAAAAGTGCTCTTTTGTTTAAATGATGCAAGGCTCTCAAATATTTATCAATCCTCAGTTCGGTTATCCATAGCTGTTTCACATAACCAGAAGAAATGCCTATAGACGGAAGCTGTTCTTCAGCACGAATTTCTTCTGAAATCATAATTGGTCTGCTCAAAAACGCATTTCTCATGTTCTTCAATAAATGAGAAACATCTGCAATGCTGTGAACTGCAGTGCCCTCCATTTCATACGTCGTTTTTCTTTGGTTTCTTGTTATACTAACTCCCACAGCTTTCTACAAAGCTTGATTAGTTGAGCCCTTGTCTAAAACGGATGCTTTAACTACTAACCCAATACTTGTAACAGGAGCTACTGTTTCAGATAATAACTCTTTCATCACGGTCCTGATGTTGAAGGACCAGTTATTTCATGAGCAATGACTTGTTTCCATGGTGACTTTAATCCACGTAACAATAACTACTGTGTAGTGGTTTCCGACAATGTTCCTGTTGCCTCGTGAGACATGCTCCACGAATGTCGTAGATGAAGGATTAAAATCTAAGTTTTGGGCAATTTCCATTTCATCTATTAGGACACAGCAAAACCTCTCAAGAGGAGGCATGCTCTGAACTTTTTCATTTAATAGATGAACAAAATTATGCAAAATTCCAAAATTAACCGTTCAACTTTGGATTCATCGGTTTAATGTGCTGTAAGCAGGTGTTGGATAATCGGTCGAACGAAGGAAATTGTACCGTAACTTGCCAAGGGCAAAGCGAAGTTTTAAACCTTTAATAACACCTTCATTTGAACACTGTGTGATGCTTTTGTTTTTTCCGGCAATTTGAATTTGTTCATCGGACAAAAAAGACATGCTCACATCTTTGCGGTCTACTTAAACTTTAAGTTTCATATTTTCTACTTCAAGTTCTTTTATTTTTTGCAACAGCCGGGACCACCGTGACAAAGCGCGCGCTCCATTCGTCGCCGCGCGTTCTTTCTACCCGGGCCCGGAACACAGTTGAGTGAGTCACGCTAAGCGATCGAACGTTTTGCTTCGTTCGCTGACAATATACTCGATTGCAAGCTTTTTTCATTGAAAGAGCAAATTAAATTTTCTTAAAATGTGTTTATCCATGAATTGTTTTCCACAGATTAAAGTAAAAAGAAAAAAATAACAACAAATAATTTTGAAGCAAAATATTTTCTCAACAGAAAGTAAAATGGTGAAAATCTTCAAAATAAATTTTCTTGAAAACGTTGCTAAAAGCCTGATCATCCAAAAAAAAAAAAAAAAGATTTTTCAACAGAAACACATTATTAATTGCATATTATACATGACAATACTATGAAAATGTGTTTACCAATAAATAGACAAGGTATTTTTTTTATTGTTATCATTATTATCTTGTAATTTAAAAATCAATATACATTCCATCAAACGTTTAAGATAATATAGATACGTTTTCGAGCCTTTTAGTGGCAACTCTTAATTTCATTAAAATATGTAATATAAAATTCAAAAACAGAAACAAAGAAAGGTTGAAAATGATGTCATTTTTTGATAGGTCTTAAGATAAAAATATTTCTGTGTACAATTATTTTGCACTGAAAACAAATCCCAATTAAGCAAGATTGAGTTGAATGGTTTTTCAAGAATATATATACTAAAGCATATTTATAAATTCAATAGATATGTCAAATTTAGAGTTAAGATTTCCTTTTTGAAAGACACATCAAAGGTTCTCATATCTCTTTCTCTATAACACAGTACTTATTAGAACAATTATTATTGTAAAATAACCACCATTAGTTCAAAAAGTAAAAATAGTAGGTTAAAAAGAGAAAAACATAGAAAACGTTATATACTCATGCATATAACCAAAATAAATAAATTAAATAATTGAATATTTTACTAAGGAAATAAGAGAAAAATTTAGCACTTTAAATTCATTCTCCTATAATTTAAACCAAATGTGCAGCTAAGGTTTAAAAAAATATTTTTTTCTAAATATTCATTAAACATTGATAATCAATTGCAGATGCACCGAATATTCAGTTGATATTTGGATTGGTATTACATTTTTACTTCCAAAATACCAATTCAATATTTTAAACTTATGAAATTACTTTTATTCACTTGTTTATCCATTCTAGAAAGATGGCATTTTAGAAAGTAATTAACATTAAAGTTATTCATGTAAAACTGAAAGATATTTGATGTTGTAGTTATAGCACTAGATTGTAAATTGAAGACACTATATAACTTGCAATATGCTGTCTGAGATTCAGCAATCGAATTCTTAACTTTCCTTTTAAATCGTTGCACAGATTCTTTAACTTAATAAAAACAATGATAATCTGAACGTTTTTACTAATCTTTAATGCAAGTGCAAAGCTGAATTTAAAAGATCGGAAGGATTCCTTTAAAAAAGCAATAGAGAGACTAACAACAAATTCAACCTGTAAGAAGTGTGAAACAACTGTCTTACGCAAACATTAAAACATAACCTTAATAAAGGTTACTAAATCATTTGAAGTAACATTTCAGATCACTTACCTTTATTTCAGTTAATCATCAATTCATTGCTTACAGAAAGGTGAAAGGTCAAACATTTTCAGTAACGGTCGTTGGAAAACGTAAAGCAAAACATTGGATTGTTGATTTGAATCTCAATCGCTTAGACTGTAGCGCCACCTAGGTTTTTCTCAGTTGTTCCAGGCCCGGAAGGACCGAAGAAACGCGCATTTTTGTCACGGTGGTCCCGCAACAGCTCTTGTTTCTGAAATGAAAATAAAACTGATAAATAACTAAAGTTATTTACCCAAATGACAAGAATTGTGTTTTGTGCGGAACATGAATTGCATTTAGCATCACAAAATATTTGCAAGACATAAATATCAGGAGTTTATTGTATCTTTTAAATGTAATAATATGTTAAGTCCGGAGTGGCTTTGCTGGGTAGAAAAAAGATTATGATTTTAAGGAGAATTTTTGTCATGATTTAATATCTACATCTTGCTATAGAGCAATGTATTATCAAGTCTTAACCCCTATATTTGCCTTTGTGTCAAAAACCCCTTTTTTGACATAACTGACAAAAATCTAAATTTCTGTCCAAAACATGTTGAAAATTATTACTGCAAACAAATTTACCTTAACAAGTGATACTTAGTTTTATAAATTTTTACACAAAAGGGAACTTTTTACTATTTTAGATATTGAAAAAATTTAAAAAGAGCTACAGTAAAACCTGTCTACAACAATACTGTTGGGACCTAAAAAAGTATTGTTATAGGCAGCTCGATTATTCATGCTGACTTTTTCTGGGACAAAGGAAAATATTGTTATTGACAGGTTCATTGTTATAGACAGTATCGTTATACACAGGTTTCACTGTACTTTGTAAACTGACTTTAAATTCTTTAATGTCTGTAACCATTTTAGTAAAAAAATATTAATTGATATTCTAATTAGCTTGTCAATTTATTTTCAATTAACTCAAATGAAAATTTGCAGTAATTTTTTTTTTTTTGGCAAAAACCAGGATTGTTTTACTGATCGACCTTCCACAAAATAAATATAAATGTATTAATAAGTACTAATCGCACATTTACTACACATGAAGAGTATAAACCGCAAGCTATCAAATACTTTATCTAAATACAAGGCTTTTGCTTTAGTATAAGGTGCCAGTAAAATAGAAGACATAAACTAGTTTTATAAGACAATCTTTAGAGCAAAAAATTGTTGGCACAGCGGAAAAAAATTGGATTTCTAAATTTAAACTTCTTTATTGTGTAAGGTGTTGTGTAATAACACACGCATGCAAAAGAAAGAACTTGTTTTTTGTCGGGATATTGGAAGAGGGAAAAGTTTTTGGCACTGCTTATCTCCAAGCTTCAATTCAAACATATTTGGGTTTTTTTTTAAATCATTGTTAAAAAAAACTTAATGTTATAAAGAAGTCAATTAAAAAATAACAAATGAAATAGCTGAATTTAATTACTCTTCTGAGGGTAATTTACATTATTATGTTTCTTTGCCCTCTAGAGTCCGCTGCTACTTACCATTACCATCTAGAGAGTGCATAAACGCAACTAAACACCAATGACTTTCCCTTTTCAGTGAGCTCCCCAAAGAAGAAAATACACTTTCAAAATTAATCAGGAAGTTACTGGAATGGAACTCTATGAATTTAAAAAATGAAGCAACCTTGAATGAATTAATTTTTGGGAATTTCTTGTTATTTTAAGCAATCACGAATTGTTTATTGTTTCCATTTCACTGTTGAACGACATTTATCCGTCGATTTTATTTTGCCCCTGCCTCCCTCTGCAGCTCCACCATCAACCGGCCTCAGTGCCTCACTCGATACTGCTCCTCCAGCAAGTCATGATTCTTTCATGTAGCCATGATTATTCGAAGGTTTTTCTCAATTATTGCAAAAGCTTCAAGTGAATAAATTTTTAAATTTTGAATTAGACGGGTTACCTGTTCAACATCAATACTGCTTGATGCATAAACATCTGATACTGGATGTTATCTAGTAGAGATCCTGGTTTAGGAATACCAATCCCTTTGGTACGTTGAGGAGTTAAAAGTTGAGAGGGATTCGGAACATCAAACAATGTTGGCACTGCAGTAGGTTTAAGTTTCTTCAAACCATCAGCTCGATTAGCTTCAAACTGCGGTTCTTCAAAATGTTCCTGTAAAAATTATAACTTACTATTAGTTTAAAAATAAAAAACAATTTTATTCATATTCAATAAAATATAAATAACCAATTACGAAAAGTTAAACCGAACGTACAAAATATAGTAAACTATGTCAGTTTTAGGAACAAATAACTTATTTTATAAACTGATCTTGTAGCATAATGTAATCTCACTTTATGGGTAATTCCATGGGTATTAATTTTGTAGAAATTACTTTATTTTTTAATTGACTACAATTTTATTTAGTCTAACAAATATTATCAAAAGAAATTAATTTTTAATCTTAAAAAAAACTTGAAAAATGCATGAAAATTGCTACTATACATTTCCAAATTTAACTTTTTAAAAATACATACAAATAACCGTAAGAAAAGTAAAATAAGAGAGTATTTCAGTTAATAACTTATTCTTTTCACAGAAATACAGCAACAACAAGGTAATCTTCCGCCACACTCGCAACAGTAACAGCTTGAACTTTTACTTTAAAGTGAAGAGAAAAAGAACTGAATTTTTTTTTGCTGTTATGAAAAACTATTACGGAACACAACAGTTCAACTCGAATTTTGCAAAATCAATTTCCTGGAAATATTTTTTTTTTTTTAAAGATTGTATGGACTTTGCCATTCATCTGGCGTGATGAAAAGAAGTACTCGAAAAGTAGCTCTGTTTGGATAAATAAAAATAAATAAATAAAAATAAATAAATAAATAACATAAAATAAAAAAAAGCTTGCAATTTCTTCTTGATTACTTATTTTATATCTAATACCTTTATCTTTTATAGCTGCTTTGAACTGCTTATCAATTCGTGATCATTCAATTGATTTTTTTTAAATATCTGGTTGAGGACCAGTTGATGAACCCATTTCACGAATGAGAATAGCTTTTAAAATAATTTCTAAGATATTGTGTTGACGTGCTAAATGCAGAAGATTTTTCTGAAATAACTATTCTAACAGGAACTGTTCTAACTTCTTCTCTTAAGGAGTCCAGTACTCACGGAAGTGGTGTCAAAAGACATTGTCTGAACTTTTTCAAGTGTTCCTCGTTTTTTTACTGCTGAAAATACAGCTTTTTCTTGAATCAGGCCAGTGTTTGTTTCTACGATTGGAAAACCTTTAAATTGCTCTTCATCGCCACATGATATGAAAATAGTTACCCTCTCTACATTTTCTTTACAAGGTAATTCAGAAAGTAGTTTCCCATCCCAATGCACAAAACACACCTTTTAAGTACGTATTAATAAATCTGTGTGTGATAAGGTTGGATCTTTGCTGAAGAAATTGCTGTCTTCGCAGTCGTATACCACTTCTATCATTTTGAGGGTCGTGACATAATAACTCCTGCTATTATTCGTACTGCACCTCTGCCTGAAATACTACACCTGTGTAACAATAAAGTCCAGCTCCTCTTTCTTTCTTTAAATTTTTACTTCATAAGAAAACCTTGCACTAATCACCCACTACATCTCCATATTTTTCATCCATCTAAAGATCTAAAGTTGTCTTATTTCTTCATTGTCCTTCTGCAACCCCAACATTTGCGATACGAATGCACCGGGTACTCTCAGATTTGCAGCTGTCAGATTTTAATACTCTCAATACAATAGAACTAATTGAACCACGGTGTGAAGTAATTACATCTACCATCAATGACCTCGCTAAATTCCCTAAAGAGACTACCTCCATTACAGCTTACCAACAAATATTTTATGATACAAAATGCAAATATTCTTATTATCATGACATTTTCACTGACGGATTAAAAGCAAACTATCACGTCGGCTCTGCTCAATAATAAATAGTCAAGTTACCGCAGAAAAATTACACCCATCTTGCTCGGTTTTTACATGGGAAATAAAAGCTATATTTATATCTCCACAATCAATAGCCCAATCCGCCCTCAAAAAGTGGGTGATATATACTGACTCCAAAAGTTCAGTAGAAGCCATCACTCACTTTAATAATAACAGCCACCCAACAGTCATCCAGTCCTATCATTCAAACAAGAGTCTGAAGCAAAATAATTTTCAAATTATTTTTTGTTGGATCCCTAATAACGTGGTCATTGCAGGCAATGAGGCAGCTGACTCAGCTACCAGAGATGCAAGTGTTCTAGTCCGACGATAGTGTTCCTTATGTTGACATTAAAAAAGCAATTTCTGAATCTCTTAATATGCATTGGCAGCGGACGTGGAATTTAGAAACACAAAATAAGTTGCACTCGATTCAGCCTTCGACGAAAGGTTTCGTATCATTGCAGCTCACCAGGAGGAAACAGGTTTTGTTATCTCGACTTCGCATTGGCCATATCAGATTCACCCATAAATATCTTTTATGCTGCGAACCAGCTCCAACGTGTATAACGTGTGATGTGAATAAGAATGTGTTATATATCTTAAGTAACTGTTCAAATTTTAATCATATACGTTTTAAATATTTTAATGATTTTAACCCACCTTTGAAGGACCTGCTGGCAGATCTACCGCATCGGAACTTATACTCCTTCTTCCAGGTGATCAGCTTCTCCTATTTAATTTAGTGTTAGTCTCGTCATTATATGATTTCGTCCTTTCCTTCTTTTTCAAGACATTGTTTCATCCATTTTGTCTTTACGTACAATTTGTTTAAATGTTTTTAACGTTCATATGTTTTTTAAAGGCTGTCTTTTTTTAATACTAGTACTTGAAGTTTTATGCCTTTTACTTCAAAGTATGCGTACTTTTCCTTTTTCCCGACTTTATTCTTGAATGAAGAATAAATCTAGGGTGCTCGGGCAAAAGAGTATAAGTCAAAAATACTGATGAATGCTCTTAACAGTACAGTTCGACTTATACTCTTTTTCCCTTTAGCAAAAATGACTTACCTGCTTTATACTATATTGCTTTCACAAAGAATTAAAACGAATTGACATTTACTATCTGAACCGCAATGAAAGATAAGGTCCATATAGTATAAATATGAAATAACCTGATTTTACTCAATTTTTGACTTATACTCTTTTTCCCGAGCACTCTAGAAATTGTATGTGATAAAAAAAATCGTTTGGCGCAGTATAGCCGTCAAGGACTCTTGCGCCATAAAAATCAAATAAACCAACCAACCGACCACGTACCAAATTTCAATTTTCTAGGACATACCGTTTTTGAGTTATGCGAGATACATACGTACATACACATACGGACGTCACGGGAAAACTAGTTATAATTAGCTCGGGGATCGTCAAAATGGATATTTCGGGTGTCTGAACGTTCCTAGGCATATATCCCCGTGTGGTCGGGTCAAAAAATAAAAGTTCAACATTCATTCAGGGGTGAGCAAAATGGAAACTAAGGCTGATTTTGGAGTGAACATTTTTTCGCGAATACAATACTTCCTTTTTTCTAAAAGGAATTGAAAAAGACAGTTAATGAACGCATGCGATCATTCCTCTCCGATCTTTCATCCTCATCTTCCGAACATTCGGAGCTTTTACTTGGGCTCCACTGGGAAGCTCCACTGCAGCTTTTACTGCGGGATTCGAATTCACTATCCCCAGTGAATTCATTTTTTTCTAGGTTTATAAAAAGTTCTTGGCATGCAAAAAGCTTGTATACAGTCTCTTAAATTTCACTGGTGATGTTGCAACTGATTTAATAGCAACTGCTGTATTAATCCCTTTGCTCCTAAAATGTTTAACCGTTTTTTTTTTCGATATATTTTCCTCCGTTTGGGTAACTTATTGCAGAAACGAGGTGAACTTTCAGCAATATCAATATCTTCTTGAGCATCTTGTGCTGATTCACTTGTTCTCCAAATAAACAAAAAAAAAAAAAAAAAAGCATAAAATTCCATTAACAGCAACTTTCAAAAGTAAATAGTTCCGCAAATCTATTGTGTATCACCAAACTCGTCATGTGACCCTGCTACCGTAATCCATCCGATTAGCGAGTGATAAAACTACGATCGACTAGCGATCCGATTAAAGAAAAAAAAAAAAATCTGTTAATTAAAAGGAATTCTCCCCTCCCCCTCTGACGTAAAATAATAATTTTTTTTTCTAAAGTGCTTAAACACCCTTTTAAATCCAAAAAACATATTACTTGCAATTTAAATATTTTGTCGTATAGACAAAAAAGACATTAAATTACATTAACATTAGTTTTCAAATTGTTAAATAATCCCGCAACTCTATTGTGTATTGCCATACTCGCAGAGGGACCGCGCTACAGTAATCCACCCAATTAGCGAGCGAAGCGAACTCCGACCGCTTAGCGATCCGATCTTTCTAACGAAAACTTTTAGCTAGCAGAAAAAGAGCGTAATTGAAAAACACGGTACATCTAGGACAAAAAGGAAGTACCGTACCCCCTAAAATGTTAGACATGTAAGAGTTTTTTAAAATATTTGCTTACATTGTCATCCTGTTTGCTCCGTCTTTCCTAATTTCTATTTTAGCGGAGCGTTCGCATTTATTTATGACTGGATATATTCATTTAGCAAATAATTTTACACGTTGGAGGATCATTTAAAGTGTATTTGGCGAATTACTTTAATTGGGTTTTTTTATTTGGCAGACATTTTTGCTTTAAATGGCTTGGTTTAACTATTTGGAGTTTTACTTCTTCAATCTTCGTTTTTTGTTAACTTTTTGTTTGTCTTGTTGTTGTTTTTTGCTCTTGTTTAAAAAAGTAGGCACTGATGAATATGAAGTTACAATTAGTTTCCGGTGAAGACGTTTGAAGACAAGAGTGGATTTTATAAATATGTTTTCCAAAACAACTGAAAAAAAAAGAAGGCAGAAGAGGCGAATCCGTGCAAGAACTCAGAATTACATTGACAACACTCTTATATAGAGTGTGAAAGAGTTTGGTGGAGTGCAAACTGCTTAACATACAAGCAATCAAAATTACAATTTAAATATGGTTGCTGAATATACTTACAAAGAACTTTACATTTCTAACAGGTTCAAAGGTTAAAATTATAACAAAAAGGACAGGTATAAAATTGCTGAAGATGAGATAGAAATTAAGAAACCACTAGGTAGACAATTCGTATGATGTTGGAACTATAAAAATGATGATAGATCTATCACTATTATCAAACTCGGCACAGGGGGTTGCCAATTATATAATTTGCATAAACGATTAGAAAAGTGTTTGATTTTTTAACAACACACATGTATTCTACATTTCTGTACAGTTCATTAGAAACTTCATATTTTTGTAAACAAAGTACAACTTTTTCAAGGCTTTCATTGAAAGCAATAAACATAATTTTATCAACTACATTATTAGTATAGACAAATGAGTGGCATGTTCGAAATTGTTTATTAGATTTTCCTTAGAGTAGCACATTTTTAATTGTTAGTCGTTTAAAATAAGAGACATCAGCATTATTAAACAAATTATTAAGTGCCATGAAATCAACAGGAAAATTTTCGAAGCTAAAATGTTTTGTGCGAATTTGATTTTGAATTTATGTTTGATATGAAGTTTAACACATTAGTTGGTATACAATTGTTATTAGATATCTCTTGATTTAATAAAAACTTTTTTACAGCTTGGGTTTTTATTACACGAGTACCCATTATAAAGGATTGTAGTGTGGAATTAAATACTTCATAAACAAACATTGAATGGCACCAAAGTGACCCCCAATTTGTAACACTTGTAGTGAAGTGCAGGAAAAGATGTACATTATAGGTCATGAATTCTTCCCCATAGTATATTGGAACTTCAGTTACAAATTTTAAAATTAACTTTGCAGCAACTTTTAAAGTATTAACATTCATTCAGTTTTGCATTAAAAGGCCGACTGCACCTGCTAGTAAACTAATGTGCTCAAAGTAATCAGGGTTTAATATACCCTTTACACATGAAAAGCACATACACAGTAAGAAATTTTTCCATTCACATGCCTTATATAGAGCTCTCTCGAAAATCGCCCTTGGAACTCTGCCGATATTACGAGGCAAAACAATTTTTGGCATGCGATCATTTATCACCTTGCAAATTGCAGTTAAACCAAGGTAGAAATCCTTAGAGTGATTTCGGCTGTCAAACCAGGAAGAAACAAGATACTTAGTGACTCCCCAAAAAATACCATACATGTAATCGGTCACAAAACCCGAAATAACATTGAAGCCAGGTATTGGGAGCAAAGCACTTGGTCCTTTAAACCCTAGTATGCTCTTGCCTGCTGTCATGGCATCGTCCATTAAATTTATTGTCTCCTTTTCCGTTCTGTCTGTACAAAGTAAAGTAACTCTATACATACATTTCACAATAAAGCCGGGGTGCTTGCACCAACTGCAACCAGAATACCCATTAAATTGGGTCGAGTTCTGAATGCAAGGCCGTGCTACTGAATCAGCCCAGCAACATGCTGCATATGCTTTCAGGGTATGCTTGGATCCAGGTTCTAAAGAAATTCCAATCTCAGCAAGTTCAATTGCTTCTTCAACAAAAGGCTTAAGATACAGATCCATTTTTGGTTCTTCCTTTCCGAACCACAATCCAGCAACAAGGACATTTTCAAAGCGAAGTGGTGGAGGAATTTCATTTATACTGACCGAAATTGGCCACAAAGGTCCCTTGGCATTGTTTAATACAGTAAGCCATCAACTGAGAAATAATATGTCAGAAATGTTAATTCCGCTTTTTCCTGTAATTTTTTATACATTTTCCCATTGTTCATGTGTTAAATTGTATTATCTACGGTTATGCTCTTGTTGTAATTTTAAACATATGGCTAGTTAATTTTTCCATTGCGCACCATACTCTGAAGTTGTGCTTCAAGTGAAGTGGTCATGAAGTAGGACGAATTTTGTACATTGCTAGTCTGAGCCTGATGACCACATGTGTTACAAACATTGAATCTTAGTGGATTAAGAAAGAATTGCAGGAGACTTTTTAATAAGGCCAAGAAAACGGGCAATTGGTCTTCGTACCATGAAGCTCGCAATAATTACAATAAGGCAATAACCTGTAAACAGGATAACTGGAGGTAGTTCTGTAGCCATTTGGACAGAGTTTCTCGTGTTGCTAAACTCGCGAAAATACTCTCCAGAGGCAAATCTTGTCAACTGGGTTCCATTGAAAAGGAAGATGGTTCCTGTTCTGAAGACAGGGAAAGCTCTTTAATAGAAATGTTTAGGGTTCACTTTCCTGGCTGTATAATTAAAGATGACGAAATCCTTGACCTTGTGGTTTTTGAGTTCCATCCCATCTAGCTTTAGCGCATGCTCCTTGATCTTTACCCGGAGCTTGTTGTTGATCAAAAGTTAGAGCATGTCTCCAACATAAGTCTTCGGGTGAGGGTTTCCACTCAAAGCTAAATTATTGTGTTGGTTGTAAAGTACCCCATTCTTTTGAGTTCATTAGATCAAAGTCGCAGGGAACAGCTTTTTTGTAATTGTTAAGTGAATCGTTATCTTGTTCTCCTTTAGTTATCCATGAATTTATAAAAGATAACTGTCGAAGTGATGCGTCATCCTGATTTCCGCTATTTTGTGTCATAAATTTATTTGGGAGATAATTATCTACATCTAAATTCCAAATAGGGAGTTGATAACCTTTATCGATATATGTTTCACAATATGGCATTAGATTAAATGCAATTTCTGGTGCTACTGTACCTCCATTAGTTTTAACGCTGTTTGTGAATGGAATTAAATGCATTAAATTAAATCCTACACTAAGAATTCGCCATCTTTTTGAGCATGTATTAATAACTTGCCAATCACGGGGTTTCATAGAAGACATAGGACATTCATATGGTATTATAGACCATTGTTGGTCAAAACTTTTAGCGTATGTAGGAGTACCAGTTTTAATATAGTGTCTAAAGGTTCTAGAGAAATGAAATATTTGTGTACCTGTTTGTATAGGTCTGGGGTTCATGGTTGGCACCTGTCCTCCTCCTCCGCTTCCACCAGTGGCTCCATTTCCAGGTCCTCCTTGAACTGTCTCAGGCGTTCCTCCTGGTCCATCATGATCCATTCCTGATCCTTCTTCGTCATGCGCCATGTTTGAAAGGGATTCTGCGCCGGGATTGAGTCCTGGGTACTTTCCGTGTTTGTACCTTGATCGCAAGTTATAACTGGGACGGAAACGCTTGTTTGGGGTTCGCTGTTGTCGCTCAGGTCCGCCAGGTCGTCTTCGAGTCTTTTGACCGGGAAGGAATTTGTCGATAATTGGTATCTTCCCAATTTTGGAGTTGAGGTGGATAGCTGTGGCGAAGAGGTTTCCGAGTAAACCTTGCTTATGGGCCGCTTCTTTGAAAATTTGATCGGCGGTCTCTCGGTCGATTGAGGAGTCTTCTGAGAGTTGGATGTCGTGTGTGCGGCAGATTCGGTCGAGCTCGTTGACGGGGCCTCCTTATTGATCACTTTTCTTGACGTTTGTTCCGGGGCCACAGTACCTATATCCTGGCCAGTGCATTCTTCTTCTGAAAAGTCAGATATTTCACATGGAGTATTTGCAAATTCAATGCAGAAAATTGATATCCACTGTGGGTGTAGATCTCTCTTAAGTTTCTTCAGGGCTGGCCAGGCTTTCAGGTTGTCATAGTAGGCTATGCAACGTGCTCTGATAGCTGGCTCAGAGGAAGGCGATTGATTCCAGGGATGATTGTTGCTAGTAATTATGACGGGGGTAGGTCTAAGGTATTCGTCTGAGCAATTTTTTTTATGCACAAATGTGCCAGTCCCTTCTAATACTACTTTTAATTGTTCGATTATACACATGTCAAAAAAAGGTTCATTAATGGTTATGAGTCTTTTATTTACGCAATCCTGCCACATGAATGAATAACCGGAGGTGCCCTGACTGATTTCACCGTAGAAAATGGCTGCTTTTTCAAGAGATTTCGCGATCCATGTTTTCCCAGAGTTAGGCTTCCCTTTTAAAACTAGAGTGTTAAGTTTTCTGATTTTTTTGTCGAAGCAGTAAATTTGAACAAATTCTTTTGGGTCAATGTTTTGGAATTTACACCACCTCTTCATCCAGTCTGCTGACTGTTGAGGGGTCATGCAGAGATTTTTGGGATCTCTGTATTCGGCGCATAGGTCTCTTAAATTTTTATCCAAGGTACTTTGTATTGCAAAACTTAGAGCTTTTTTGAAATTTGTAGAAAAAGTGCGTTTACAGTAAATTGCCTCAAATTGGGGGTCTGAGTGATAGTAGTTCATAAGTTCTGCCTCGCTCTGGGAATGAGATTCTAATATCCAGTTCTTTATGATCATGATGTCTTTCCCGCCTTCTAGTTTATTGTTGAATCTTTGAGCTTTTCTTTCGCCTACTTCGCGGATTAGGTCGGGAGTTACTTGAGCTTCTAAGAGAGGTAAATCACTTTCATTATCGCGTTGATTGCGCCAAACTATGTTACGTGGGGGTAGTTGCATGTAAGCAAGAAAGTTGACGGGGAGTTTGCATTGTTCCGACTTGAACCATTCACACTCTTCGAGCTTGAACTGGTTGAATACCCTGTCTCCGTCGAAACGGTAGGAACTGTTGTGTTCTACGATACCGTGATAGTGCAAGCTATTCCATTCACAGGAATTGTCGTCTGATGGGGGATGTTCGCTTATGATTACGCTTCTATAACCTAAGAGTTTTTTAGCTTTTAAAGCGTCTTCCCATTTGCCAGCTTTCAGAGCAAAAACAATAGCACGGTAACCAAAGTTACTCACCTGGCCAGCCATGATAACTTGAGAGGATCCGAAAAAAAGCAGCAGGAGCACACAGCAGCACAGAAGAGCAGAGAGGAACTGATAAGGGAGTTCAGATGCGTTGCCTTTTTATACTAAATTTTATCTTATCAGTTGAGATAACGATTGACGTCAATGAGATAAGAAGCAACGGAAAATTCAAAATTTGAGATAAGAATTGTCTAATTGATTTTGTGTAATCCTTATCTTAATTAATTAAGTAACGGTTTTCTCTAGATGAACGGACCTCTCCTCTCCCCCTGCCAGCCAGCCAGCAATCCGCTTTCTGGCCCGGCCAAAACAACACTACTCATTGCTGTGGTCGCCGCTAAAGAAGCTCGTTACACTGCTGGCAGTTAGGCGCAGCTTTAAATTTTGAACTGTCAAAAACTCAATATTTGAGATGATTATGAGTTTGCAACTCGAACTACACCATCTTTTTCGTGAGCGCCGTTACGCACAGGACAACAGACTGAAGACGGAATTACCTTCTTTTTGTTTTGACGAATTAGCAGTTTAGAGATCTTTTTTCTAAAATATACAAAAAAAAAGTAATAATAATAATAAATAAATAAATAAAATATTGATAATGGTTCACTGATTCATTCGACATAACATTTCGAGCTTGCTTTTTAAATAAGCTAAAAGTATTTGATGCTACTGTTTTCAAGCCAAAAATTTAACAACACTGTATGTATATTTTTAAAGCAAGTGTTTATTTGAATTTCCCAAATAAATGAATTTCTCCAAACATTCAGGGTATACACAATAATATGAGTTTCAAGTTTCTTTAACAGTACACGACCTTTTATGATTAAAATATTCTGACATACTTTACACATCCTCGGATACAAAGGTTTAGAATCTTGATATTTTTTTTTAATATGGCGATTAAAAGTACTCTTAGTTTAGTATGACCTGATTGGTAAATTGCAAAAATTTGATCTCCTCTAAGTCCATACTCAACCAAAGAATTAACGGAAGAAACTTCACCTAGGTTTGAATTTTTCTCCAGCAACTTTTTACATTTATTTCGATGCGTAAAAAAAGATGACTCTTTAATATATTCTTTTTGACAAATGTCACCCTTTCTTTTAAAATTTAATCTTGTTTCTTTAAGTGTCTTACAACATTTAGACTTATGATTACGGAATGATTGCTTAGATGAGTATGCGCGATCACATTTTTCACATTTCTTATAAAATTTAACATCTAGTTCACCTCTAGTTTTGAAATGAGTTGCCAATGGAAGACTATCAAGAGCACAAAGTGCAACCGAAGCAGGAGTAGGTTCATGGGAGGACACTACAGGAATAAGATTACAAGTTGGAATAGAGCTATCAGCAATGGGCAGTAACAGGACGAGAAGAAAATGAAGATGATTGCAATGCAGGTTGCCTTTCTCTGTTTGTCAAAGATCTGCGCCTTAAACAGGTTTTTTCTACAACAATGGAACTTTTTTTTGCTGGTGCAGATGAAAAATCGCATGCTAAAGATTTAGTGAATAGCCGAGGCAAAGTTGAAAAAATCATAGGTTAGATTGCATGCGAGGAAAAGGAGCAGGTGGTAGTTTTGGAATAGAAGCACAAAAAGGTTTAGGAACAACACAACAGAGACATGGAGTTAGAGAATCAGTGAATGAAACTTTTTATGCTATTGGTTAGCCAATAACATAAAACATTTTAGTGAATTGTTGAGTTAAAGGAGGAAAGGATGATTGATTAGAGTGCATTACAGGAGCAGGTGTTAATTCAGCGTTATTAAATTTAGAAAAAGGTTCAGAGACATTAGAAGCGCGTGGTAAAGCAGGAAAGTCATTTTCATTATTGGTAAAAGGAAACTCAATTTCCTCCAAATTCTGATTTACCTTGAAATGTTCATTTCTGAGTTCAGTTGATAAGGATGATGCAATCACATCTGCCAGCGTTTTATTTCCAGCACAATTGGGATGAGTCATCTCTGCTCAAATATCCCTTCCATGATGGTAAATGATATCTGCAAAACACAAAAACTTCCCACTTTGAGCAGACATCTTCAAGGGCAGCATTGGTTACATCTATTTTGGAATTTAAATGCCACAACTAAATCAATGACAACAATGATCCCAAAAGATTATTTAGTAGAGGAATCACAACAGAAATAATGAATTGAACTTCGGGATAACAACATCGTAATTCCTCGAAAAGGAAATCATATTAAGCTAATCGGCTTCATTATTAGAAGAGTTATTTTTACCAACATGAACGAATACCCAATCGTAACAATTGCCAATTGCAGGAATTTTGAACGTTAATTCTTTCACTCATATACCAGGAAAACGATGAACATCTACATCATGATCGGGAAATTTTTCGATTAAATAATCTTCGATTTATTTTAATCATTGAATCGCCAGTAGTATACAGGGGTACTCGTGCGGTGCCTGAAGCATTAGTGCTTTCCCCCCTTCGTCCCTTTTTCTCGTGAAAGACCAGATGGGTATTTTGTGCCCTTTTGCCATAGTGTATTCGTAAAAGGTTACGGGGGTGTAGGAATTTTTTTTTCGGTGGCAACACTTTATTTAACCCTTTTGATATTACCCATCACTTGTCAATCATCTGTCAATGAAAGATGAAGTCAAGATACATTACATTAAGTGCTTTCGCGCTAGAAAAGGTACATTACATTAGGTCCCTTAGCTCAAAACAGGAGAATGCCCCTCTTCCCCTCCAAACAATGGTTGGGGGCAACGGTAAGATTGTTCCTTTTTTTTGTCTGAACTTGTTTATTCTTGCCTGAATTTGTCTGGACATGAATAAGCTGGCCTGAAGCTTGATAACACGTCACAGTATGAACTGAAGTGAAGTGAAAAATACAGCTCTGAACGATTTGAAGTGAAGATAAGACTGAATTTTTTCCGTAAGGCATCTCTGTCTATGGAACATACTAAATTTTTGATAGCCTCGACGTTCAGTAGCTGAGAGTTTCTAAAATTTAAAGTAAATCCTCTTATTTTGCATTACGTTTGTCCACTTCTCGTCTGATAAGCATAAATTTTTGCTCCCCCTACAAATAAAATGGAAACAAAAGGAAAGAAAATAAGAATTCGCAAACCAAGTTTTCTTAAAACATTAAAAAAAAAAATAATAATAATAATCAAGTCTGTGTCGTGATAAAGTACGTCCTTTCACAGTTTGTCAATTTCCGTGTACAGTTTCATCCTTGCCCACGCCGTCGTGAAAGCTGTATTCGTAGCCGTCTTCTAAGAAGATGTTCATTGAAGTATCCTGTGGTACAAAGTCCTTCAAGTTTTCCCAGTGGATACATGCCACTTCGGGAGTTGGCAAATAGACATCTTTCAACTGAAAAAAAGCACGAAAAAAAAGTAATTACAAGAACATAGGGAAAAGCAGTTCATTATAAAAGAGAGGATGTAAGCTGAAAATAATAATAAATATTATTACTAACATTAAATAGTGAAATTAGAGAAATGAAAAGAGGTAAACTTACATTTTTTGTGGAATCCATGATAAATTTGTTGAAGTTAGGAAGAGACTGAACATAGCAGACCTGCCTTTTATTGCAGTTCATACCCCGTCTGTTAAGAATTTTTTTAAAATTAATTCTGGATGCAGTGTGTATGTGTGTGTGTGGGATGTAACAACAGCCAGAACAATAATAATTTTTTACCGTCCCCAAAAACTTGCTTACTTAGCCACTTTCCGCCGACCAGGATTTTTCTTTACCATATTAGGGTCCAATTTTATCCTTCTTCGTTCTTCATAATTTCGTAGATAGGTAGCTTTTTTGCTCCTCTGTTTCACACTCAACAGGCCAGCCACTACTTTCTTGTTTGATTTTTTAAAATAAATCAATGTATGACTTAAATAAGGAGTTGGATTTTTTTGCAAAATAATAAACTTCATATATCTGAAAGAGAGAGAGAAAAAACTTCTCTTTTTTCTTTTGGAAAACAATGTATTGATGTACTCACTAAAGGAACTTAACAAACCTGGATAATTTTATTTCCTTTCGAGAAGGCAAGCTTAACTTCTTCTGTAATCCAAGTTCCTTCTCTAGTACGCTCGTCGTCAGTATGTTGACATTTGCTTTGCTGCATCGTTTCTCAGCAAAGTTTGCACAGCAATTTTCCGTTCTCTCTTACAGGCAACACTGGCAAATAAAGAGATCGCGGAGGCAATACTTTGCATTTGATGATACCAAAGTATTCTTCAATATCCCTGAAATCGTTTAAAAGGATAGTTGGGTGACCAACAGGATATTCATAGTATTTGTTCACCTAAAAGTGAAGAAAATGTCGTACTTTAAAGCTATATCAGAAATTTGTTTAAAACTATTTTAAGAAAAAATATTAAAACAAAACCTTTTGAAATAATAAGTATGAAATATGCCCATGGAAACAGCAAAGTAAAATCTACATACTTTGCATCTCCTTCATAAAACAGTTTTATAGCATTAGTCCTTCCTTCAAAAAAAAAAAAAGAGTCCCCCGGAATAAGTCGATCCTTATTCATGTGGCCTAGGAGAAAGTCCTTCAATTCACTTTTTTTTTTTTGCTCTTGGAATTCATTCTCCCATATTTCTATCACTTGAAACTCATTTCTTCGAAAATTGGATGTTATTTCAGCTGTCTTTGCCTTTAAGGTTGACATGGTAACACCTTTAATGGGATTTATAGCATCTTCGTCGAAACAAATAGAACATCCATGGAAAAAACAGCCCTCAAAGGATAGTAACAGAAAATAATTAAAATGAATGTTACATTTTCCAATACAATGTTAACGGATGGAAAAAAAAAAAAGAAAACATACATGGAACTGATAAATGGTCTTAGTATCCATGCAAAAGCCATCGACGAAAATTCTATTAATTCTTCTTTCTCCGTTTCCATTCAATGGAATGTTCAATGCAGATCGACTCTTTCAAAGCAATGTAGTCTAGCCGTCGTATAGAATCAGCGCTATAATTAGTGTTGCTACGATATTCTCGCATGGGGACCATTGCTATCGTATCGTTTTCCATATGCCTGGATCTGTAGACTGCCATGCATGCTGACGCAATTGTCACGTAACTAAAACAATAATAATAATAATCTTCATAATATGTACATATAAGGAAAAAAATATGAATACGAAAAGAAAAATTTCAAGCATAAGATAAACTGGAATCTTCTTTCCCCCATCTCGCCGAAATGGATCTACTTTTGCGATTTCTAAGAACTGCTGACGAAATTCTGCACAACAAAGGCGCAATTATACGTATAAGGGAATGAAATAAATGTTTAGATAAATAGGCAACATATTAAATACTGAATACAGTTCAATTTAATTTAGTAACATACCTGCAGTACTCTAACATTTCTTTTTGGAAATCAAAAACCTCTTCAATATTGTCTGCATACCATTTTTTAAAATCTTCTTTTGCTATCAGCTGCATATAGTCAGGGACATAGAATTTTTCCTCTGGCATCGGTCGTACATAGTTTTGGTTTTCTCTGGTATTGAATAAGTGGGGAAAATAGCTTTTTCTCTCTCCTTCGATACCAAAACATGATGGTAATTTTGATAACGCCATAGGTAAAAAATTGATGGAGTCGATAACTCTGATGCCAAGAGTCTTAAGAGTTATGGACATTAACTTGTACCCCATTGGAATAATTTCTGGCAAACTGCTTAACATATAAGCAATCAAAATTACAATTTAAATATGGTTGCTGAATATACTTGAAAAGAACTTAACATTTCTAACAGGTTCAAAGGTTAAAATTATAACAAAAAGGACGTATAAAATTGCTGAAGATGAGATAGAAATTAATAAACCACTACGTAGACAATTCCTATAATGTTGGAACTTTAGAAATAATGATAAATCCATCAGTATTATCAAGCTCGGCCCACTTGCCAATTATGTCATTTGCATGAACGATTAGAAAAGTGTTTGATTTTTTAACAACATACATGTATTTTACATTTCTGTTTAGTTTATTAGAAATTCCATATTTTTGTAAACTAAGTACAACTTTTTCAAGGCTTTCATTGAAAGCAATAAACATAATTTTAGCAACTACAGTATTCGTATAGACAAATGAGTCGCATCTTCGATATTGCTTATTAGATTTTACTGTGAGTAGCACATCTTTAATTGTTAGTCGTTTAAAATAAGAGATCAGCATTATTGAAGAAATTATTAAGTGCCATGAAATCAACAGGAAAATTTTCGGAGCATACATCTTATACATGGAGAGATGGTGTTACGTACAAAATAATTTCCCCAATACGCTTAAATTTTTGGTGCGAATTTGATTTAGAATTTATGTTTGATATGAAGGTTAACTCATTAGTTGGTATAAAATTGTTATTAGGTATCTCTTTATGCAATGAAAACTTTTTTACAGCTTGGGTTTTGATTCCACGAGTACTTATTACAGTCGACCTGTTTATCTCGAACTTGATCATTTCGAAAACCTTTCTATGTCGAAATTTTTCATTTTCCCTGCACATAAAGTATTAATTCAATGTTTTCCCCTATGTTTGTCTCGAATGAAATTTTCTGAAAACCAGTATAGCTCGAATTTCGATTAAAGTATCTTTCTTGAATTCGATCCCCAACGATTTTTATTAACTGGAATTTGGAGACAAAAAGCATTTTTCATAATATTGGCAGTCACATAATCCAACAGAATTAAAACTTTATGTACGATAAGCAAGTTTTTCAGCAATTACGAGGGCTATCCAGAAAGTAGATTACGTTTTGGAATAAAAAATAAACAAAGTATAGGAAATTTTTTTTATTATATACAGATGAAAGCCACACTCAAATACTACTTTTCGACATAGTCACCATACAAATTAAGGCATTTATCGTAGCGATGTACGAGCTTGGAAATTCCTTCGTCGAAAAATTCGGCCGCCTGCGCCTTCAACCACTCCGTTACCTCTTCTTGCAGCTGTGCGTCGTCATCAAAACGCTGCATAGCCAGCCACTTCTTCATTGCTGGGAATAGGTGGAAGTCGCTCGGTGCCAGGTCGGGACTGTACGGTGGATGAGGAAACAACTCCCACTTAAAAGATTCAAGAACTTTACGAGTGACATTTGCCGTGTGGGGCCGGGCGTTGTCGTGAAACAACAAGATCTTAGAGCTCAACATTCCTCTGCGCTTGTTTTGAATTGCTCTTCTGAGTTTTTGGAGAGTTTGGCAATACCTTTGAGAGTTTATTGTAGTGCCTCTTTCCAGGAAGTCCACCAAAATCACACCTTTTCTGTCCCAAAAAACAGTCGCCATGATCTTCCTTGCCAACATTGTTTGCATGCATTTCTTGGGTTTTTGGGGAGAACTTGTGTGCCCCCACTGCATTGATTGCAATTTCGTTTCACAGTTCACGTGTTTCACCCATGTTTCGTCACCAGTAACGATGCGATCGAGTAAAAAGTCACCATCCTTATGGTAAGCGTCCAAAAAGTTCAACGCTGCAGCCATTCGCTGATTTTTGTGGTCCTCTGTCAAGATTTTTGGAATCCATCTTGCACAAAACTTGTGGTAACCAAGCTTTTCGCTGATGATTTCGTGCACCAAACTTCGCGAAATTTGTGGAAAACTTAAAGAAAGTTCCGTTATTGTGAAATTTCGATTTTCCCGGACTTTAGCATCGACTTTTTCGAGAAGTTCGGCGTTCACTATGCTGGGTCTCCCACTTCGATCTTCGTCGTGAACATTGGTTCGGCCATTTTTAAATCTTATGACCCACTGACGCACTCCACCTTCAGTGATAATGTTGTCCCCATACACTTAACAAAGCTGCCGATAGATTTCTATCGGTTTACAGTTTTTTGCAGTCAGAAACCTTATTACTACGCGCACCTCGCAGCTCGCGGGATTTTCAATTAACGCAGACATTTCAAACCGTCACAGTATCTGAACGAACACAGCACGAACCTCTCACTAGCACGGCTAGATGCAGACTGAGCTGCGCAACGCTTTGACCCCAAGATGGCCGCGCTAGCCCCGCCCCTAGCGGACACAGACGAAAACGTAATCTACTTTCTGGATAGCCCTCGTATATCCATTCAGGAAACTGAGAGGAAGGGGACATTGGTAATTAGTAAAATTGCTTCCAAAGTTTTACTTTCGAGTCATTGCTCCAATTACTTATTTTTAGAACTTTTTTCAAAACGTCTGTGTCTCGAAACCTCCCTATCTCGAATTTTTCCTCTCTCCCGTAAAATTTGAGATATAGAGGTTCGACTGTATAAAGGATTGTAGTGTGGAATTAAATCCTTTATATACAAACATTGAATGGCATCAAAGTGAACCCCAATTTACAACACTTGTAGTGAAGTGCAGCAAAAGATGTACATTATAGGTCATGAATTCTTCCCCATATAATATTTGAACTTCAGTTACAAATTTTAAAATTAACTCTTCAGCAAACATTTATTCAGTTTTGCATTAAGAGGCCAACTGCACCTGCTAGTAAACTAATATGCTCAAAGTAATCAGGGTTTAATATACCATTTAAACATGGAAAGAACATATACAGTAAGAATTTTTTCCATTCATATCCTTATATAGAGCTCTCTCGGAAATCGCCCTTGGAACTCTGCCGACATTACGAGGCAAAACATTTTTTGGCATGCGATCATTTATCACCTTGCAAATTGCAGTTAAACCAAGGTAAAAATCCTTAGAGTGATTTCGGCTGTCAAACCAGGAAGAAACAAGATACTTAGTGACTCCCAAAAAAATACCATACATGTAATCGGTCACAAAACCCGAAATAACATTGAAGCCAGGTATTGGGAGCAAAGCACTTGGTCCTTTAAGTCCTAGTATGCTCTTGCCTGCTGTCATGGCATCGTGCATTCAATTTATTGTCTCCTTTTCCGTTCTGTCGGTACAAAGTAAAGTATCTCTATACATACATTTCACAATAAAGCCGGGGTGCTTGCCCCCAGAATACCGATTAAATTGGGTCGAGTTCTGAATGCAAGGCCGTGCTACTGAATCTGCACAGCAACATGCTGCATATGCTTTCAGGGTATGCTTGGATCCAGGTTCTAAAGAAATCCCAATCTCAGCAAGTTCAATTGCTTCTTCAACAAAAGGCTTAAGATACAGATCCATTTTTGGTTCTTTCTTTCCGAACCACAATCCAGCAACAAGAACATTTTCAAAGCGAAGTGGTGGAGGAATTTCATTAACACTGACCAAAATTGGCCACAAAGGTCCCTTGGCATTGTTGAATACGGTAAAGCCATCAACTGAGAAATTATATGTCAGAAATGTAGATTCCGTTCGTTTTTGTAATTTTTTATACATTTTCCCATTGTTCATGTCTGAAATTGTATCATCTACGTTTATGCTCTTGTTGTAATTTTAAACATATGGCAAGTTAATTTTTCCATTGCGCACCATACTCTGAAGTTGTGCTTCAAGTGAAGTGGTCATGAAGGAGGACGAATTTTTGTGCATTGCTAGTCTGAGCCTGATGACCACATGTGTTACAAACTTTGAATCTTAGTGGATTAAGAAAGATTGCAGAAGGCCAAGAAAACGGGCAATTGGTCTTTGTACCATGAAGCTCGAAATAATTACAATAAGGCAATATGAACCTGTAAACAGGATAACTGGAGATAGTTCTGTAGCCATTTGGACAGCGTTTCTCCTGTTGCTATATAAACTCACGAAAATACTCTCTAGAGACAAATCTTGTCAACTGGGTTCCATTGAAAAGGAAGATGGTTCCTTTTTTGAAGAAAGGGAAAGCTCTTTAACAGAAATGTTTAGGGTACATATTCCTGGCTGTAAAATTAAAGATGACGAAAGTCATCCTGATATTCCGCTACAGTCGTTACGTGGTAGTAAGGAAAGGTGAAAACTAGCGGGTGAAACTGTGATTCCTGGTAAGATTGTGTGGGCCATTAATTCATTCAAGCCATTTAAATCTGCTGCACCTGAGGATATAAAACCTGCTCTCCTGCAGAAAGGATATTATCACACCACATCTTCGTAGGATCTACCGGTCCTGTCTTGTTTTTGGCTATGTGCCTTATGCTTGGAGAACTTGCAAGGTAATCTCCATACTCAAGCCACGTAAGCCAAACTACAATAAGGCGAAAGCCTTTCGACCCATCAGTCTAACCTCTTTTCTCCAACCATCATGGTCGATGATAGTGTTCCTTTTAATGACATTAAAAACGCAATTTCTGAATGTCTTAACACACATTGGCAGCAAACATGGAATCTTGAAACTAAATAAATTGCATTCCATCCAACCATCGGCTAAAGGTTTCAAATCATTGCAGCTTTGCAGGGGAGAACAAGTTTTATTAACTCGTCTTCCGCATCGGTCATACCAGGTTCACCCATAAGTACCTCTTATGCCGTGAACCAGCTCCAATTTGTATTAAATGTAACATCAACCAGATAGTGTTGCATATTTTATGCAACTGCCCAAATTTTAATCAAATACGTTTTAAATATTTTAATGATTTTAATCTATCTCTGAAAGACTTGCTGGGGGATCCACCCCATTGCAATTTATACTCCTACCTCCAGGAGATTGGATTCTCTTTTTCAATTTAGTGTTCGACTCACTATTATGTGTTTTCGTCCTTTCCTTTTTTTCCAAAATCTTGTTTCATCCATTTTTCCTTATATGTTTTTAACGTTTATATGCTTTTAAGGCTGTCCTTTTTTAACACTAGTACTTGAAGGCTTATGCTTTTTATTTCAAAACATACTTTCTTTTACTTTTTTAACTTATTCTGAAATGAAAAATAAATAATATATAATAAAAAATCGTTTGGTGCAGTATAGCCCTCATGGGCTCTTGCGCCATAAAAATCAAATAAACCAACCAACCAACTCTTTGCATACCATGGTATCAACCATTGAATTTTCAGTCACCAAAGCAATACAAGTTACTATTTTTAATGTGTGATGATAGATCAACTAAAGAAAAAGTTTGTGTGGGGGGAGAGGGGGCAAGTTAGTTAGACGGATATCCTCAATGATAAATTTGTTTCCTTAAATTTAAATAAGTGACCATCTCTAAAAAAGCATCAGGAGAGGGCCTCAAAAATCAAGATAGATGGTCACATTGTAGACCCCTTGTATACCATTCAAAGCTACATTTGAATTTTTATGAAAAAATACATGAGAAAAATATGAGACGTGCACATAAGAAGTTAATTTTTCTCTTTTTTACGTGAATCAATCATTTCATCGTTTTTCCTAAATTTGGAACGTAAAAAATGGAGGGTGGAAGCCCCTTTACTTTTGAAAGTGAGAGGGTAGTTGCCATGAGCTCAGCTATAGGTTTATTTTATAATTCCTTAAAGTAGCAATAATAATTTTATTCATATTAACTAGTGCATCTAAAACTTTATTAGAATCTTTTTTTTTTCACTTAAAAAAAAAAAAGAATTACTATAGTTTTCACTATAGTCTCACTTAAATCAGTAACATCTGAATTAGATGAAAATTCAGTTTATTTGATATTTTAATTAAAGATCAGTTTTTTACAGTATTCGCAAAGATCATGATGTTAAACCCAGTAGTGCCTTTATTTCCTATATGAGATGATTGTATGGGTATTTACCTTCCAAGCGTAATATGTACGCTGAATAGTGCCCTTCTTCACCATCCACGTTCCACGACGACTTGTGATGGACCCCAAGGGTACCTTAGCCAACTGTTTATCAATCACATAGTACACGTATGCAAACGTGATTTGAAGTATTATGAGAAAAAAAGAACTTTATACAAACAAATGACTGCTTTTAATCAAAGTAACACGTAATTACGATGAACATTCGCACAACGAAAGAAGACCACGAGGCTTTTAGGCGCGGTTTCAAAACTCTTCACATGGCACAATTAAAGAATTCGGTTGCAGTTGTTGATCCAACGAATTCTCGATCTGGACACCTCAGATTTTCATGACAATTTAATTTTCATCTTAAATTCATACATAATTTTTTTAAAAAAAACCTGTCATTTATGATTGAATTATTTTTTGAAATTCGTTAAGAATCCCTTTTTTATTCTTTCGGCAAAAAATATATATTTTAACAAGACTTTAAAATTAAAAATTCAAATCTTTTGCGCAATAGGTCTTTAGGAAGACTGAAAAAGTAAATGATTTTAAATTCACAACTACAGAGCTTAACTCGCTACGTTGCGGTGATTAACAAGACTAAAGAAAAAGGTAAAACATTCCATTCCACGAGTTTTCTGTGGGGTAAATTACAGGTCTCAGACAGTTTATGGTGTAATATAATTTCAGAAAAATAGAAAAGAAAGCTTCCCATTAGCACGATAAAGAATTACTGTCATTTACTAAACGTTAAAGCAAGTTATAAGTTAGGACATTTGTTTGTTTTACCTTTTTCGTTTGATTTGGCGTTGCCATAGTTACGTCTTTTCGATTCGCATGTTTCTTCTTTCCTTTATTCACAAACTTTAAGGGTTTCGATTTTAACGGAAAATCTGAGGCTCAACTGAATTCAATTCATGAGTTAAAGAGCATAATATATTACAGAGACCATGAATATATAAAACTGTAGTTTTGCAATGCTCAGAAGCCCCTTAGCCCTTACGGCTCTGCAAGTTGGTGCAAGTTATTTTAAATCCTGGGTGCTTTTTGATCCAAATGGAGCTCATAATGCGTTTTTAATTTTTTTTTTTTTTTTTTTTTTTTTTTTAAACTGACGATTTAAATCTTAGCGAATCGAATAAGATTGCGAAGCAATCTTCGAGCTTTGGTGAGCTTTAACGAGCAGAGGGCAGATCCCCCTTGTATTTTATATCAAAGATTGTTATTGCATTAAAGCGTGACATTATACACTGTAAAATAACTTACATTTTTAACAGGAGTTATTTTTTCAAAAATGAAGAAATCAGTGATTTCATGGGCTGAAAATTTTGCAAGTTTGAAATGAACAGAACCAAAAGTTGATGATATATAGAAAGATAAATTACTTTGAATTTTTGCTATTAGGACAGACTCGCGAAATATTTTTTAATGTTTGCGAGCTTGTTGTAATTGCAAAAATATAATTGAGTATTGTGAATAAGTGCTTTTACAGTACTCAAACAATAAAAAAAAAGAACCTCTCCTCAGTTAGCAATATCGATTCAAGTCGGAACTTACTTCAACTTCAGTAAGAATGCTTGTATCTTCAACAGTATCAATGTCAGGAAGAATGCTGGCTCCTTCAATTCCATCCTGTATTTAAAATTAACAGTTTTATTGAGAAAAATGTCTATTAATTAGAGATATACAGTTAAATTAAAATAAATTGTTCCTGCTCTCCTGCACTATCAAAATACTTTAGTGTCTGATATTGAACATATATATATATATATTTTTTAAGTGCATTGCAATATAAATATTGTAAATATTACAATGGAAACGAAACCCTTGGATAAAAGAATTGTATTTTCCCTGACTGTTTCCATCTCAATAAGGGCTAATGAAAAAAAGTTATAACACTAATTAAAGACTGAACTTTTACAAACATAAAAGTGACTACCTGCAACAGGCTCTGGGTCCAAAATCTTTTTTTCCGCTGAGTATTCCCATCTCAAAAACCTTATAAAAAATGTTGAAACATTCATTAAATAAAGAGCTTACCTCAACTTCGTCAAGAATGCTCATACCTTCAACAGCATCGACGTCAGGAAGAATATTGGTCTCAACTATTCCACCCTGCAATTAAATTTAACAAATTTAGTGAGAAAAAAGGAATTAATTCCAGATGTACAGAGAAATTAAAATTCTTACAGCTTCCTGTATTATAGTGTTTTCATGTGGTACACTGAACATAAAATATTTAAAGAAAAAAAGCAGTGCAGGGGTGCAGAAAATGCTTTTACCACCAACATTTCCCCCAATATATATGACAATTTCCCTAAAATTTTACAACATGCGGGAGGCTTCAAATAAAAATTAATTCTGACTTACTATAGGCATTTTTATATTTTGGCAAATTTAGGTCTAGGCATTTAAAAATAATTTAAGTAAATACATGTAAGTTTTAATCAGTTTCATGTGTCTATTAGTAAATGCAAATGACAAGCCAGCAAATAGTTCATAAAAATATAAAGAAAGGTTACACTAAAAAAATGTGCACTCAAAAGACAAGCTAAGAAATTTTTTTTTAAATAATAAAATGAAAATGTTATTATCAGCAAAAATATTTTAGAATTATATTGTTAATTGGGAAGCTCAATTAAATAACTACATTTCCTGATATGAGTGCCAAAATTTTCAAATAGCCTAAACTGAATGAAATCCCCGAATCCCAGATACAATTAATAACTTAAGTAAGAAGAATTTTTTTTCTTCATTCTGAATAAGCGCTTATCAAAAAATGTTAAAAAAGAACTTACCTCAACTTCAGCAAGAATACTTATATCTTCAACAGCATCAACGTCAGGAAGAATGGTGGTCTTTGAAATTCCACCCTGCATTTAAATTTAAAAAATTCAATGAGAAAAAAGATTAATTCCAGATGTACAGAGAAATGGAAATTCTTACAGTTTCCTGCATATCCAAGTATTATAATAAAATACATAAAGAAAAAAATATCGAGACGTAAATCCCTTAAAATCCTGAAGGCAATCCCTCCATCAACCACAGCCCCCACACACACACTAATTTTACAAATTTTGAGACAGATATTCAGACATAAGTTTTTTAAAAGCATACATTTAATAAAATAAGCATCAAATGACAGCAAAAATTATTGACTTGTAATTTTCTCTTTCCAATTTTCTTTATTTTCTTATATTACTCAGAAAAAAAAATGAAATATTTTGAAATTTTATATTTGTTCTGGTTCGCGAGAATGATTTTAATTACGTTTTGGCCCTCAGGCGGTAAACGTTATGTTCATTATTGCTTTAAAATGTGGTGTTCAAGCAGTGTCAAACTTAAGTTCTACGGGAACTACAGAGTTCTGTTATTGCAGGCGGCATTGAAAATAATTGTATGCATTTTAATTTCGTGTAAAACTTGAATAATTTTCAAATCAAAAGGTTTTTTCAAATTTAAAAAAAAAAATAATTTCTTTTAAAAAATTCCAAAAAGAAATATGACTTTTTGGGCATTTTAACAGTACATTTAAAATTTTTTAGACTGGACCATTCAGTTGCAGCAAATTAAAATGTGCACATTTAACTTTCATTAAATTCAACTATTACACAACTGACAGAAGCTGGAAAAGTACTTTTGAAAGGAATTTAAAAATTAATTATTCGTTGATTTCAATGATTTTTTATAAAATATTTTAAAATTTAAAATGTCAAAGAGAGATTTCTGAAAGTTTCATGAAAATGACTGACGTGGTCAGGATGAGTGCCTCATTGATTTTACACGATGATCCGTTCAAAACAATAACCCATATTTTGTCACACATGAAACTTGTCCAGATGTATCATCTGATCCCAAGATAAGACTTAAAGAAGTGAGAGGATAACGCAAAGTGATTTTGAATATTTTATAGAAATATAAATTTTGCAATTAAAATTAAATTTCAGATTGAATATTTTTGAATTCATCGAGTTACACATCAAATGAAAGTAGATCAAAAAGATCTTAAAAACCAAACCAATTTCAGGATTGTATCTTTTCTAGTTTCTGAAGAAATGACAATTAACTGTATCAGATAAGCATTTTTAGTATAAATTTTAATAATTAATGACTTTTTATCAAATAGAAATATTTTTTCTTTCAAAAATCCTCCTCAACTTTCAGAAGTAATGATTGAACCACGTTGTCGCAGTGTTGCCAGATGGTCAAATCCAGATTTCCCCAATTCCCTTCCAACTTTTCCCCAAAAAGCGATGTTTTCTACCAAAATTCCCCAAATGCAAAAATTATTTTTCCACTAATATTTTCAGAAAATGAATCGACTTCCTCTAATATTTTTGCCACTTGAAATTTTTTTCCCCAAACAGCCAAATTTTCTTATAAAATTCCCCAACTTTTTTTTCTTCACATTTTCGCTTTTTTTTTTTTTTTTTTGTCTTTATCTTCTTTACTAATAATAAAGCTGAAAGTCTCTCTGTCTGGATATCTCTCTGTCCGGATCTCCAACGCGAATATAGCACCAATACCTTTTGGCTGATTTTCATGAAATTTAGCAGAGAATTAGTTTGTAGCATGTGGTTGTGCACCTTTAAGCGATTTTTCGAAAATTTGATTTTGTTCTTTTTCTATTCCAATTTTAAGAACATCTTCCCGAACAAAATTATCATAAGATGGACGAGTAAATTACCAAGTTATCATAACGTGGAACCGTAATGTGGGCAAGCCTATTGGCGAAAAATTCATGCATTATTTGTAAATATACAGGGGGACCAAAAGACCTTTTAATTTTCTACTGCAAAGTCGTGCGAGTGCCACTAGCCATAAATACAAGCGCCTGACCGAGAGATAAGAAATAATCAAATATTTTTTTCTACTCGCATTTACTACTCTGCTTCTGTATGTACATTTAAACTAAGATTTTTGTATATATTTATCTAAAAACACTCTTCATCACACTTATTTTTACCTGTTTCACGTATCAACTAGTTACTCACGCAGAACATTAATGCGAATTCCATAGCATAATATTCCACATAATGCGAAATCCATCAAGTTGAGCAAAGCTAACCCATCGCTGTTTGATACAATGTTCCCACTACTTCTTGACGCGAATTTAAATACGAAAAAAAAATCTTTTTGCCCCAGGTTTTCCCCAAGGAAAACATTTTTCCCCTAAGAATTCCCCTCAAAACCCATTTCCCCAAAATTTCCCCAGAGAGCACCAGATTTCCCCAAAATGAGGAAATTTCCCCCAATCTGGCAACACTGTGTTGTCGAAGCTATTAGTCAAGAACAGCAACAGTTGACATTTGACTAAAGTCTCAGGAAAATTTTTATCTATCTCGAGGATCTGTTGAAAAATACGCTTTTGTCCAGCAGAGAAGAAATTTACTTTTTCAGAAGGCTGTTTCCGGCAAGCGACTAGTTCCGAAAACAATTTCATATAAATGCACTGATTTGCTGGATAGAAATGTAATTTCAACTTTTTGCAACACTCAGTTGGGTGTTGGCATTTTCCAATGATTTGTCTGTACGGACCCTCGATAAATAAGTAGATCAGCAAGATTGCAGACTGACTCGAATTTCAAATTTATCAACATCCTCTTTAGTTATCTTTTCATGTGCAGTAATTTCGGGCTTTAATTCTTCACCTGACACAATATGCCATAAATTTCTTTCTCGAAGTAGGAAGGTCATGTCAGTAGCCCATTGGGGGTAAGTACCCCCATGCAATTTCTCAAAAGAAAGACTGATAGACAATGTTAAAGTCCAAATTTACAGTCCCAAATAATAGCAGATTTGGAAATAAATAATGAGGTTGACAAAATTTAATTAGGAGACGGCTCCTCAAGCGTAAACCATCTTAAATTCCATTATTTCCAAAGATCAATTCATTAAAGTGACTAATTAATCCAAAGAATAAGTTCCAATATCGATCTATAAATTACCAAATGCAATTTAAAGACGCCCCCCCCCCCCGACTAAAATTATCTTCCAGATCGGTAATATCGTCATGCATCAGCGAAGTAACAAAGTCCACGAACCATATCTTAATGAGAATTTAAGTCCAGAATTTAAGTTCGAAAAAAAAAAAAAAAACCCAACTAGCGTAGTAGAACATACGACCGCCCATAACCTAAAATGTTGTCTTAGCCGATGCTATAGACATCTAATATGCTTTAGTCAATATTTTGAGGAGTGTTAAGTGGTTGGAAGTTCGTTGATGAACGAAACACTTTTTAAAACCATAACATTTATTTCAAACTAGAACATTAAAAACAACTTAAAAACAAAAATTTTTGTATAAAGACCACCGGATTATTTAAACATGGCTGCTCACCTGGTAATTAACAAGACCGAGCTTAAATCTAATATGGCCGACTTAAATCTAATGTGGCTAACTAGCACATGCTCAAGGTTTGTAAAAAATGGCTAAGCAGCCTAACCGGTAGTGAGTAGCATCTCGCTACCTTGCGTGGGAAAAGTGAGTCAGAGAGTGAGTGCTCAGTAAGGAAACATCCGCTTTTATCTGAAAACCAAATTAACATATCGATGCATGATGGGACATGAAAGTTGTCAGATGCTTCCCATACGCATGCAGAACACTGCAACCAATCATGGCTAAGCACGTGCTCTAATCTGCATAATAGTCTAATACAGGTGTCGCCCTCTAACGAGCCCCCCCCGTGTCCGTTTACCTTGTCGTGGTGGGGGGGCTTGCGGTGTGGTGAGTTCGGGGCGAGCTCTTGGGAGGAGTAGTGAACCCCCAGTTGCTCAAACAGAATATCGGCGGGAGGGGATTTTTTCCCTTTCCTTCCCTCATCACACTTACCAAATGCGGACGAAAACCCCTAAGCCAAGGTGTGTCAACCGTGCCTATGGCTGCGTGGTACCGGGGGTAGTCGGTGCCTCAAACGGGAGGCTTCAGGGATAGCAGGCGAACCCTGTCGTACGCAGCCTTACCTCTGTGTAGGGGGGCTACACAGGGGCTAGACCCCACTTTTCCCCCTAGTTCTCTGGTTTTTTTATGGATATAAACACAAAGAACACTTCTCCCCCTTGTGGGGAGCGTCAGACTGAATCGAATAGCACAGCAAAATTTTTTGTTATCAAACGTTCTGATCCTAATTTAAATTTAACAAAAGTATCTCCTTTTCTCATCAACAAAGCTCTCGTTAATCAAATAGGGGAATTTCAATCAGTTAAAAAATTGCGTAATGGTGAGCTCCTTGTCGAAATAAAACATCAAAAACAAACCACATCCATTATGTCTGTCAAACAAATAGGATCCTATCTTGTAACTGTTACCGAACATAAAACCCTTAATTTTTCCCGAGGAATAATATCAGAACCTGACCTTCTCTTTACACCCGAGGAGGAAATCTTGGAGGAAATGAAGGACCAAAACGTAACTGCAGTAAAAAGGATTACAATAAAACGCAATGGGGAAATGATCAATACTAAACATATCATTCTAACATTTAAAACACCCGTCCTTCCTACACGTGTTAAAGCTGGCTATCTCTCTTGCCCAGTTCGCCCCTATATTCCAAATCCGCTCCGGTGTTTCAAATGCCAGCGGTTTGGACATTCGAAAATTGCGTGCCGTGGTACTGACACCTGTGCCAGGTGTGCAGAGCCCGGTCACGATAGTAATACATGTTCTAAGACCTATAAATGCGTAAACTGCAAGGGGGAACATCCTTCATACTCCAGATCATGCCTAAAATGGATCTCAGAAAAAGAAATTCAGGTGATTAAAACAACACAAAAAATAACCTATCCAGACGCAAGAAAACTGGTTGAATCTCGCACACCTACAACAGGCCTTTCATATGCAGCAGCCATCAAAAAGGTATTTAAATCTGCAAGCACACAAACAGATGCAGAAACCTCAACTAATTCCAAAACCGTAAACACAACCAAGTCAAATAAACAAACTAATAGTCCAAAATCTTCTTTTAAAAAAACTAACCAAAATCAACAACAAAAACAAAAAACAAATACTGTATCTGTTACTGTTAATGAAAACATTCCAATCGCACAAAATTCGAAAAAACTAATTGAAAAAAAGAAAATTATGCAAACACGTGCTAAAATTGGGGTGGCCACTAAACAGAGGCCCCCAAAATATTATAATTTTAAAAAGGAGGACTTTTTGCTTTCCAGCAAAAAAGTCAAATTGACTAAATCCCAACTACTTCCTCCCCAAGAGGAAGACGAGGATGTTGAATTTGAAGATCTTCCGCCATCCGACGATGAAGGGTGGACGGACCATCCTCCTTCATGAGCCGCTCCCTCTTCTTCCGGCCGTTCCTCCTTCCTTTTTTCTCCATGGCCCTGAGCATTCTTTCTTGGAATTGTCAGAGTTACTCGCATAATGTCACGGATATAAAAGATCTTGTCGAATTTCACCAACCGGCCATATTCTGTCTGCAAGAAACATTCCTATCGCCCACTGATAAACCGAGGTTGAAAGGTTTCGACATATACCGCAAGGACTGCTTGTCAGGTGACCGTCGTTGTGGAGGAGTGGCTTTGCTAATCGCTAATGATTATGCATCTAGCCAGCTCAATATCAACACACCCCTACAAGCAGTAGCTGCGCGCGCTCACCTTCACTCGCTGTTTACAATTTGTACTGTATATATTCCACCTTCTTACGACTTGAGAGGCGTGGAATTGCAAACACTTGTAGATCAACTTCCTCCCCCATACATCATCTTGGGGGATTTCAATGGCCATAATCCTCTCTGGGGGAGTCCCGACTCCAACAGTAGAGGTTTAACAATAGAGAATTTTATCGAAGACAATGATCTTTGCATTCTTAACAACGGCGAAAACACTTATTTTCATCTTCCTACCCAGACTTACCACGCCATCGATCTCGTTATATGTTCACCTTCTTTTCTGCCACTTTGGGATTTCCAGGTGGAGGGTGGTCTCTACACCAGTGGCCATTTTCCGATCAAGATAACCTCTACTGCACGCTGCGGCCATCAGCAGCATCAGCAAGCCCGACTTTGCATTGATCGAGCTGATTGGGCAGCATTTACCCAGTTGGCAGAAATTAAATATGAAGATGTGATTGATCTTGATATCGATGTAGCCGTAAGCCGAGTAACCGACATAATATTGACGGCAGCGAACGTTGCAATTCCAAGAACCACTAAAGGTAAGATCAAATTCCCTAAGCCTTGGTGGAACTTCGATTGTCAGGAGGCTCATAAGGCACAAAGAAAAGCATGGAGCACTTTTCGTCGGTATCCGACCACACAAAATCTTGTGGCACTTAAACGAGCTCGTGCTGAAGCTCGGAGGATTCGACGAAAAAGCCAGCGGGACTCGTGGCAGGCCTATGTCAGCACAATCTCGACGTCCACCCCATCTAAGACAGTGTGGGATAAAATCAAAAAAATTTCTGGCAACTACAATACGTCTTGTGCTCCCATCCTGGAGAAAAATGGTCAACTTTTGTCGGATCACAAAGAGGTGGCTAACTGCCTGGCGACTCATTTAGCAGAAGTCTCCAGTGCAAATAACTATTGCAAAAAATTTTTAACTATCAAATCACGCAAAGAACAAAGAGTTCTAGATTTTAATTCAAACATTTTTCTTCCATACAACACAAAATTTACATCTCAAGAACTAGATATTGCTTTACAAAAATCAAAAAACACATCACCTGGCCCTGACGAAATACACAATAGTATGTTAAAAAACCTAAGCAGGTCTTCATTAGAAAATATTCTGAGACTATTTAATAGAATTTATTCTGAGCACAAATTCCCCAAATTCTGGAGCCAAGCAATAGTAATTCCTATTCTTAAACCAAACAAACAATCTGATAAACCCGAGAGTTACAGACCTATAGCTCTCACAAGCTGCCTTTGCAAAGTAATGGAGCGGATGGTAAACGCCAGGCTCATGTACATTTTAGAGTCTTGCCATCTGCTATCTTCATATCAAAGTGGATTCAGGCGCGGCAGATGTACCATAGACAACCTACTGCTTCTCGAAACATCAATAAGAGAAGCATTTCTCAAACGAAAACATCTTGTGAGCGTATTTTTTGACATTGAAAAAGCATATGACCGTACCTGGAGATATGGCATCCTCAAAACCCTGCACGAGTATGGGTTACGAGGTAATCTACCCATCTTTCTCTCTAATTTTCTTAGAGATCGAACTTTTCGCGTACGTGTCAAGTCTGTTCTGTCAGATACCTTCATTCAAGAAGAAGGAGTTCCCCAGGGAAGTGTACTAAGCGTAACTCTTTTTGTAATAGCAATCAACAACTTAATCGAACAACTGCCTCCCGCTGTCAAGGGTACCATGTTCGTTGATGACTTTCAAATTTCTTTCTCTTCATCGAACATGAGTATCATTGAAAGACAACTTCAAATCGCTATAAATAAAGTAACACAATGGGCAGAGGAAAATGGCTTCACTTTCTCTGCTCAAAAAACCTTCTGCATCCACTTCTGCCGTAAAAGAGGGCTTCACCCTGATCCAAGTCTTCTCCTTAACAATCAACCAATAGCTGTAAAAGATCAAGGAAAATTTCTTGGTCTCACCCTTGATAATAAACTAAAATTTATACCGCATATTCAAGAGTTAAAAAAGAAATGTTCATTAAAATTAAATATCCTTAAAGTCTTAGCGAACACTTCTTGGGGTGCTGATACAGAGTCTCTGTTAAGAATATACAGGGCTCTGATACGCTCAAAACTTGATTATGGTTGTCAAATTTATGGCTCCGCTGCAAAAACCTATCTGAAAAGTCTGGATCCATTACATAATCAGGCACTGCGCATCTGCACAGGAGCATTTCGAACCTCGCCTATCAGCAGTCTTCATATCGTTGCACACGAACAATCTCTAAACAATAGACGCCTCAAACTTTCTTTAAATTTTTACTTCAAAACAAAACCCTGCACCAATCACCCACTACATCTCCACATTTTCAATCCATCTAATGTTGCTTTATTTCTACACCGGCCTTCGATGACCCCAACATTTGGGATCCGAATGCGTCGGGTACTCTCAGACCTGCAGCTATCGGATTTCACAACCGTTAACACAACAAAACTAATTGAACCATGGTGCGAAGTCATACCTTCTATAATCAATGATTTCTCAAAATTCCCAAAACAAACTACCGCTAATACAGTTTATCAACAAGTGTTTCATGAGATCAAAAGCAAGTATTCTGGTTATAAACACATTTTCACTGACGGATCAAAAGCAAACGATCACGTCGGCTTTTCCACAATAATTAATGATCAAGTTACGGCAGAAAAATTAAACACATCTTGCTCTGTATTTACTGCAGAAATAAAAGCTATATTTTCATCTCTAGAATCAATAGCCCAATCTGTTCATAGAAAGTGGGTGATATTCACTGACTCAAAGAGTTCAGTGGAAGCCATCACTCATTGCAATAATAACAGCCATCCTATAGTCATCCAGTCATATCTTTTATACAAAAACCTTATGCAAAATAATTTTCGTGTTCTTTTTTGTTGGATCCCTGGGCATGTAGGCATTGCAGGCAATGAGGCAGCCGACTCAGCTGCCAGAGCTGCAAGTATCCTGGTCGATAATAGTGTCCCTTTCGATGACATCAAAAACGCCGTCGTTGTAAGCCTCAACACGTATTGGCAGGGGACGTGGAATTCAGAAATCCAAAATAAATTGCATTCGATCCAGCCCTCCACTAGAGGTTTTAAATCATTAAATATCACCAGGAGAGAACAAGTCTTATTAGCTCGACTTCGCATTGGACATACCAGATTTACTCATAAATATCTCTTATGTCATGAACCAGCTCCAACATGCATTACATGTGATGTAAATCAGACAGTGTTGCACATTTTATGCAACTGCCCAAATTTTAATCTAATTCGTTACAAATATTTTAATAATTTTAACCCATCTTTGAAGGAGTTGCTAGGGGAGCCGCCCCATCGCAATTTGTACTCCTTCCTCCAGGAGATTGGATTCTCCTTTTTAATTTAGTGGTTGTCTCGACATTATGTGATTTCGTCCTTCCCTTGTTTTTCAAGATATTGTTTTGCCCATTTTGTCTTTATCTTCAAATTGTTTAAATGTTTTTATCGGCTGCACTTTTTAACACTAGCCCTTGAAGTTTTATGCTTTCTTCTTCAAAATATGCTTTTATTTACCTTATTCTTTAAAGAAAAATAAATAGCATATAATAAAATATCGTTTGGCGCAGTATAGCCCTCAAGGGCTCTTGCGCCAAAAAAATCAAACCAACCAACCAACCAACCTCTAACGAGCGAAAAGAGTGAGATTGCCGACAACGTCATGTGATGCAACAGAGCGGCGTTTTAACTGAATGTAAACAAAGTTAAATAAATGGTAAGTAAAGAGGAGTGACAGTAGCGCTAATTCTATCAGGTATCAGCTGCGATTTGACGTACGGACCAACCTCCCCTTCTAAGCCCGATCACCATACTCCTCGTAAAAACATCTATCTGCTGGAAGTGCCTTCGTGGACGTCGGCCTGACATTCTCTCGTGTTACACGTATCCTCCAAAACAAAAACAAAATTTCTTCGATAATTCTCCAGTCAGAAATAACGACACGAATATTGCCTATTCTGCAAGTTCCTTTCCTTCTATCTTACTTCACGTGCGTCGGAGAGCTGCGCAATTCACATCATTTACATAACTCAGTAATGTACGTCTACTCTAAAATTTGCATAAATTTCTGAACACTCGTTCTTAGTGTTGCATTTTCAATGTCGAGCAGTCTAATAAAACTTATTAATATCCTTTGCAGACGTAATTTTAAATAATTTAGGATTGAGTAAAGATCGTACCCCCCTTGTCCGTTTACCTTGTCGTCGTGGGGGGGGGGGGGGGGCTGCGGTGTGGTGAATTCGGTGCGAGCTCTTGGGAGGAGTAGTGAACCCCCAGTTGCTCAAACAGAATATCGGCGGGGAGGAACTTTTCTTCCCTTCCTTCCCCATCACACTTACCAAATTCGGACAAAACCCCCTAAGCCAAGGTGTGTCTACGGTGTCCGTGGCTCCGTGGTACCGGAGGTAGTCGGTGCCTCAAACGGTTGACGTCAGGTATAGCAGGCGAACCCTGGTGTAAAAGCCTTACCCCTGTGCAGGGGGGCTACACAGGGTCTAGACCCCATTTTTTCCCCTCAATTCTCAGGTTAATTTATGGATGATAACATAAAGAATACCACGCCCCCTTGTGGGGAGCGTCAGACAGAATCGCTTACATCCGCTAAATTTTTTGTTATTAAAAGAAACGAAAATCTCACATTTATTCTGCTGTTTCCCCATTTTTAATAAACAAAGCTTTGGTAAATATTATCGGTGAATTTCAATCTAAGAAAAAAAAAAAAAACACGTACTGGTGAATTATTAGTAGAAATAAAACACCCAAAACAAGTTCAACTTATTCTAGCTATCAAACAATTAGGTCCATATCTTTGTACAGTTTCACCACAATCAACATTTAACTTTTCTCCTGGAATCATTTCGGAACCGGACCTTCTATTTACACCAGAGGAGGAAATTCTAGAAGAAATATAGGACCAACATGTAAGTGGAGTGAAAAGAATCACTCTCAAAGTACACCTTCAGCTGGACTTTCATATTCTGCAGCAGTTAGGAATGTTTTCGACTCCACCAGTACACAAACAGACAGTCAAATTAACACAATAACCAGCTCTAAATCAACTAATTCCCTCTAAATCAAAAAATAAACAGCTCACTACTCCTAAGCCACCACCAAAAGCTTGTAACGAAATTAAAATACAAACTACACAATATCCGAGCACAAATTACTCAGCTACATTAATTTCCAACAAACTAACTGAACAAAAGCAAAAGAAAACAGTGGAAAAAAAGAAAATTATCCAAACGCGCGTGAAAATTGGGGTAGCCTCTAAACAGAGGCCCCCAAAATTTCATAATTTTAAAAAAGAGGACTTTTTACTTTTCAGCAAGAAAGTAAAATTGACTAATTCCCAAATCGAAAAATACCAACAACCTCCTCCCCAAGAGGAAGATGAGGATGTCGAATTCGAAGATCTTCCGCCATCTGACGATGAAGGGTGGACGGACCATCTTCCTTCATGAGTGGCTTCCTCTTCTCCCGGCCGTTTCTCCTTCCTTTTCTCTTCATGACCCTGAGCATTCTTTCTTGGAATTGTCAGAGTTACTCGCATAATGTCACAGACATAAAAGATCTTGTCGAATATCACCAACTGGCCATATCCTGTCTGCAAGAAACATTTCTGTCCCCTGTTGATACACCGAGGTTGAAAGGTTTTGACATATACCGCAAGGACTGCTTGTCAGGAAACCGTCGTTGTCTAGTAGTGGCATTGCTAATCTCTAACGATTATGCATCTAGCCAGCTCAATATCAACACATCCCTGCAAGCAGGTGCTGCGCGCGTTCACCTTCACTAGCTGTTCACAGTTTGTTCTGTATATATCCCACCTTCTTATGACTTGAGAAGTGTGGAGTTGCAGACACTGGTTGATCAACTTCCTCCCCCATTTGTCATCTTGAGGGATTTCAATGGCCATAATCTTCTCTGTGGGAGTCCAGACTCCAACAGTAGAGGTTTAACAATAGAAAATTTTATTGAAGACAGTGCTTTGCGTTCTTAATAACGGTGAAAATACTTATTTTCATCTACCTACCCAGTTTTACCATGCCATCGATCTCGTAATATGCTCACCTTCTTTTCTGCCACGTTGGGATTTTCAGGTGGAGAGTGGTCTCTACAACAGTGGCCACTTTGCGATCAGGATAACCTCTACTAGACGCTGCGGCCATCAGCAGCACCAGCAAGCGAGACTTCGCATTGATCGAGCTGATTGGGCAACATTTATCCAGTTGGCAGAAATAACATCGGAAGACGTGACTAACATTGATATAGATGTAGCGGTAAGCCGAGTAACCGACATTATCTTGACGGCGGCGAACGTTGCTATTCCGAGAACCATTAAAGGTAGGATCAAATTTTTTAAACCTTGGTGGAACTTTGATTGTCAGGAGGCTCATAAGGCACAAAAAAAAGCATGGAGCACTTTTCGTCGGTATCCGACCACACAAAATCTTGTGACACTTAAACGAGCTCGTGGTGACGCTCGGAGGATTCGACGAAAAAGTTAGCGCGACTCGTGGCAGGCCTATGTCAGCACAATCACTACGTCCACATCATCTAAGACAGTGTGGGGTAAAATTTAAAAAAATTCTGGTAACTACGATACGTCTTGTGCTCCCATTCTGGAGAAAAATGGTCAACTTTTATCTGATCACAAAGAGGTAGCTGACTGCCTGGCGACTCATTTGGCAGAAGTCTTGAAACTAAATATCCTTAATGTCTTAGCGAACATTTCTTGGGGTGCTGATACAGGTTCTCTGTTAAGAATATACAGGGCTCTGATACGCTCAAAACTTGATTATGGATGCCAAATTATGACTCCGCTGCAAAAACCTATCTGAAAAGTCTGGATCCAATACATAATCAAGCACTGCGCATCTGCCTAGAGCATTTCGAACTTCGCCTATCAACAGTCTTACTATCCTTGCACACGAACAATCTCTAAACAATAGACGCCTCAAACTTTCTTTAAATTTTAACTTCAAAACAAAACCTTGTACTACATCTCCATATTTTTAATCCATCTAATGTTGCTTTATTTCTACACCGGCCTTCGATGATCCCAACATTTGGGATCCGAATGCGTCGGGTACTCTCAGACCTGCAGCTACCAGATTTCAAAACCGTCAACACAATAAAACTAATTGAACCATGGTGCGAAGTTATACCTTCTATAATCAATGATTTCTCAAAATTCCCAAACAAACTACTGAACTACTGCTCATACAATTTATCAAAAAATCTTTCATGAGATCAAAAGCAAGTATTCTGGTTATAAACACATTTTCACTGACGGATCAAAAGCAAACGATCACGTCGGCTTTTCCACTTTAATTAATGATCAAGTTACGGCAGAAAAATTAAACACATCTTGCTCGGTATTTAGTGCAGAAATAAAAGCTATGTTTTCATCTCTACAATCAATAACCCAATCCGTTTACAAAAAGTGGGTGATATTCACTGACTCCAAGAATTCAGTGGAAGCCATCACTCACTGCAATAATAACAGCCATCCTATAGTCATCCAGTCATATCTTTTATACAAAAACCTTATGCAAAATAATTTTCAAGTTACCTTTTGTTAGATCCCTGATCATGTGGGCATTGCAGGCAATGAGGCAGCCAATTCAGCAGCAAGTATCCTGGTCGATAATAGTGTCCCTTTCGATGATATCAAAAACGCCATCGTTGTAAGCCTCAACACGTATTGGCAAGGGTCGTGGAATTCAGAAATCCAAAATAAATTGCATTCGATCCAGCCCTCCACTAGAGGTTTCGGATCATTAAATATCACCAGGAGAGCCCCCCCGTGTCCGTTTACCTTGTCGTGGTGGGGGGGGGGCTTGCGGTGTGGTGAGTTCGGGGCGAGCTCTTGGGAGGAGTAGTGAACCCCCAGTTGCTCAAACAGAATATCGGCGGGAAGGGACTTTTGTTTCCTTCCTTCCCTCATCACACTTACCAAATTCGGACGAAAACCCCTAAGCTAAGGTGTGTCAACCGTGCCGATGGCTGCGTGGTACCGGGGGTAGTCGGTGCCTCAAACGGGAGGCTTCAGGGATAGCAGGCGAACCCTGTCGTACGCAGCCTTACCTCTGTGTAGGGGGGCTACACAGGGGCTAGACCCCACTTTTCCCCCTAGTTCCCAGGTTTATTTATGGAAGATAACGTAAATAACCATTCTCCCCCTTGTGGGGAGCGTCAGAATGTTTTGTCTAGCACTGCTAAGTTTTTCATAATAAAGCGCAATGATCCAAATTTAAATTTAACTAAAGTTTCTCCATTTTTAATAAACAAAGCCCTAACACATTTAATTGGTGAATTTCAATCTGTCAAAAAATTACGCAACGGCGAACTTTTAGTAGAAATAAAAGACAGCAAACAAATAAAACAAATAATGGCTATAAAACAAATAGGCCCATATCTTGTCAATGTAACAGAACACAAAACTCTAAATTTTTCGAAGGGGATAATTTCGGAACCTGACCTTCTCTTTACACCCGAGGAGGAAATCTTGGAGGGAATGAAGGAACAAAACGTGTGCGCAGTAAAAAGGATCACCATAAAACGCAATGGCGAAATGACTAACACCAAACATGTCATTCTGACATTTAACACACCTGTCCTCCCGCCACGTGTTAAAGCTGGCTATCTCTCTTGCCCAGTTCGCCCCTATATTCCAAATCCGCTCCGGTGTTTCAAATGCCAGCGGTTTGGACATTCGAAATTTGCGTGCCGTGGTACTGACACCTGTGCCAGGTGTGCAGAACCCGGTCACGACAGTAATACATGTAACAAGACCTACAAATGCGTAAACTGCAAAGGGGACCATCCTTCATACTCCAGATCATGCTCAGAATGGCTCACAGAAAAAGAAATTCAGATAATTAAAACAACACAAAAAATATCTTATCCAGATGCAAGAAAACTAGTTGAATCCCGCACACCAACAACAGGTCTTTCATATGCTTCAGCCGTTAAAAAGGTACTAAAGTCTGTAAGCACACAAACAGATACCCAAACCGATGCTTTTACTAATGCCAAAACTGTAAACACAACCAAATCAAATAAACAGAATAATAGCCCCAAATCTTTTCAGAAAAGTAATCAACAACAAATACAAAAAACAAATTCTGCTACTATTAATGAAAACAAACCAATCACTCAAAATTCGAAAAAACTTATTGAAAAAAAGAAAATTATCCAAACGCGCGCAAAAATTGGGGTAGCCTCTAAACGGAGGCCCCCAAAACTTTATAACTTTAAAAAAGAGGACTTTTTACTTTCTAGCAAGAAAGTAAAATTGAACAAATCACAAATAGAAAAATTCCAACAACCTCCTCCCCAGGAGGAGGACGAGGATGTTGATTTTGAAGATCTACCGCCATCCGACGATGAAGGGTGGACGGACCATCCTCCTTCATGAGCTGCTTCCTCTTCTTCCGGCCGTTTCTCCTTTCTTTTTTCTCCATGGCCCTGAGCATTCTCTCTTGGAATTGTCAGAGTTACTCGCATAATGTCACAGACATCAAAGATCTTGTCGAATATCACCAACCGGCCATATTCTGTTTGCAAGAAACATTTCTGTCCCCTGTTGATAGACCGAGGTTGAAAGGTTTTGACATATACCGCAAGGACTGCTTGTCAGGTGACCGTCGTTGTGGAGGAGTGGCATTGCTAATCGCTAATGATTATGCATCCAGCCAGCTCAATATCAACACATCCCTGCAGGCAGTAGCTGCGCGCGTTCACCTTCACTCGCTGTTTACAATCTGTTCTATATATATTCCACCTTCTTACGACTTGAGAGGCGTGGAATTGCAAACACTTGTAGATCAACTTCCTCCCCCATTTGTCCTCTTGGGGGATTTTAATGGCCATAATCCTCTCTGGGGGAGTTCAGACTCCAACAGCAGAGGTTTAATAATAGAAAATTTGATTGAAGACAACGATCTATGTGTTCTTAACAACGGTGAAAATACCTATTTCCACCTTTCTACGCAAACCTACCATGCAATCGATCTTGCAATATCCTCACCTTCCTTTCTGCCACTTTGGGATTTCCAGGTGCAGGGTGGTCTCTACACCAGTGGCCACTTTCCTATCAAAATAACTTGTTCTGGACGCTGCAGCTATCAGCAGCATCAGCAAGGCCGTCTTCGCATTGATCGAGCTGATTGGGCAGTATTTACCCAGTTGGCAGAAATAACACCGGAAGACGTGACTGATATTGATATTGATGTTGCGGTAAAGCGAGTAACCGACATTATCTTAAACGCAGCGAACGCTGCTATACCAAGAACATCTAAAGGCAGTATCAAATATCCTAAGCCATAGTGGAACTCTGCTTGCCAAGAAGCTCAGAAGAAACAAAAAAAAAAAGCATGGAACACATTTCGTCGTTATCCAACCGCGCAAAATCTTGTTGCACTTAAACGTGCTCGTGCTGAAGCTCGAAGGATTCGACGGAAAAGCCAGCGGGACTCGTGGAAGACCTATGTCAGCAACATCACGACGTCCACTCCATCAAAGACCGTATGGGGTAAAATTAAAAAAATTTCTGGCAACTACAATACATCTTGTGCTCCCATTCTAGAAGAAAACGGCAATTTTTTATCTGATCACAAAGAGGTGGCTAACTGCCTGGCGACTCATTTGGCTGACGTCTCCAGCTCAAACAACTACTGTTCTAAGTTTTTAGCTATCAAATCACATAAAGAACAAAAAGTTCTAGATTTTAATTCGAACATTTTTAATCAATACAACACAAAATTTACCTTTCAAGAACTACATAATGCTTTACAAAAATCAAAAAACACATCACCTGGCCCTGACGAAATTCACAATAGCATGTTAAAAAATCTCAGCAGATCCTCTTTAGAAAATATTCTGCAACTTTTCAATAGAATTTATTCTGAACACAGATTTCCAAAATTTTGGAGCCAAGCAATAGTAATTCCTATCCTTAAACCAAATAAACAAACTGATAAACCCGAGAGCTATAGACCTATAGCTCTAACAAGCTGCCTACGTAAACTAATGGAGCGGATGGTCAACGCGAGACTCATGTACATTCTTGAGTCAGACCATCTGCTATCTTCCCATCAAAGTGGATTCAGGCGCGGCAGATGCACAGTCGACAACCTGCTGCTTCTTGAGACATCAATAAGGGAAGCATTTCTTAAACGAAAACATCTTGTGAGCGTATTTTTTGACATTGAAAAGGCATATGACCGTACCTGGAGGTATGGGATCCTCAAAACCCTGCACGAGTATGGGTTGCGAGGTAACCTACCAATCTTTCTTTCTAATTTTCTAAGAGATCGAACTTTTCGCGTACGTGTCAAGTCTGTTTTATCGGATACCTTCATCCAAGAAGAAGGAGTTCCCCAGGGAAGTGTGCTAAGCGTAACTCTTTTCATAATCGCAATCAATAGCTTAATTGATCAACTGCCTCCTTCTGTAAAAGGTACCATGTTCGTTGATGATTTTCAAATTTCTTTTTCTTCATCGAGCATGAGTATCATTGAAAGACAACTTCAAATAGCCATCAATAAAGTATCACAATGGGCGGAAGAAAATGGCTTCTCTTTCTCTGCTCAAAAAACCTTTTGCATTCATTTCTGCCGTAAAAGAGGTCTCCATCCTGATCCAAACCTTAATCTTAATAATCAACCAATAGTTGTAAAGGATCAGGGAAAATTCCTGGGTCTCATATTTGATAAAAAACTTAAATTTGTACCGCACATACAAGAACTGAGGAAAAAATGTTTATTGAAACTAAATATCCTGAAAGTCTTAGCAAACACATCTTGGGGTGCTGATAAAGAGTCTCTGTTGAGAATTTACAGGGCTCTTATACGCTCAAAACTTGATTATGAATGTCAAATTTATGGCTCTGCAGCGAAGAGCTATCTGAAAGCCTTGGATCCAATACATAATCAGGCACTGCGCATTTGCACAGGAGCCTTCCGAACCTCACCTATCAACAGTCTTCATATTCTAGCACATGAACAGTCTCTTAACAATAGACGTCTCAAACTTTCTTTAAATTATTACTTCAAAACAAAACCTTACACTAATCACCCACTACACCTTCATATTTTTAATCCATCAAATGCTCTGTTATTTCTACACCGTCCTTCGATGATCCCAACATTTGGGATCCGAATGCGTCGGATGCTGTCAGACCTGCAGCTATTAGATTTCAAAACCTTCAACACATTAAAACCAATTGAACCATGGTGTGAAGTAAATACATCTACTATCAATGACCTCGCTAAATTCCCTAAAGAGACTACACCAAATACAGCTTACCAGCAAATATTTTATGACACAAAATGCAAATATTCGGAATATAAAGATATTTTTACCGATGGATCAAAAGCAAACGATCACGTCGGCTTTTCTACAATAGTTGATGGTCACGTTATGGCAGAAAAATTAAACCCATCTTGCTCTGTATTTACTTCAGAAATAAAAGCCATATTTATATCTCTTCATTCAATAGCCCAATCAAACTACAAAAAGTGGGTGATATACACTGACTCAAAGAGTTCAGTGGAAGCAATCACTCACTGCAATAATAATAGCCACCCTATAGCCATTCAGTCCTATCATTTGTTAAAAAATCTTATGCAAAACAATTTTAAAGTCCTCTTTTGTTGGATCCCTGGTCATGTAGGCATTGTAGGCAATGAGGCAGCCGATTCGGCTGCCAGAACTGCAAGTATTCTGGTTGACGACCGTGTTCCTTACGCTGACATCAAAAACGCCATTTCTGAATCTCTTAATACGCATTGGCAGCGGTCTTGGCATTCAGAAACCCAAAACAAACTGCGTTCAATTCAGCCCTCAACTAAAGGCTTTACATCATTGCCTCTCACCAGGAGAGAACAAGTTTTATTAGATCGACTTCGCATTGGTCATACTAGGTTCACACATAAATACCTTTTATGCCGTGAACCAGCTCCAATGTGCATAACTTGTAATGTCATTCAGACAGTGTTACATATTTTAAGTAACTGCCCAAATTTTAATCAAATACGTTTCAAATATTTTAATGATTTTAACCCTACTTTGAAGGAGTTGCTTGGGGACCAACCCCATCGCAATTTACACCCCTTCCTCCGGGAGATTGGTTTCTCCCTTTTAATTTAGTGTTTGTGTCGTCATTATGAGATTTCGTCCTTTTTATATTTTTCAAGATATTGTTTTATCCATTTTTTCGTAATATGTTTTTAGCATTTATATGTTTTTAAGGTGTTCCTTTTTTAATACTACATCTTGAAGGTTTATGCTTTTACTTCAAAAAATACTTTGTTTTACTTTTTTGATTCATTCTTAAATGAAAACTAAATAAAATATAAGAAAAAAATCGTTTGGCGCAGTATAGCCCTTAAGGGCTCTTGCGCCATAAAAAATCAACTAACCAACTAACCAATCACCAGGAGAGAACAAGTCTTATTAGCTCTACTTCGCATTGGACATACCAGATTCACCCACAAATATCTCTTATGTCATAAACCAGTTCCAACATGCATTACATGTGATGTAAATCAGTGTTGCACATTTTATGCAACTACCCAAATTTTAATCTAATTCGTTATAAATATTTTAATAATTTTAACCCATCTTTGAAGGAGTTGCTGGGGGAGCAACCCCATCGCTATTTGTACTCCTCCCTCCAGGAGATTGGTTTTTCCTTTTTAATTTAGTATTCGTCTCGTCATTATGTGATTTTGTCTTTACCTTCAAATTGTTTAAACGTTTATATGTTTTTATCGGGTGCCTTTTTTTAATACTATTACTTGAAGTTTTATGCTTTCTTCTCCAAAAAATGCTGTTATTTACTTTATTCTTGAATGAAAAATAAATAGCATATAATAAAATATCGTTTGGCGCAGTACAGCCCTCAAGGACTCTTGCGGCATAAAAATCAAATCAACCAACCAACCAAATAATCAAAACTACGCAGAATATATCATACCCCGATGCAAGAAAAATTTTCCAGTCTTGTACGCCTTCAGCTGGACTATCATATGCTGCAGCAGTACGTAAAGTATTCAATTCCATAATTACACAAACACAATCCTCAAGTAAACACAATAACCAGCACTGAGCTACTTAACTCACCTAAACCAACTAATAAACAGCTCAATATTTCTAAAACAACGCAAAAAACTTCTAACGAAACTAAAATTCCAACTGCTCAAAACCCCAGTACAAGCTACTCAGCTAAATTAATTTCAAACAAAACAAATGATCAAAAGCAAAATTAAACAATTGAAAAGAAGAAAACTATCCAAACGCGTGCAAAAATTGGGGTAGCCTCTAAACAGAGGTCCCCAAAATTTCAATTTTAGAAAAGAGGACTTTTTACTTTCTAGCAAGAAAGTAAAATTGACCAAGTCCCAACAACTTCCTCCCCAGGAGGAAGATGAGGATGTCGAATTCGAAGATCTTCGGCCATCTAACGATGAAGGGTGGACGGACCATCCTCCTTCATGAGTGGCTTTCTCTTCTCCCGGCCTTTTCTCCTTTCTTTTCTCTTCATGGCCCTGAGCATTCTTTCTTGGAATAGTCAGAGTTACTCGCATAATGTCACAGACATCAAAGATCTTCTTGAATATCACCAACCGGCCATATTTTGTCTGCAAGAAACATTTCTGTCTCCTGTTGATAGACCGAGGTTGAAAGGTTTTGACATATACCACAAAGACTGCTTGTCAGGAGACCGTCGTTGTGGAGGAGTGGCATTGCTAATCTCTAATGATTATGCATCTATCCAGCTCAATATCAACACATCCCTGCAAGCAGTAGCTGCGCGCGTTCACCTTCACTCGCTTTTTTATGTGTTAAAATTTATGAAAAAAATACATTTGAGTGCTGTAAAAGTTTCTGCAGAGTTAAATGAAACATTTTACATTTAAGTTTCACCTAAAATTGTTCGCCAAGTTCTCTGATTAGCTGGATTAAATGGGATCTATCCCGCAGAAATTTTCTTGGTCGTGCGAAAAACAGAAAGCTTACGCTTTTCGTCGCAACATCAATGTTAAATAAGCTCAAAACGTTTTAGAATTACGTCTTACTTGCAGATAAAAATTAATTTAACATTTTTGGTTAAATTGTTGTATAATTGTAAGTAGAAGAAAATACACTACTGGCCATTAAAATTGCTACACCAGGAGGAAATGCAGATAACAAAATGATATTTATTGGACACATATATTATGTTAGAAATAAAAAATGATTAAATTTTCAAGAAATTTGGGTGGATAGATCCTGAGAAATCAGTACCCAGAACAACCACCTCTGGCAGTAATAACAGCAGTTATACGCCTGGGCATTGAGTCAAACAGAGATTGGATTGCATGTACAGGTACAGATGCCCATGCAGCTTCAACACGATGCCACAGTTCATCAAGCGTAGTGACTGGCGTTTGGTGACGAGCCAGTCGCTCGGCAACCATTGACCAAACGTTTTCGATTGGTGAAAGATCTGGAGAACGTGCTGGCCAGGGCAACAGCCGAACATGTTCCGTATCAAGGAAGGTCCGTACAATACGGGCAACATGCGGTCGGGCATTATCCTGCTGAAACGTAGGGTTTCGCAGGGCTCGAATAAAGGGTAGAGCCACGGGTCGTAAAACATCAAAAATGTAACGTGCACTGTTCAAAGTGCCGTCAATGCGAACAAGAGGTGACCGAGACGTGTATCCAATGGCGCCCCATACCATCACGCCAGGTGATGGGCCAGTATGACGATGACGAATGCACGCTGCCAGTGTGCGTTCACCACGATGCCGCCAAACACGGATGCGACCATCATGATGCTGTACACAGAACCTGGATTCATCTGAAAAGATGACGTCTCGCCATTCGTGCGCCCAGGCTCGTCGTTGATCACACCATTGAAGGCGCTCCTGTCTATGACGCAGCGTCAAGGGAAGCCGCAGCCATGGTCTCCGAGCTGAGAGTCCATGCTGCTGCAAACGTCTTCGAACTGTTCGTGCAGACACTTGTTGTCTTCCAAACGAGCCCGTTTCTTGACTCACGGCTCGTGACGTGGTTGCACGATCCATCAAAGCCATGCGGATAATATGCCTGTCTTCTCGGCTGCTAGTGATAGGTGGCCTTTGAGATCCCGCACGGCGTTCCGTATTACCGTCCTGAACCCATCGATTCCATATTCTGCTAACAGTCATTGGATCTCGACCGACGCGAGCAGCAATACTGCGATAAGATAAACCGCAATCCCGGTAGGCTACAATTCGACCTTTATCAAAGTCAGAAACGTGCTGGTACGCATTTCTCCTTCTTACACGAGGCATCACAACAATTTTCCAACACGCAGCAACGTTCAAACTGAATTAGCACGTGGGAAAATGTCTGTACAATTTCCTTATTTAAACACATTGTAGGTGTCGCTGCGGGCGCGTGCGCTGTCTAAATGCGCTGAAAAGCTAATCATTTGCATATCACATCATCTTCTTCCTGTCGTTTAAATTTCATATCTGTACTATGTCGCCTTCTTGGTGTAGCACTTTTAATGGCCAGTAGTGTATTAGGAACTTAATCTTAAGAACTTAGTTGGATCAGTTAATCAGGACGGTGGAGGTGTTCTAGTGTGAGGGTACATATCAGCAGCAGGGCTTGGTAGTTTGGAATTTTTTGATGAAATCATGAATCATGTTGTTCCTTTAAATATTTTAAAAACCAATTTTAAACTCTTAGCCAAAAATTTGGTTATTGGAAACAACTTTGTTTTTTTTATCAAAATAACGATAAAAAGCACATGGTTTTCAACGTTTGCGTCTAGTGCCTCGAAAAGTTTCCTTAAGTTTAGTAAATACCCCCTCAATCTCCAGATTTTAACTTAATGTAACGTATTTAGAGATATCTGGAGGCTAGATTATGAAAATTGGGCTTTAAAACGAAAACAGAGCTAGAAACAGTGAGACTCGAAGTGTGGTTGAACACTTACTCAGAAATTACGCAAAAAAAAAAGAAAGAAAAAGAATGAAATCTTTTCCCAGACGTTTAAAAGGTGCTATGAATACCGTATGATATTCTACTAATTAATAACTTAATCAAAAGTTAGATTATTCAGTAATATTTATACATTTTATAAAGTGTACGAAGACTTTTGTGAGATAAAATTTCCGGCACGTTTTGGTTTTTGACTTTTAAAAAATTAAGTTTTAATTTTTTCAAAACTTTTTATGTGGTTTTGTTAAAAATTGATCATAGATCTTATAATTAAATACCTTTTCCGAAATATTAATTCTAACCAATGGATTGGGACAATTTCGTCGAAAGTCGTAGGTGTACGAAGACCTTTGGGAGCCATTGTAAATAAAAACAATAAAATGTCAGCTTAAATAAATGATTTTTATTATCGGAAAAAAAAAATCGTCTGCGCATATCTTTATGTAGAAACATAAAGGACTCCGAATTTCTCCGCCAGAAACTGAATACGTTAATTAAAAATTTAGCTTGAAAATAAAATCAAAACATATTTAAAACAATTATTTCATAGTAAAAACCATGACTGTAAAGTCAGAGTCGGAGTCCATCTGATTTTGGGACAAAAGAGTTAGATTCGACAGCCGAAAGTTTTAAATTCAAAGACTCGGAGTTGTAATCGGTCATTTCCCCAAAAACTCCGCAAGTCTGCCAATATTTGCAGAGACGGAGTAGGACTTATTATTTGATACAAGAGTTGGAGTCAGAGTCGAATTTCAAAGAGTCAGAGTCAGCCATTTTTCCTCCGTGCATAAATTTTTGCCAAAGCTACGAAGTCAGATTCAAAGTCGGGAAGTCGGAGTCCCAGTAATTTTCGGGCACAGGAGTCGGAGTTAGAAGCACCAAAATTATCGGAGTCGGGAGTCTAGAGCTATTTCCAACCAAGTTTGAAGTAAATCCGCCTTTAAGTTCGGAATCTATATTGACTTTCAGTTTCCCCGTAGGCGCTAATGTTAAGAGATTTAAACTGTTCGAAATTGAACGAAAAATTGTTCAAAACAAAAAAAATGAATTATGGGAATGAGATGTCGTCGCCGAGATCTTTCTAACAAAAAAAAAAAAAATTGTTCGAATCGGATTATTCATTCAAAAGTTAAAAGGGGAGGGGACAGACAGACATTTTTGCCCATCTCAATACCCTACTTTCCAATTTTTAATTTTTCAATATTTATCTAACTATTTTATTTATTTTTGACTTTTTTTTTTGTTTTTCGGGACATTTTTAAGATGCATTAAGCTTTCTTTCATGCTTTTTTCTTCTTTCTCTGACTGTTACTGGGAAAGTAGGCTAAAAAATAAGGAATTGAACATGCGAGAAATTTCATTGCCCGCGGAAAGAGAATTGCAACGACCATTGCAGTTGGATCTCTGTTAACGACACTCTATTTAACGTCTTTTTTTTTCCTTTTTTTTCTTTTAATCTTTATTTTACTCTTTTCTCTTTGTTTTCCTCATTTTTAAGTTAAGACATTTCATCTCTTAAGAAAAAAAATTAATTGAAATAGTAAAACTGCATGTGTTCAGATTTCTTATTCTAACTTCTGTATGAAAGCAAGAACTTCTAAATAGTGGCGCAAATCCTTGTCAGTTTTATAGATCTGACGAGCTTTTTTTTATTCTATTATCAATTTTGATGTACTGAGACTTTCTTTTCTTCGAATGTAATCCTAAGCTTATTCGGTCACTAAGGTAGTCATTTAAATGTCCTGTTCTTTCAAGCTCTTAAGTAAATTCCAAAAGCTCAAATGCTTAGTACGCATATTATAATTTAATCTAAAATTCCACCCTTCAACAGCATTATTTGTCCTATGACAGGTTTCACTACAGTTGCATATTTCTTTCTCCATATTTTGGTTGTCTAACCATTGTGTTACAAAGTAATCATAAAACGCTGTAAACCTTCATCTTGCTGTGTTGTCTCTTGAATTAACAACCAACCTCCGTCAGTTTCATCTTCAGGGATATGAGCCAATGCTGCACACATTCGTACGTGAAGTTTTATCTCTTTATTGTGAATGTAATCAGTTGCAAGCCCAAATTCCTGAATTTTTCGGTAAATGCACTGATTAAAATGATAATTGCAGCCTTGGGTTTTTGCAGAAAGAAAGCATTCTCGTGCAAAAGTTAGCATCTTCAAAATCCATCATAATATTTTTCGGCTTCCACCGTGGGACTCTTTTTATGATTAAGTCAAACAACCTCTTGTAGGTTCTTTATGACTTGTTGGGCAATAATGCAAAAACAACTGCAATAACATTTGTTGTATCATCTGTGCTGTTCATGTCCACGTGAACTGTATAAATTTGATGGAACTGTTTCGGGCAGTTTTTAAATGCTCCGTCCATGAAACATAATGGATATTGTATTAATGCTTCTCTTCCTTTCTGAGTGGCAAAAATTAAAATTCTTTCTCCATTAACAGTATTATCAGCCAACAAAAAGTTTTCTAGATCTGATGACGATATATGCAGCAATTAAGGTGTTAGATGGATTTCGGATGCAGTTGCCGGATCTTTCTGTACTCCGTGATATCGCCGTCGCGTTCTACATAATGAATGTTTTGCTGATGAATACAAAAGTATCTTGCGAATTATTTCAGAGCTACCTTGCGTTAACTCTTTAATTTCCTGCTTGAAAATTGTTGGTAACGAGGTGTCTTCTTCACGTGCCCTTTTCTTAGCCTGCTCCATTTTTTCCTTGACTTGAATTTCTGCAAAATCGGACTTGCACTTGTGCTGGCTTTCACTCACAACAATTTTGTCGCGAGTGGAAATCATTCCATAGCATCTTTCTTTTTTATCTCTGATGCAAACCCACGTTATGCAACCGTTTTCTTTTTCACGCCGAACTCTGTACTGGAAACCTTTATATAATGCAATTGGCTTATTTCTTTTACTTGAAATGAATTCAATTTCATCCATATTGAAATGCACACAAATGAAAAATAGCTACTTGTTTCTCCAAATATCAAATCGCAAATAATTTTTCAAGTAGCGTTCTGTCTTGACCTGAGCAACAGAGAAACTGATAAGATAAGTCACGTGTTCTCTTTTGTATATAATATCCCTACCATTTCTTTAGAATTCTGAGAATTAACTAGAATAAACTAGAAATGCATTCCTCCACCCCCAGTCTTATAACAAAGAAAACGAAAGATATTTCTTTTGGCAAATCTGTGCAAGATAACGCTAACGAGATGACAACTTCAGTTGGTTCGGGGTTCGGGAATGCGATACAGGTGTATAAAATAAACTTGTATCGATGTGCAACCATTCCACATGCATATACCGCCCCTCAGTGCTCTAACGTATAGCTCACTAGGACGTCTGCTTATCTGGAGAGGTTGACACCTGTCAAATATCAATCGCCCGCAAACGCGACGCCACCGTCTTAACATCTAGAAGCTCACATGTTTGAATTGAAAAAGGGCTTCCTTGAAACCCCGAAACACGTGTATTCTGTAATCTGTTTATTTGTGCTAAACACGTTAGATATTTCCTGTCATATTGATTGGTGTTGTGTGTAGCATCAATGCAAACAATTGTATGACTTTGCTTTATTAACATCTCTTTGCTCTTTCGTTTGAACACCTAAAGTAAATGTTAAATTTGACATTGGCAAGCTATCCAAGTTGGAAGGGGGGGGGGGGGTCAATAAATGGTTTGAGAATTTTGTGGCTTGAAAATAAAAACGGAATCCTAAGATTCGTTATGAAGTTTATTAACAGTAGATGTAACGAATATTAAATCTTTACTAGGAAACTGAGAATTGTGCAATGACCTATCATTTGATCTAAATATTTTATACGAAATGAATGCTTCTTTGATTTGAAAAAAATCTGTATTTTCCCTATTACCCAAACAGTCTCTTAACATTTCCTGTATACTTCAAGTAGAGGAATCTAATAGTAATTTAGTTTTAATTAGGTTACCAGAACTTAATTTTAGATGGTAATACTTTAAATTTTGAACTGTCAAAAACTCAATATTAGTTAACTCAGTATTTGAGTAAACTAATATTAAGATGATTATGAGTTTGCAGCTCGAACTACACCATCTTTTTCGTGAGCACAGTTACTAACAGGACAAGAGACTAAAGACGGAATGACCTCCTTTTTGTTTTTACGAATTAGCAGTTTAGAGATTTTTTCTAAAATATACAAAAAAAAAAAAAAAAAAAAAAAAAAAAATTACAATAATAATAATGGTTCACTGATTCATTCGACATAACATTTCGGGCTTGCTTTTTAAATAAGCTAAAAGTATTTGATGCTACTGTTTCAAGCCAAAAATTTAATAACATTGTATGTATATTTTTAAAGCAAGTGTTTATTTGAATTTCCCAAACAAATGAAATTCTACGAACATTCAAGATATACACAATAAATATAGGTTTACGTTTCTTTAACAGTACACGACCTTTTATGATTGAAATATTCTGACTTTCACATCCTTGGATAGAAAGGTTTGGAATCTTAACTTTTTTTTTTTTAATTTTTTTTATGGCGATTAAAAGTACTCTTAGTTGAGTATGACCTGTTTGGTAAATAGCAAACAATTTGATCTCCTCTATGTCCATACGCAACGAAAGATTTAACAGGAGGAACTTCACGTAGGTTTGAATTTTTCTCCAGCATCTTTTTACATTTATTTCGATGAGTAAAAAAAGATGACTCATTAGTATATTCTTTTTGACAAATGCTACCCTTTCTTTTAAAATTTAATCTGGTTTCTTTAAGTGTCTTACAACATTTAGACTTATGATTACGGAATGATTGCTTAGATGAGTATGCGCAATCACATTTCTTATAAAATTTAACATCTAGTTGCCCAGTTTTGATTTGAATTGCCAATCTGTCAAAAACACAAAGTGCAACAGAAGCAGGAGTAGGTTCATGGAAGGACACTACGTTAATAAGATTACAAGTTGGAATACAGCTATTAGCAAAGGCAGTAACAGGACGAGAAGAAAATGAAGATGATTGCAATGCAGGTTGCCTTTCTCTGTTTGTCAAGGATCTACGCCTTAAACATGTGCTTTCTACAAAAATACAACTTTTTTTGCTGGTGCAGATGAAAAATTGCATGCTAAAGATTTAGTGAATAGCCGAGGCAAAGTAGAAAAAATCATAGGTTAGATTGCATGCGAGGAAAAAGAGCAGGTGGTAGTTTTGGCACAGATGCAGAAAAAGGTTTAGGAACAGTTTGAGAATTAGTAGAAGGGCAAAAGGTGGACAGCCAAGAACGGAAGATTCAGTTAATGGTGGAGGTAAAGAAGAAAATGATAATAGGCAAAACTTCATGCAAGGAAAAGGAGCAGGTTAGGAATAGAAGCAGAAAAAGGTTTAGGAACAACACAATAGAGACAGGGAGTTAGAGAATCAGTGAATGAAACTTTTTATGCTATTGAATAGCCAATAACACAAAACGTTTCAGTGAATTGTTGAGGTAAATGAGGAAAGGATGATAGATTAGAGTGCATTACAGGAGCAGGTGTTAATTCAGCATTATTAAATTTAGAAAAAGGTTCAGAGACATTAGAAGGGCGGGTAAAGCAGGAAAATCATTTTCATTATTGGTAAAAGGAAACTCACTTTCCTCCAAATTCTGATTTACCTTGAAATGTTCATTTCTGATTTCAGTTGATAAGGATGATACAATCACATCTGCCAGCGTTTTATTTCCAGCAAAATTGGGATGAGTCATCTCTGCTCAAATATCCTTCCCATGATGGTAAATAATATCTGCGAAAAACAAAAACGTCCCGCTTCGAGCAGACATCTTCAAGGGCAGCATTAATTACATCTACAGTCGAGCCTCCATATAGCGAACTTCCACATATCGAAATTTTCTATATATCGAAATCGCAGCAAAATTCAGTGTTCATTACATAGAAAAACTGTTTCTATATATCGAAAAAATCTCTATATATCGAAATTATTTTTCGAGATATTCGAAGTTTTTTTCCGCTTTAGACTGTTTATCTGATGAAAAATGAAGGTTGGGGGAGAACATTATGTTCACTAAAGGTTGCTACGAAACTCATAAGGAATCTGAGGTTGAGGGGTGAGTATAGATAGGTCGTTGTCCCGTTTTGGAGTTCTTAAATTCTCTCGAGTTCACATTTCAAATCTTAGTTGTAACCAGTAACACTGTAAAATCAGTTTCAAGTTATCCTTTTTGTCTGTTGATTATCATTCCAAGTCTTTTTAGCTTCAGTAAAAATCATTCAAGTTAAGTAGATTGAATTTTTACTTGTCTCTCGATTACATTGTCAGAACGAAAATCCCCTCATGTTGCGAATCAAGTTGAACTGCCGAAGAATGAAGATGTATGAAGGCACAAAAATGTAATTTCTGTTCATTTTTCAGTCATTAACTTTCGTTTAATCCGATGCTCGTATAAATTGGATTTCATGCACGAAAATTAGCTTTAATTTTAATTAATTTATTAGCTTTAATTTTAATATTTTAATTAATTAGCTTTAATTTCTTAATATCCACAAAGTTTAGGATATTTTTATGATAAAATACGATCGTTTCTATATATCGAAATTTCTATATATCGAATTTTTTTCCGGCAATTTGCTACTTCGATATATGGAGGTCCGACTGTATTTTGGAATTTAAATGCCACAACTGAATCAATGACATACAATGATCACAAAAAGATTATTTAGTAGAGGAATAACAACAGAAATAATGAATTGAACTTCGGGATAACAACATCGCAATTCCTCGAAAAGGAAATCCTATTTATTTAGCTAATCGGCTTCATTATTAGAAGAATTATTTTTACCAACATGAACGAATACCCAATCTTAACAATTGCCAGTTGAAGGAATTTTGAGTGTTAATCCTTTCACTCATATACCAGGAAAACGATGAACTTCTACATCATGATCGGGAAATTTTTCGATTAAATCAACTTGGATTTATTTAATTATTGAATCGCCAGTAGTACGAGTATACAGGGGTACTCGTGCGGTGCCTGAAACATTAGTGCTTTCCCCCCTTCGTCCCCTTTTCTCGTGAAAGATCAGGTGGGTATTTTATGCCCTGAAGTCATAGTGTATTCGTAAAAGGTTACGGGGGTGTAGGAACTTTTTTTCGTTGGCAACACTTTATTTAACCCTTTTGATATTACCCATAGAAGATGAGGCGGGTATTTTATGCCCTGAGGGCATGGTGTAATCGTAAAAGATTACGGTGGTGCAAAATGTATTCATGAAGGGTGACGTGTATAGACACTTGTCAATCATCTGTCAATGAAAGATGAAGTCAAGATACATTACATTAGGTGCTTTCGCGCTAGAAAAGGTACTTTACATTATATTAGGTACTTGAGCGCTAATACGACATACATTACATTAGGTTCCTTAGCTCAAAACAGGAGCATGCTCCTCTTCCCTCCAAACAATGGTTGATGCAGCTGCCAAAACAGAAAATATCATGGTCGATGATAGTGTTCCTTTTAATGACATTGAAAACGGAATTTCTGAATGTCTTAACACACAATGGCAGGAGACATGGAATCTTGACACACTAAATAAATTGCATTCGATCCGACCATCGGCTAAATGTTTCAAATCATTACAACTTTCCAGGACAGAACAAGTTTTATTAACTCGTCTTCGCATCGGTCATACCAGGTTCACCCATAAATACCTCTTATGCCGTGAACCAGCTCCAACTTGTATTAAATGTAGTCAACCAGACAGTGTTGCATATATTATGTACCGGCCCAAATTTTAATCAAATACGTTTTAAATATTTTAATAATTTTAATCCATCTTTGAAAGACTTGCTGGGGGACCCACCCCATTGCAATTTAAACTCCTTCCTCCAGGAGATTGGATTCTCCTTTTTAATTTATTGTTCGTCTCACCATTTTGTGATTTCGTCCTTTCCTTATTTTTCAAGATATTGTTTCATCAATTTTTGCTTATATGTTTTTAAGGATGTCCTTTTTTAATACTAGTACTTGAAGGTTTATTCTTTTGATTTCAAAATATACTTACTTTTACTCTTTTAGCTTATCCTTAAATAAAAAATAAATAATATATAACAAAAAAATCGTTTGCCGTCAAGGGCTCTTGCGCCATTAAAATCAAACCAACCAAACAATGGTTAGGCAACGGTAATATTTTTCCTTTTTTTTTTTTTTTTTGTCTGAACTTGTTTATTCTTGCCTGAACTTGTCTGGACATGAATAAGCTGGCCTGAAGCTTGATAACACCTCACAGTATGAACTGAAGTGAAAAATACAGCTCTGAATGATTTGAAGTGAAGATAAGACTGAATTTTTTTTCCCGTAAGGCATCTCTGTCTATGGAACATACTAAATTTTTGATAGCCTCGACGTTCAGTATCTGAGAGTTTCTGAAATTTAAAGTAAATCCTCTTATTTTGCATGACGTTTGTCCACTTCTCGTCTGATAAGCATAATTTTTTGCTCCCCCTACAAATAAAATGGAAACAAAAGGAAAGAAAATAAGAAACCGCAAACTAAGTTTTCTTAAAACATTAAAAAAAAAAAAAAAAAAAAAAAACAGAAACAAATGTTTGGATAATCTCGCCTGAAAGTTTGTCCGTCAGTTCGCCCAAAAAATTTCCAGTCGGAGGGTTATTCCTCCCGTTTGATGCGTAGATAATCAAGTCTGTGTCGTGATCAAGTACGTCCTTTCAGTTTCTCCGTTTCCGTGTACAGTTTTATCCTTGCCCACGCCGTCGAGAAAGCTGTCTTCTAAGAAGATGTTTGTTGAAGTATCCTGTGGTACAAAGTCCTTTAAGTTTTCCCAGTGGATACATGCCACTTCGGGAGTTGGCAAATAGACATCTTTCAACTGAAATAAAGCACGAAACAAAAAAGTAATTAGAAGAACATAGGAAAAAAAAGTTCATTATGTAAGAGAGGGTGTAAGCTGAAAATAATAATTATTATTATTACTAACATTAAATAGTGAAATTAGAGAAATGAAAAGTGGTAAACTTACTTTTTTGTGGAATCCAGGATAAATTTGTTGAAGTCAGGAAGAGACTGAACATAGGAGACCTGCCCTTTATTGCAGTTCATACTCCGTCTGTAAACAAATTTTTTAAAATTAATTCTGGACGCAGTGGTTATGTGTGGGATGTAACAACAGTCAGAACAATAATAATTTTTTACCGTCCCCAAAAACTTGCTTACTTAGCAACTTTCCACCGACCAGGACTTTTCTTTACCATTCCTCCTCGTTCTTCATAATTTCGTAGATAGGTAGCTTTTTGCTCCTCTGCTTCACACTCAACAGGCCACCCACTACTTGTTTCATTTCTAAAAATAAATCAATGTATGGCTTAAATAAGGAGTTGGTTTTTTTTTTGCAAAATGATAAACTTCATATTTCTGAAAGAGAGAGAGAAAAAACTTCTCTTTTTTCTTTTGGAAAACAATGTATTGATGTACTCACTAAAGGAACTTAACAAACCTGGATAATTTTTTTTCCTTTCGAGAAGGCAAGCTTAACTTCTTCTGTACTCCAAGTTCCTTCTATAGTACGCTCGTCGTCAGTATGTTGACATTTGCTTTGCTGCATCGTTTCTCAGCAAAGTTTGCACAGCAATTTTCCGTTCTCTCTTACAGGCAACACCGGCAAATAAAGAGATGGCGGAGGCAATACTTTGCATTTGATGATACCAAAGTATTCTTCAATATCCCTGAGATCGTTTAAAAGGATAGTTGGGTGACCACAGTATTTGTTCACCTAAAAGTGAAGAAAATGTCGTACTTTAAAGCTATATCAGAAATTTGTTTAAAACTATTTTAAGAAAAAATATTAAAACAAAACCTTTTGAAATAATAAGTATGAAATATGCCCATGGAAACAGCGAAGTAAAATCTACATATTTTGCATCTCCTTCATAAAACAGTTTTATAGCATTAGTCCTTCCTTCAAAAAAAAAAAAAAAAAGTCCCCCGGAATAAGTCGATCCTTAATCATGTGGCCTAGGAGAAAGTCCTTCAATTCACTTTTTTTTTTTTTTTGGTCTTGGAATTCATACTCGCATTTCCATCACTTGAAACTCATTTTTCGAAAATTGGATGTTATTTCAGCTGTCTTTGCCTTTAAGGTTGACATGGTGTACGTTGCGCCAGAGGAAAAATTTCCACGTACACAAAAAAACCGTAATTTATGTGTGTAAAATCAAGCCACACAACAACATTGAGTTTTCCAGCCAAAACTACCATTTTTATTTATCGTTCTGAACAGTCCACAGTTCGTTTTAGTGTCCACCACGCGTGTCTTAAAATCAGCTCCAGGATGTACAGCTACAACTCGTCCCATAGTCCAAGATCCAGGGGGACCACTATCCTTAAGAAGAACTATATTCCCTTCTCTTATATTTGGCTGTGGCATTCGCCACATGACCCGCGACTGTAGAGTTGATAAGTAGTCTCTTTTACAGGATTTCCAAAACCCATTTCTCATGGACTGCACTAAATTCCATCTGGAAGAATAAGAAAGATTATTTACCGGAGTATCATCAAGGGGACTAAGAAGAACATCTCCTATAAGAAAATGAGATGGCGTCAGGACTTGAGCTTCCAAGCTACTGTCGCTAGTAGCAACTAGTGGACGGGAGTTAAGGCATGCTTCAATTTGGGTCAATAAAGTGGTTATCTCTTCAAAAGTTAATACTGTTTCGCCAATGACTCTTTTCAAATGGAATTTCATAGATTTAACTGCTGCTTCCCAAAGCCCGCCAAGGTGCGGAGAAGCAGTTGGATTAAAATGAAATTCAATATTGGACTGAGATAAGAAAAAAGCAATGTCCTCATTTTCATTCATAGATAACAAAAACTTCTGAATGTCGTTGAGCTTCCGTTCAGCTCCAACAAAATTTCGACCATTGTCACAAAATATATGGCGCGGTGTTCCTCGACGGGAACTAAATCTTCGTAATGCTGCTAGGAAATTATCTGCTGACAAATCACTTGCTGCTTCTAAATGGACGGCTTTTGTTGCAAAACACACAAAAATTGCAACATATCCCTTTGTAGTTTTTGATCCTCTTCCTTTATTAAATTTCAAAACAAAAGGACCTGCGTAGTCGATTCCCGTGTTTGAGAAGGGACGCGCAGGTGTAACCCTTGCTTCGGGCAGATCTCCCATTATTTGAGTAGTTTTTGCTTGCTTATACCGTGTACAAGTAATGCAATTGTTAATAATTTTCTTAACGAGTTTTTTGCAATTGATGATCCAAAATCTTTGTCTGAGAATATTTATTAGCAGTGTTTGTCTAGCATGAAGGTGAATCAAATGATATTGCTGAATTAGAAGGCTACTGATGTTGTGTTCCGCTGGTAATATCCAAGGATTCTTTGCATCAAACGGTAGCAATGTCTTTTGCAATCTTCCGCCCACACGTAATGCATCATTTTCATCAATGAAAAGATTTAATGGGAGTAGTGGACTTTTAGTTGAAATAGCTTTGTTATTTCTTAATAAGTGCAGTTCCTTAGAAAATGATAAACTTTGAACAAACAAAACAATTTTTAACATAGCCATATTTCTTTCAACAGAAGTTATGGGAATACAAGTTGCAGCCTTCAACCATAAGTAATTTTTCTTAGACCTATTAATAAAACTCAAACAGTAAGCTACAATATCAACTATTTTTGATAAAGAAGAAAAACTATCAAGCAGTTTTTCAAAGGAATTGTCTTTGTTTTCTGACAAATTGCAATTTAATACTTTAAGCTTTATTTCCGCTAGTATGTTTTTGTTTTCTTGCATCTGAATGGCTTCAGGCCAATACTTTGAATCTTTGAGTAGCCAAGGTGGGCCGTTCCACCACAAATTGCAATCAATTAACAAATTAGCATTTAGCCCGCGTGAGGCAATATCTACCGGGTTCTCTTTTGATTTCACTTAGCCCAAACTTTTGAATGGAATTATTTCCAAAATTTCAGATGTTCTATTAGCAACGGATTGTTTCCATTTACGGGGATGGCTAGCTAACCACGCTAGAACTACTGTAGAATCAGTCCAAGCAAAAATTTCTACTTCAAAATCTTTCAATGCAACTTGAACAGACTACAGAAGACGTGCTAATAATCTTGCAGCATTCAATTCCAAACGTGGGATTGAAATTTGTTTAATCGGACAAACTTTTGTTTTTGCAACCATCAAACTGGATTTTCTTGAACCATTTGCTGTGGTTTGCACCGTATATAATGCAGCAGCATACGCTAGTTCCGATGCATTGGAAAACCCATGAATTTGAATTAATTTATGCGTATTTAACCACCTTGGAATCTTCATTAAATTAACAGATGATAGATTTTCTCTAAATTTTTTCCAATGTTTTTGTAACTCATTTGGCACAGCTGTATCCCAATCTAAATTATGTAACCACAATTTTTGATAAAATATTTTAATTATTACAGTACAAGGAGATAAAAATCCTAATGGATCGAATATCTTTGCAGATTCTGAGAGAATGTCTTTTTGTTACTGAATGCTCTTCACGAAAGGCAATTTTAAACGTGAAGCAATCCAAATTCGAGTCCCAATCAAGTCCTAAAACTTTTGATTCCTTACTTGGAAGAATGCCCCGTGTGGTGACCGGGGGTAAGAATAGTTCCAACGTAGCCTATGCGTGTCGTAAAAGGCGACTAAAATAAGTGCTCAGTGCCTGGGAGGATAGCCGGGCACCCTGCCCCTGGGGATTGTACAGGGGACTGGTCCTCCAGGTTGGGGGTTGGGCGTGGGGCTGACAACCCCACCTCGTAAAAAAACTCGTGTTTCGAAATCCAATGGAGAAAATAACCGGACTGTTTTACGAAAACGACCTGGAAAACGGACAATGAACTTGAGAATTGGAAGCTGGAATGTTTTGTCTTTATACAAAAGTAAAGCACTTTTAAAGTTACTGCAGCAACTAGATCAGTATTCTGTTGAATCTGACTTCGATATTCTCAAAGTTTAAAAATTGGAAAACCCAGGCAAAAAGTAGGACGTCTTGGAAGATTCTCCAAAGGAAGGCCTTGGCCCACCCTGGGCTGTCGAGCCAACTATGATGATGATGACTTGGAAGAATTCGAACCTCCGCTAAATTTCTCGAATCAGACTCAATGTGATTCAAAATTTCTTCAGCATTTGATCTCCATTTTCTGAGATGAAAACTATGTGAACTTAGTTTTTAAACAACTCAGAACCCCCCCCCCCCCCTAGACAACTCAGAACAAATTTTAACACCTTCACTTATATTATTTACACCCGATAACAAATCATCCATGTAAAAGTCATTTAAAATAACTTTCGAAAGAAATGGGTTTTCTGTTTCGCAGTTCATTCCTATTTGTTGTAGCACTCTGGTTGCCAAAAATGGCGCCGAGGCAGTTCCGTATGTTAAAGTACGCAATTTAAATTCCTGCATTTGAGACTTTGAATTCTTTCTCCATAATATGAGCTGATAGTTTTGGTCTTCCTCAGATACCCACACCTGTCTATACATTTTAGCAATGTCTGCAGTGAAAGCAAATTCATACATCCGAAAATTCAACAAAATTGAAATTGAGTCTCTCTGAACGATTGGACCAACAACCAAAACAGAATTTAATGAGACCGATGTCGAAGTTTTACTTGACGCATCGAAAACCACCCTTAGCTGCGTAATTACGCTATCAGGCTTTAAAACAGCATGATGGGGTAAAAGATAATGTTTTTCTGGATGTTTTAAGCTTGCAGTAAACATGTGACCCATGTCTTCATATTCCCGCATAAACCCTTTATATCATGTTTCTAGCATTTCATCTTTTTTAAATTTGCGTTCCATAGCAAATAAGCGTGAAATTGCGGCAGCTTTTGATTCACCCAACATATCTTTTGATTTATAGAACGGAAGTTTAACTTCAAATTTCCCATCTTCCAAAATTTTATGAGTATTTTCAAAATTACTTTTACAAAACTGTTCTTCATCCGTTAAAACCTTTTCGTTATAATTTATTTCTTCTGTTTTCCAAAACTCCTGAAATGTTTTGTCAATATTTATTTCCGAATGCATGTTAATTAAATTTATCTCTCTTGAATCACCTGCTTGCGATTTTAGTTTACCTGAGATAACCCATCCAATTTTGAGCTATTGGTTCATTTTTAGCTCCTATAATTTGCCCAGGAAGTAGTGTCTGAAACACATAATCTGCTCCGATTATTACATCAATAGGTCCAAGCTGTTGGAACCGAGGATCCGCTAAATCAATACCTTTTAAATAACTTAAGTTACTAGTATGTAATTGTTCCGACGGTAAGTTCGCTGTCAATTTATTTAGAACAAATGCCTGAAAGTTCTATTTAGGGGCCTTTTCTTGGGTTTTCGAATGAATAGTTTGATGCTACTGTTTCAAGCCAAAAATTTTACAACACTGTATGTATGTTTTTAAAGCAAGTGTTTATTTGAATTTCCCAAATAAATGAATCTCTCCCAACATTCAGGGTATGCACAATATGTTTCAAGTTTCTTCAACAGCACACGACCTTTTATGATTAAAATATTGACTTTCTGACATACTTTACACATCCTTGGATACAAAGGTTTAGAATCTTTACATTTTTTTATATGGCGATTAAAAGTACTCGTAGTTGAGTATGATCTGTTTGGTAAATTTCAAAAAATTTGATCTCCTCTATGCCCATACACAACCGAAGAATTAACAGGAGAAACTTCACCTAGGTTTGAATTTTTCTCCATCAACTTTTTACATTTATTTCGATGTGTAAAAAAGGATGACTCTTTAATATATTCTTTTTGAGAAATTGCACCCTTTCTTTTAAAATTTAATCTGGTTTCTTTAAGTGTCTTACAACATTTAGACTTATGATTACCGAATGATTGCTTAGATGAGTATGCGCGATCACATTTTTCACATTTCTTATAAAATTGAACATCTAGTCCACCTCCAGTTTTGAAATGAGTTGCCAATGGAAGTCTGCCAAGAGCACAAAGTGCAACTGAAGCAGAAGTCGGTTCATGGGAGGACACTACAGGAATAAGATTACAAGTTGGATAGAGCTATCAGCAAAAGCAGCAACAGGACGAGAAGAAATTAAAGATGATTGCAATGCAGGTTGCCTTTCTCTGTTTGTAAAAGATCTACGGCTTAAAACGGTGTTTTCTATAACAGTAGAACTATTTTTTTCCGGTGCAGATGAACAATTGCATGCTAAAGATTTAGTGAACACCCGAGGCAAAGTAGAAAAAATCATAGGTTGGATTGCATGCGAGGAAAAAGAGCAGGTGGTAGTTTTGCAAAAGATGCCAAAAAAGGTTTTAGGAATAGTTTGAGAATTTATGGAGGCAAGAGGTGGATAGCCTACAGTGGATGGTGGAGGTAAAGAAGTAAATGTCTAGAGTTTATGCAAGAAAAAAAGCAGGTGGTAATTTTGGAAAAGTTGCAAAAAAAGGTTTAGGAACAGTTTGAGAATTAGTAGGGGCAAAAGGTGGACAACCAAGAACGGAAGATTCATTAAATGATGGAGGTAAGGAAGAAAATTATGATAGGCAAGGAAAAGGAGCATGTGGTAGTTTTGGAATAGAAGCAGAAAAAGGTTTAGGAACAGTTAGAGAATTAGTTAAGGTAAAAGGTAGACAGCCAGGCACCGAAGATTCTGTAAACGGTCGAGGTAGAGAAGAAAATGACGACAGGTTAGACTTCATGCAAAGGAAAAGGAGCAGGTGGTAGATTTGCAACAGATGCAGAGACAGGTTTAGGAACAACATAATAGAGACGGAGTTAGAGAATCAGTGAATGAAACTGTTTATGCTATTGGATAGCCAATAACACAAAATTTTCAGTGGATTGTTGAGGTAAAGGAGGAAAGGATGATAGATTACAGTGCATTACAGGAGCAGGTGTTAATTCAGCATTATTAAATTTAGAAAAAGGTTCAGAGACATTAGAAGGGTTTGGTAAAGCAAGAAAGTAATTTTAGTAATAGGTAAAAGCAACCTCACTTTCCTCCAAATCCTGATTTACCTGGAAATGCTCACTTCTGATTTCAGTTGATAAGGATGATGCAATCACATCTGCTAGCGTTTTATTTCCAGCAAAATTGGGATGAGTCATCTCTGCTCAAATATCCCTTTCCTTTGAGCAGACGTCTTCAAGGGCAGCATTAATTACATCTATTTTCGAATTAAAATGCCACAACTGAATCAATGACATACAATGATCACGAAAAATTTTTTTAGTCGAGGTATCACAACAGAAATAATGAATTGAACTTCGGAATAAAACCATCGCAATTCCTCGAAAAGGAAATCATATTTATTTAGCCAATCGGCTTCATTATTAGAATTATTTGTACCAACATGAACGAATACCCAATCGTAACAACTGCCAATTGAAGGAATTTTGAGTGTTAATCTTTCACTCATATACCACGAAAACGATGAACATCTACATCATGATCGGGAAATTTATCGATCAAATCATCTTTGATGTATTTAATTGTTGAATCGCTAGTAGTATACAGGGGTACTCATGCGGTGCCTGAGGCATTAGTGCTCTCCCCCCCCCCTTTTTCCCTTTTCTCGTGAAAGACCAGATGGGTATTTTATGCCCTGAGGTCATTGTGTATTCGTAAAAGGTCACGGGGATGTAGAATTTTTTTTCGGTGGCAACACTTTATTTAACCCTTCTGATATTACCCACAGAAGGTGAGGCGGGTATTTTATGCCCTGGGGGCATGGTGTAATCGTAAAAGTTTACGGTGTAGCTAAAGGTATTCATGAAGGGTGACGTGTATAGACACTTGTCAATCATCTGTCAATGAAAGATGAAGTCAAGATACATTACATTAGGTGTTTTAGCACTAGAAAAGGTACGTTACATTATATTAGGTATTTTTGCACATGGAAGTTACATTACTTTACATTAGGTCATGTAGCGCTAGCAAGATACCTTACATTAGGTGTTTTCGAGCTAGAAAAGGTACATTACATTATGTATTTGAGCGCTAGTACGACATACATTACATTAGGTCCCTTAGCTCAAAACAGGAGAATGCTCCTCTTCCCCTCCAAACAATGGTTGGGCAACGGTAAGATTGTTCATTCATTTTTTTTTTTTGTCTGAACTTGTTTATTCTTGCCTGAACTTGTGTGGACATGAATAAGCTGGCCTGAAGCTTGATAACACCTCACAGTATGAACTGAAGTGGTAGATAAGACTGAATTTTTTCCCGATTTCGTTTTGGCAACGCTCATGTTCGATAGATCGAACTCCGTCACTTGAACTGTTGCGTTCGCTGCTGCTGGTTGTGTTTTACTCTTTTGCCTGTTTTCTTCTGCAGTCTTCTGTATTCTATGCTGCCAAATTTTCAAGAATATCTAACGCTACTGGAAATCTATCGGCAACCCTTCAAATTAAATTGCTCTTAGTTATGTATTCTTAAATTTAAACATCATTCATACATCTTTTTCCTTTGCATTGTTACTGGATTTTTTTTATTGTTATTCTCCTTAAATGGGAGGCTGAGTATCTTAATGGAATTTTCTCACGTTCTTATCTATATATAAAATAGAACTCTTGACTTAAAATCTATTTCTAAATCAGAATGCCCTGCCAGAAGGATGTACAATTCCTAAAGCTTCTTGGTAAAAACCACAATAAAGCAACTTCGTTAAGAAAGTGCCCAAACAGTGGTCTAAAATCTGTTTGTGAATGCGTTTTAAATCTTTTGAAAGGAAATTTGCCAATAAGCAAACGTAACAAAAATAAACTCTCCTTTCAAGAATATATTGCGAAAGCTCGCTAAAAATGTTCCACTTTATAAGAAACGAAGAATTTTGGTTAAGAAAGGAAGTGGATTTCTATCCCTTTTGCTGCCTAGTGCATTAAGCGTGTTGGCATCACTCATCAATGGATTGCAGGCATATAATCGTCAAAAGGTAGCAAATATATATCTCCGGTAACAAGTTCTACACTAATATTACAGCAGAAACACAAATCACACAACATGAACACACGAATGCAAGTTTTGAGACGAGTGTAGCGCGAAAACAAGTATCAATATCGATGTTTCAGTAACATTAGCCTTCCTCATATTTAATCTTACAACTTAAAGGTAGATGCGGATTGGAGGATGTAAACTTCTTTTCGATTGGTGAGCATTTTTTCCTAACTTCTGAGTGGTTGCGCTGTCCCCTCCCCGAAGAAACCCTCTCAAGACAGCCCCCGTTCACGTATCCCCGTAGATGGGAAACAACAATATAGTAAACTACAAAGACCGTATGCGTGAGGAGGAAATAACGCTTCCCCTCGTCTTAACGATTCTTAGAATCATAGCCAAGTAAGAGAGCCTTATTACGGACATCATTTATATTATCAATTAATGAAACAATATATTTGAGTAATCAATTCTACCTCTAATCAGAGGAGTAATGAAATTTAAATTTACCATCCCGCACAAATACAAAACAATAAAAAATTACCCCTTATACAAGATTAAGGAGTTTTAAAACTATGCAGGCTTAGAAACGGCGTTTCTCCCTCAACCCCCTCAAACCCACTTCCCTCCTCCAGACGGCTGGTGGAGGGAAGGGGTTGCAAGGGGGGGGGGAGGAACGCCGCACCGGAAACCTGCATGTACTACTACTGTACTTAAGTGGCATCCAAAATCAATGGCAAGAATTGAAAGTAGCAAGTCGAGGCTTATTTTCTTTAACACCATGTAGATGTCCCCGAACAAGTATTTCTGCATGTTGTTGAAGAACTTGAACCACAAAATAACTTTCTGTGGGACGTCCCAGAAACAGCTTTGGGTTTCTCTCTTTAAAAAAGACAGTTAATGAACGCATACAATCATACCTCTTCCATCTTGCATCCTCATCCTCCGAACATTCGTAGCTTTCACTCGGGCTCCACTGGGAAGCTCCACTGCAGCTTTTACTGGGGGATTCGAATTTTCTATCCCCAGTAAATTCATTTTCCGCTAGAGGTATAAAAAAAAAGTTCTGGCAGACAAACAGCTTGAATCAGGTGTCTTAAAATCAGGCACCTGACATTTCACTGGTAATGTTGCAACAGATTTAATAGCAACTGCTGTATTAATCCCTTTGCTCCTAAAATGTTTCACCGGTTTTTTCGATACATTTTCCTCCACTTGGGTAACTCTTATCGCAGAAACGAGGTAAATTTGCATCAATATCAATATCTTTTTGAGCATCTTGTGTTGATTCACTTGTGTCTTGTGCAGCAGCTGAAGCAAATGCTTCTTGCACGAGGAACATTGAAAAAGGTGAGGGACAGTGCCTGGTTACAACTGCAATCTTTTGACATCTTAAGTGAAACTAAACTGAAGATAATTTTCGATGTCATCTTTTAACTAAAAATAAACTAGCAGTATCCGCACTGCGAGTCCCGTACTAAGAATTTAACCCGGAATCCAACCCTTTTGCGAGTGAAGCGGATGTTTTTTTTTCTTTTATAATTAAAAATGGTTCGCCAAATAAACAAAAAAAAAAGGGGGGGGGGGCATGAAATTCCATTAAGAGCAATTTTCAAAAGTAAATTGTTCCGCAAATCTATTTTGTATCACGAAACTCCACCCAATTAGCGAGGGGAGGGGGGAGAGACTCCGACCGAATAGCGATCCAATCTTTCTACAATCTTTCTAACGAAAACGTTTAAACGGAATTTCCCTTGCAGAGAAAGAACGTAATTCAAAAACACGGTACATCTAAGACAAAAAAGAAGTACCGTACCCCCTAAAATGTTAGACGTGTAAGAGTTTTTTAAAAATTTGCTTACATCGTCATCCTGTTTGATTCGTCTTTTCTTAATTCTATTTTAGCGGAACGTTCGCATTTATTTATGACTGGATATATTCATTTAGCAAATAATCTTACACGTTAAAGGATCATTTAAAGTGTATTTGGCGAATTACTTTAATTGGGTTTTTATTTGGCGGACATTTTTGCATTAAATGACATGGTTTAACTATTTGGAATTTTACTTCTTCAATCTTCGTCTTGTTTCAAGTCTTGTTTTTTGTTAACTTTTTGTTTGCCTTGTTGTTTTTTGTTCTTGTTTAAAAAAAGAGGCATTGATGAATCTGAAGTTACAATTATTTTCCGGTGAACATGTTTGAAGAAGAGTGGAATTTGTAATTATATTTTCCAAAACAACTGGAAAAAAATTAAGGCAGAAGAGGCGAATCCATGCAAGAATTCAGAATTACCTTGACAACACTCTTATATAGAGAGTGAAAGAGTTTGGTGGTACGAACTGCTTAATATGTAAGCAATCAAAATTACAATTTAAATATGGTTGCTGAATATATTTGAAAAGAACTTAACATTTCTAACAGGTTCAAAGGTTAAAATTATAACAAAAAGGACAGGCATAAAATTGCTGAAGATGAGATAGAAATCAATAAACCACTAGAGGTAGACAATTCGTATGATGTTGGAACTTTAGAAATAATGATAGATCCATCAGTATTATCAAATTCGGCACACTTGCCAATTATGTCATTTGCATGAACGATTAGAAAAGTGTTTGATTTTTTAACAACATAAATGTATTCTACATTTCTATTTAATTTTTTAGAAATTTCATATTTTTGTAAAAAAAGTACAACTTTTTCAAGTCTTTCATTGAAAGCAATAAACATAATTTTACCAACTACATTATTAGTATAGACAAATGAGTCGCATGTTCGAAATTGCTTATTATATTTTACTGTGAGTAGCATATTTTTAATTGTTAGTCGTTTAAAATAAGAGATCAGCATTATTGAAGAAATTATTAAGTGCCATGAAATCAACAGGAAAATTTTCGGAGCATACATCTTATACATGGAGAGATGGTGTTACGTACAAAATAATTTCCCCAATGCGCTTCAATTTTTTGTGTGAATTTGATTTAGAATTTATGTTTCATATGAAGGTTAACACATTAGTTGGTATACATTGTTATTAGATATCTCTTGATATAATAAAAACTTTTTTACAGCTCTGCTTTTGATTCCACGAGTACCCATTATAAAGGATTGTAGTGTGGAATTAAACCCTTCATATACAAACATTGAATGACACCAAAGTGGCCCCCAATTTACAACACTTGTAGTGAAGTGCAGCAAAAGATGTACGTTATAGGTCATGGATTCTTCCCCATACATTATTTGAACTTCAGTTACAAATTTTAAAATTAACTCATAAACAACTTTTAAACTATTTATATTTATTGAGTTTTGCATTAAAAGGCACACTGTACCTGTCAGTAAACTAATGTGCTCCAGTAATCAGAGTCTAATATACCCTCTAGACATGGAAATCACTTACACAGTAAGAAATTTTTCCATTCACATGCCTTATATAGATCTCTTTCGTAAGTCGCCCTTGGAACTCTGCCGACATTACGATGCAAACCAAGTTTCTGCATGCGATCATTTATCACCTTGCCAATTGCAGTAGAACCAAGGTAGAAATCCTTAAGAGTAATTTCGGCTGTCAAACCAGGAAGAAACAAGATACTTAGTGACTCACAGAAAAAGTACCATGCATGTAATCGGGCACAAAACCCGAAATAACATTGAAGGAAGGTATTGGGAGCAAAGCACTTTGTCCTTTACACCCTAGTATGCTCTTCCCTGCTGTCATGGCATCGTGCATTACTCTATTGTCTCCTTTTGCGTTCTGTCTGCATAAAGTAAAGTATCTCTATCGATATATTTCACAATACCATTCACAATAAAGCCAGGGTGCTTGCACCAACTGAAACCAGAATACCCATTAAATTGAGTCGGGTTCTGAATGCATGGCCGTGCTACTGAGTCAGCACAGCAACGTGCTGCGTATGCTTTCAGGGTATGCTTGGATCCAGGATCTAAAGAAATCCCAATCTCAGTAAATTCAATTGCTTCTTCAACAAAAGGCTTAAGATACAGATCCATTTTTGGTTCTTTCTTTCCGAACCACAATCTAGCAACAAGGACATTTTCAAAGCGAAGTGATGGAGGAATTTCATTAACACTGACCAAAATTGGCCACAAAGGTCCCTTGGCATTATTGAATACGGTAAGGCCATCAACTGAGAAATTATACGTCAGAAATGTAGATTCCGTTCGTTTTTGTAATTTTTTATACATTTTCTCATTGTTCATGTCTGAAATTGTATCATCTACATTTATGCTATTGTTGTAATTTTGAACATACGGCAAGTTAATTTTTCCATTGCGCACCATACGCTGAAGTTGTGCTTTAAGTGAAATGGTCATGAAGGAGGACGAATTTTGTGTATTGCTAGTCTGAGCCTCATGACCACATGTGTTATAAACTTTGAATCTTAGTGGATTAAGAAAGAATTTAAGAAGGCTTTTTAATAAGGCCAAGAAAACGGGCGATTGGTCTTCGTACCATGAAGCTCGCAAAAGGCAATAAGAACCAGGAAACAGAATAACTGGAGATAGTTCTGTAGCCACTTGGACAGCGTTTCTCGTGTTGCTATATAAACTCACGAAAATACTCTCTAGAGACAAATTTTGTGAACTGGGTTCCATTGAAAAGGAAGATGGTTCCGTTTCTGAAGAACGGGAAAGCATTTTCACAGAAATGTTAAGGATACACCTTGCTGACTCTCCCCCCTCCCCCCCGTGTCCGTTTACTTTGTCGTGATGGTGGGGCTTGCGGTGTGGCGAGTTCGGGGCGAGCTCTTGGGAGGAGTAGTGAACCCCCAGTTTCTCAAACAGAATATCGGAGGGAAGGGACTTTTGTTCCCTTCCTCCCCTCATCACACTTACCAAATTCGGACAGAATCCCCTAAGCCAAGGTGTCTTTACCGTGCCCGTGTCTGCGTGGTACCGGGGTTAGTCGGTGCCTCAAACGGTTGACGTCAGGGATAGCAGGCGAACCCTGGTGTAAAAGCCTTACCCGGTGCAGGGGGTCTACACAGGGGTTAGACCTCAATTTTCCCCCTCAATTCTCAGGTTAATTTATGGATGATAACATAAAGAATACCTCTCCCCCTTGTGGGGAGCGTCAGACAGAATCGCTTCCATCTGCTAAATTTTTTGTTATAAAAAGAAACGAAAATCTCACATTTACTGCACTTTCCCCATTTTTAATAAACAAAGCCTTTCGTAAATATTATAGTTGAATTTCAATCTGTAAAAAAAACACGTACTGGTGAATTATTAGTGGAAATAAAACATCCAAAACAAGTTCAACGTATCCTATCTATCAAACAATTAAGTCCATATCTTTGTACAGCTTCTCCACATTCAACATTAAACTTTCCTCGGGGAATCATTTCGGAGCCGGACCTTCTATTTACACCAGAGAAGGAAATTCTAGATAACATGAAGGACCAACACGTAAGTGGAGTGAAGAGTGAAACGCAATGGCGTAATGCAGAATACAAAACATGTCATTCTGACCTTTAGTACGCCTATCCTCCCTTCACGTGTCAAAGCTGGATATCTCTCATGCCCTGTTAGACCTTATATTCCAAACCCGCTACGGTGCTTTAAGTGCCAGCGATTTGGGCATTCCAAGCTGTCCTGCCGTGGCACAGAAACTTGTGCCAGATGTGCTGAGGCCGGCCGCGATAGCAATGAATGCTCAAAGGAATTCAAATGTGTCAACTGCAAAGGAGATCACCCGTCATACTCTAGAAAATGCTCTAAATTGCTCTCTGAAAAAGAAATACAGGTAATCAAAACTACTCAGAATATATCATACCCAGACACACGAAAAATAGTTCAATCTCGTACACCTTTATCTGGACTTTCATATGCTGCAGCAGTAAGAAAAGTATTCAATTCCACCGGTACACAAACAGATCCTCAAATCATTACAATAACCAGCACTAAATCAACTAACTCTCCTAAATCAAAAAATAAACAGCTCAATACTACTAAGCCTCCACAAAAAAATAGTAATGAAATTAAAGTACAAAGTACACAAATCCCGAGTACAAGTTACTCAACTAAATTAATTTCGATCAAAGCAACTAATCAAAAACAAAACAAAACTGTAGAAAAAAAGAAAATTATTCAAACGCGCGCAAAAATTAGGGTAACCTCTAAACAGAGGCCCCCAAAATTTTATAATTTTAAAAAAGAGGACTTTTTACTTTCTAGTAAAAAAGTAAAATTAACAAAGTCCCAAATTGAAAAACTCCGACAACCTCGTCCCCAAGAGGAGGACGAGAATGTCGAATTTGAAGATCTTCCGCCATCCGACGATGAAGGGTGGACGGACCATCCTCCTTCTTGAATTACTTTTTCTTCTTCTGGCCGTTTCTCCTTCCTTCTCTCTTCATGGCCCTGAGCATTCTTTCTTGGAATTGTCAGAGTTACTCGCATAATGCATACCTGCCAACCTCTGAGAAAAAAAATCCAGAAGATCTTTTATTTTGATCCAGAAGGTTTTTAACGCGAAATAAAATCAAACAAGACATTTCTTTAACACAAGCCTACCCTATTTAAATTTAACAGTATAAAATTAGTTATGAATTTCACATAAATTTAACTTGCTTACGTTTAGGAAAAATTAAAATCCTCAGAATAATCTGGAAGATTTTATTTTTTAAACTTAATATTAAGAATAATTCAACAAAAGAAATTAAAACGAAATTAAAATGAAATTAACATTTATTATTACAGTAAACTAATATTTATCTTTTCACAAAGGCTGTTGTAGCTTGTTTAGCTTTTTTCAAAAAATCAGGGCTAAAGTTATTTTCATAACAATTTGTTTGCTTGTGACATTTTACAATAAGAAGATTTTCCAATGTTTTTGTGGACATAGAAGCCCTGAATTCAGTTTTAGTTTTCTTTACAATACTAAACACTCTTTCGCATTCAGCATTACTATGCGGAATAGTCACAATGCCGAACATAACTCTAGAAATTTTATCAAATTTAAGTTGACCATTATAATCAGTAACAGTACTTAAAAAGTTCAACTGCGCATCTATGGTATCACCTTTAAATGTTGAACTATCTTCAATTTGCAATTCCGTGAATTGTTTCCGCAGACAGTCCCATGCCTCATTTTCTGTTTCTCCTTCTCGGAGAGCTAACAAAAAAGGAAACTTCTTCACAAAATACTCAACGCTTTGAAATGATGCATTTTCTATATTTTTCAAATCTGCAACTTGAGAATGGATAAGGATCTCTCCATTAATGGGGAACTTCTTAATCATGTAATCACAAGCTGCAATGTAATATTTTCTAACTGAAGAATAAAATTTGTGTTTCTCTTCATCAGTTAACTGATTCAACATTTCATTTGTTTTGAAACCAATAAATAAATCTGAATTTGCCAACTGATTGGCTTCATTGTGGTAATTTATTTCCAACAGGGCCTGACCTTTTATTATCACAGGTTTCAAAAACTTCATAAACAATGTTTTTAAAAAATCACACAGGATGTTATTTAAAACATGCATTTTCGGTGAAGATGATTGCAGAGCAGTATTTATGTTTTCAAAATCTGAAATGGCATTTAATAGAAATAAACAATAAACTTTGTTAAGATATGATGATAAGAAATAAAAAAGTTTTTCTTCTCTACTGAAGCTTGTTTTAGCATCACTTTTGGTCTCAGTAGGTCAAAGATTTTTGTTGGAAGAAACCTTTATTTTTTTTCTTTTTGTTACAAATTTCCTTATCGGTTTCTAAAGGCCTCTTCTTGGTCTGCTCCTGAGAAGTCGAGGCTACAGCTTTTTCTTTTAACTTTGGGATGGTATATAATGCCAGTGAAGAAGATGTAAAAGGCTTTGACTTGACTTCACTTAGAAAAAAGGCCTGTAGTGCATCCCACTGATCTAATATTCTAGATAGAGCTCTTCCTAAAGACAACCAGCGTGAAGCTACATGCTTTACTATCTTTCTAACTTCAGCACTATGAAGGTTTTGAAATGACTTTAGTTTTCTTTCCTTTTACTGCTTTTTTCTAGGTAGTAGAAAATATCTACTATAACCTGATCTATATCTACAGGCAATGTTGCAGCTCCTTTTTCAGCAGCTAAATCAAGCAAATGACACAGGCAGCCCATGACTACAATTTCCTCATGTTGCTCTTTCAAATAAGAAACTACACCTTTTTTTGCACCAAGCATAACTCCAGCATTGTCAGAACCAAATGCAATGCAGTTTGAAAACGGAATTTGTAAACGATTCAGCTCATCCAGTATAAGTTGGGTTATATGTTTTCCGGTAGATTCCATATCCAGTTCAACTAAGGACAAAATACAACATTGAAGCTTCGATAATTCAGCATTATTGTAAGTGACGACGATAGGATACAACTTAGCATCTATATTATCATTGCTACCATCAATAGCGAGAGAAAAGGGGGACTTCTTGAGGCAGCTAACAGTTTGTTCTTTGTAGTTTACAGATAGTTCATTTGCAATAGCAGTTGTTTTTGTTCGGCCGCATGAATATTTCTTGGCTATCTCAGACTTGAGAAGCATTCTTTTAAACAAAGATCCGGCGTAATCAGCAGCTGTTAACGGTACATTGTGCTTAATAAGAAAACTTGTAAATAAGCACTCTGCTCTAATCACATCGCTGTCGGCATTCTGCTTTTGAAAAAACTTGTCCACAGAAGAGTTTTCAGTCGCACATTTTCCGTTCAGCGAATGTTTGTTTGATTTTAAATGTGCCACGATGTCGCTTTTTCCTCCGTGGCAAATCATAAAATTGCAGCTACAAATGGTGCAAAAAGCATACTTCTCTCCAGAATGCGATCGTATGATACAAGGATAATCATTTGTATAGTTTTCTCTAAACGTCTGAAAATAACGTTTGCTCATCTTTAATTTAAAAAAAAGCACGAAACAAACAACACAGAACAAGAAAAATCGTAAACATGTAACTCAAAATCAACAGTGGCCTATGCAGACCCCGAAGTGGATTTTTGAGGGGGAAAAGTAGGAAATAAGGAATTAAAAATTAAAAAAGTAGGAAAAGTAGGAAAAAAATCACTTAAAAAAGTAGGAAAAATAGGAAGAGATAGGACTACACACACGTCAAGACGACTGACAATCATTAGTATGAAAAATAAACTGATGGAAACAAAGATATTAATTAAAAATGTATATGAAAATAAAATCTAAACAAAGAAACACCTTTCACCAATACAGTGATAAAATCTTTAAGTGTGAAAGAATAAAATGGAATATAGCGATTGCAAAAAAAAAAAAAAAAAAACAATAATAATAATAATAATAAAACTTGTATTTCTTGGTGCAATTAAACTATTTTTGTTAAAGATTTCTTTTGTCAAAAACGAAAACATTCCTTCAAGATCATCAATTTATCATTTAAAAATACTAACACTTTCAGCTCCTGTTATCATAAACTATGATACAAAAGCAAAGCAAATATTAAATTAGTTTTAGTTAAAAATAATCAGCAGCTGACATGCATTCTTGCATAAACAGAAGCAGATGTTTGAATTTGAAAAAAAAAAAAAAAGAAAACGACTGAAAATACAGAACTGAAATAAATGTGTTCTTAAATATGGGACATAAAATTTATAATAAACTAATTAAACTAAAATAACGAAATAAGTCAACTAAAGGGTTTGTACTATGTTATGTACTTTTAGCATTTAACATACATTTTTGTTTCAGGCACTTCATTTATGGGAGTCAATTTCTCCCCTCCCTGGTTTTGGAAAATTAATGCTTAGCTAATACAAGTTTGTGCGGTTTTTGTTGTTTTAAGATAAAATTTGCATTCAGCATACATCCTTTGCTAGCCACCTCCGGGGGCGGGAGGTCAAAGTGACGGTCAGCTCTAATTTTAATCAAGCAATAAAAACGAATATTGTTTTAATGGTTTGATGATTTTTACCTCCTTCTTGTTTCAAAATTTTTGTCACGAAAACAAAAGGAAACATCCATGCATGGTAAACGTATGTTTCTCTGTGCATAAAAGGGAAGGCATGTAGTTTACTTAAATTAAAACTTCTAATTGACGGGTAAATAATATATAATTGCATTAGAATGTGACAGTATTTTTTTTTTTTTTTTAGTTTCGTTAATACAGTAGGACTGAAGTCGGGGCGATAAAAAGAAAAGTCGATCATAAACGCCGCAACGGCAAAAAAGTCACTTACGAAAATTTAACTTTTAAACACGCAAACGCTGCCGCCGCGGCGCTCTTTCCAGAAATTAATGTAGTCAGTCAATGAAAAGCTCAGGATCTGCTTGCTTCTTTTGCTTTTCAAAATTGAAACATGTAGAAATTTATCGGTGCAGCATTGCAAAAATAATAATTAATGCACAATTAGAAGTGCTGTACTAAAGAAAGAAAAAGTAGGAAAAAAAAGGAAAAAGTAGGAAAATAAGGAGAGAGCTCTAAAAAGTAGGAAAAAGTAGGAAAAATAGGAACTCTTCTGGGTCTGCCTATGTAATTAAAAAGTGGAAGTTGAGCGGTCATTGTTGGAATGTGCCCCGAGTCGGCAGACCAACGAAACTGGGAGATAGACACCGACGAGTGCTGTCCTGAGAAATTCGGAAGAACCGCACCCAACCGATGACCCTCATCCGCGAGGAGTTTCAACAGGCATCCGGGAGTATTATTTCATATAATACCATCCGCAAGGAAGCACATCTGCTAGGTTTTCATGGTCGTGCAGCTGCCCATAAGCCTTTGATTACAAAGTCTAACCGCGCTGCTCGGTTAATGTGGTGCAAAGCACATTGAAATTGGACCGTAGATCCATGGAAACAAGTTCTTCGGAGTGACGAATCAAGGTTCACCCTTTACCGTTCGGATGGCAGGGTCTAGCGTCTACCTGGAGAACGTCTTCTGCCAGAATGCATTGTGCCAACAGTCAAGTTCGGCGAAGGTGGAATTATGGTCTATTGGTGTTTCTCCTGGTATGGGCTGGGACCCTTGGTCTCCATTCATGGTAAGCTCAACTGCGATGCCTACTGCACTATTTTGGATGACGATGTGCTTCCTACGTTATGGCAGTTTTACGCGTTGGACCCCTGTTACTTTCAGGACGACAATACCAGTTGTCATGTTTCGACGTTAACCAAAGCTTGGTATGATGCCAATGGAGTTCATCGAATGGACTGGCCTGCCCAGAGCCCAGACCTGAACCCTATCGAAAACCTCTGGGACGAGTTCTATCGCCGAATTCAGGGGTGCACTCCCCGTGCAAAATCGGTGAAGGAACTTCTATGTCTTCTCCAAGCTGAGTGGAAGAAAATACCACTAGCTGTCATACAAAGACTTGTGGAAAGTATGCCCCGGAGGGTTCACACTGTAATTTCCTCTCGTAGAGGCGTTACCAACTATTGATTTTGAATAAAATTAGTTTTTCTTTTCTATCACAGGTGTCCAAATACTTATTGGTAGTCAGTGTATAATTTTATCGCAAACTAGTAATTTTTTTTTTCATCTAATCTACAGTGAGTTTAATTATTTCCAAAACTTTTATCACAGTCATGATTTTTTCTCACCCTATCATTTAACACTTTGATTTTATTAATAAATATTTTTCTTAACACAAGATACTATATATATAATTACTTTATCGTCTAATAACGTTAGTTATCGATTTTCAGTTAATTCAAAAAAATTATCATTATGTTTACATGTGAATGAAAACAATGAAATTAAGCCAAATACATTTATTTAAACATTTCACGCACATGCAATAATAATAGTAAAGAAAGTACTTACAGATAAGTGTTTAGATATTTAAAATATTCCCAAGTGATTTCTTGTAACATACTGTCATATACCCAAACAGTTTGTGAAATTTTACATGCAAGTTCATTTAAGTTAACAGTTAGAAAAAAATAAGCTTCGATGCATAGATATTTCGAATGAAAGTTTTGTGAAACACACCTATGTTACGTTTGCGATAGATACATTATTTTACATCTCGCACAGCGAAAGTTTTCGTTCAGACAATCGCTCATACTGTTCAACATATGTTTACGAATTCCATCATGAACATCAATCACTTTTTTCGGTTTGAATTCATCGCGATAGATTCGTATCATATCTTGTAAAATTGTTGAAAACATCATTTCTTGTAATTTTTCCATAATCTCACAAAAATTATCCAATAGGCACTTAGCAGATTCTTCGTGAAGTGTGAATTTTTCACTGTCGAATATTTTATTCGATTCAGAGGCATCTACATGATACATTGTCCTCTCACATTAAATACAATAATTTTATTGTACGCGACAAAACTGCAATCTTTATACACAAGATTAAAAAAGCAGTTTTTCCATGAAGTCAACGAAAGCATGTGGTGTGAAATTATTTTTTTTTCCAATTATAACAATCTTCAATCATCATTACTATACTTCCATTTGGTTTAACCACAATATATAGAAAGGTTCCTAATTGTAAATCGTATGCTTCCATCTTTCTCTCGTCGAAGCGAGGAAAAGCATCCTTTGGATATTCTTCCAAATAATCCCTTTTGGGAATAATCTTGATAAATTCCGACCGAATAGGATCCACGGGAAGTCCTTCATCAGCGTTAAGAATCTGGCAAGATTCGTTTTCTTCAATGGAGCCTGTTGAAGGCATAAGGGGTGAGGAATTCCGCAGGGGTTTCTCTAATGTTGGAAGTTTAATCTTTTCTGCTGTAGTACATGTCTCGTCCACACAATTCACAGTGTTTGATTCCAGACTTTCAAAAACAGATTGGGGTGGGATGTCTTGACTCGGAACTTTTTATCGAGGAGAGTTGCTCGACACAATTATCGTTTCCAGATGATTGAAGAGGGTGAAATCCTTCGTAGTCCAATCTTTGGATCGCAATCGTTTTGCAGCTGGAAGGTTTTCATCACTCGGGATGTTTGGAGTGGTGATGTCTAATTCATTAAAAAAACTATCGACGGTGCGCACATTCAACTCATTTTCTTTTAACGTGTAATTCATGATTGTAAAATTTACTATTCAACACAACGCTAGCAAACTTGATGCATTCACAACTTGCTCTTACAGTGAGTTTTTGAAATTTGACTTATCGTGATAATGGGTTCACTCCGAAACAATTTAATCCTCTGTGCATGTCAACTTACCACGAGCAAATGAGTCAGCTCTAATTACAGAGACTCCTGTGGATGGCTGAAGATCACATGATCAAACACAGATTAAGCATCATACGCACTGAAATTAATAAGATAAATGATTACCCTTCGGTCAGCAGCGATTAACCATCACGTGAACCGCTCGTGAACGCAGTCAGAAAACATGTGACTGTGGATCATATGATAAGCGCCATCCCCTCCTCTAGACACTGAGATCATCTTGTGAATATTAATCAGAGCGATTGCAGCGCCACGACTGGAAGTGAAGTTGTAATCTTGATACATTTTTCATTCTCGCTGTGGTTTTTGCTGTGCTCGGTTGCTAGTTTTGTTCGTTCTGAAATTATGGATTACTTAGTAAGTGCGAATGGTTTGAATGTACGAGTCAAAGGTTCAATTACTTTTGAAAAATTAAAAATCATATGCCGAAAATAATTTACCATTCCCAGAAATGATTGAAGGGTTTGAAGATCTTTGGGTTTGGGAAAGGACAAAATTTTATTGATGTTTTCCTCAGATGGAGAATATGTTTATCAAGGGTGTAGCCCAAGTACACAATTTTGTTTTTGCATATTTGCATTTTGGCAGGGTCTAATGTCAAATTGAATAATCTCAATCGATGGAAAATATCTAACAATTTAAGCATTTCAGGGAGAGATGAAGAAGCCAATATGATATCATCCAAGAAAAATTGAACATTTTTGCCTGTCAGGCCATTTAAACATTTAGATATGGCTAAATGGAAGAAAGAAGTCGAATCCTTGGCACCGAACGGTAGACGGCAAGGCTGGAAATTGCCAATTTCTGAGCAGAAAGCAAGTTTTTCCTGATCCTGAAGTTTAATTTGGAAAAAAGCAGACTTAAGGTCCAAAACACAATAATAATTCTGACCAGCAATATTTTGTATGATTTCAGCAACTTTAGGCAGGCATATTTTAAAGGATTCAGTTTTACTATTTAATAACCCGTAGTCTATGACCATGCGAAATTTTAATTCTTTAGAATTTTGGTTGGGGTGACTGCCTTTCCTGACAAAAAGTACAGGGAAATTATAGGAACTAGTGCTTGGTTCGATCAACTTAGCTTCTAGGAGCTGGGCAATCTCCCTCTGAGCAAACCGTTTTGCAACTTTAGGAATGGGGTAGGGCTTTGTTTGCAAAGGAAAATTGTGAAGAAGTTTGAAATCAGGGGTAACGGCATCCGTCAGACCAAGTGTGGCATAACTCTTTGAGAAAGCAGAGTAGTTTTCCATCATTTTATTTAAGGTGATTTAAATCAAAGTCAGACTCCTTTAAGTCTTCTTTCCGCAAACTGTCAATATCCTGTGTATTTAAATTGTTGACCTGAAAAATCTGCTCCTCGGTGGGTTTCACTAAATTATTTTCATTGAAAGGTTCGAGTGTACCAACAATTTTTTTTTCTTTCTGATTTTGATTTTCTTAGCAGTGTCATTCTCGATAATTCTATAAATAAAATTGTCACAGGTGGTTGTGTGAATGAAATCACTGATTCGATAACCAATTCTATTTGTTTTTGGGGTGAGCAAGACCTGTTTGTGCATTTGCATATTTTCTGGGATTGCAAGTTTCACTACCTCAAAATTTCCTGGCAAAATAGTTATATTGTTAACAATTTTAGCATTGTATATGCATTTGTCCAAATCGGTGTCATTAGGAATCTGATTATTTTCAAGTTCAGTGTCATGGTCAAAAAATTTGAAGTGATTATTGTCCATGATAAGCCTGTTATTGGCAGGATCAATTATCAACTTGTTTCTCTGTAAGAAATCTTATCCTAAGATGAACTGATAATCGTAGCCCCAGTTGTTTTGTGTGACGAAAAATAGGTTCCTGAGCCATTTAGTGTCTATTTTGAAGGACAGGTTAGCAGATGACATGTAAGGAACAGTGGAACTGTTCAAAAGTTTAATTTTAACTGACTGAACGGGAGACATACTCCACTTTTGCAACTTCTTTTATTTTAGATAATATGTCAGCCTGAGCCAAGCTGATGCTCGCTCCTGAATCGATAAGAGCAATATAAGTTTGTTTGCCAAATTTAATTTCAATTAATGGTAAACTGCAAGGATTTTGAAAATTACATGATGATAAAATCTGAATTTCAGAATTATCAGCTGATTCATTATCGTTGGAAGAAATTTTGGGATAGTCCCTATTCACGTCAGATTTTAAGTTTTTTTCTTTTGTTTTGAGAACTTTCTTTACTGTCATCACTAACGGTTGCTTCTTTTTTTTGTGGGGTTTCTGTGGGATCCCTTAGTTCTATTTTCTTATTTTTCTACCAAAAACCCCCTTTTAGTTTAAATTCCCCCTACACTTTGAATTTCTTTGGTAGGGTTTAAAAGGACCTCGCCTACTAGTAAAAGATCTACGACTGCCCCTATCGGTTGAATGCCCATTAAAACTACCCCCTTTGGCTGTAATTATTGCCTCACTGACTATACGAATTTCCCTGCTGACTTGTGTTATTAGGGTAATGCCAACATTGGGTGGTGAGATGTGGTTTACCACAAATATGACACAAATTTTGTCATTTTGAAAATTTGGCGTGAAGTGGGACCAGGGAATAAATACCAGAACAGAAGGATTGGCCAAAGACGTGGTTGGTAAATTTTGTTGGTGGGTGTTATTCACCTGGACAGAATTTTCTTTGAATTGATTTAATTGATCAGTGAGAATTTTTATTTGCTTATTAGTCTCTATTTGATTTTGAAGTAAAGTTTGAATTTCAATATTTGGGCGACAGCTTATGTTTGAAACACTATACTCATCCCTAGCTAAATGCACTTTCTATATTCTTGGCAAATTTTGCCGCTTCCTCAAAATTAACTGGACCGAGTTTTTTGACTTCAATTTTAATGTCCTCCCTTAAATCTTCTAAGAGTTTTGAAAATTTTAAATTTTCCTTCAATTTCTGAATTTCAGCTGAAGGATCATTGACATCAATGTATTTAGTGGCAGCTATTTCAATTTGCTCGATTAAGTCCGAAACTGACTGATTTGGTTTCTGCCTTATATTAGAGAAATTTTCCTGCACCTGTTGAAGTTTGTTTTCACAGAAAATTTATCTACCAATAATTTTGTCAAATCATCGAAAGACTTAGCTGATACAGCACGAGGGTCAATGGGGGTTAAGGGAAGTCAAGTGCTTTGTTCTTTAAATTTAATTTTAGGAATATTAACTTCTTTTCAGGTGACCATTTCTCTAGTTCGGCCACATCTGATATTTGTGAAACGAAATTTTTGACACATTCATTTTCCTGGCCTGAGAAAGAGGGTAAAGCATTTGCTAAAGACATATTTGGTGAATTAGAATTGTGAGCAGCGATTGGGGATGTGGCTTGATTTACTCTGGCGACTGATTTACTTCGCGTAATCATACTACATAGCGAAATGAGATTTTGACTCAAATTTCAAACAAATGTTAAAAAAATGGTACCTTACCCCTAAAAATTTTACATATATATAGTGCATAATCATTGCAACACTTCAAATTAAATTGCAAAAAAAAGTTCATTTCATGATAAAATAATTAAATATATTTGATGATCAATTTATATAAATACCCCCTAACATAATTTATGTAATACATAAATGCAATAATTTCAAAATTTCAATCCTCAAGAATTCATGCGGTATCTCACCACGTTCGGATGAGATTTTTAAAAAATATGACAAAACACTTTTTTTCTTTTTTGGTGATTTTATAAAAAAGGGACATAAAATTAGATAGAAAAAAATAATAAATATAGCAAACTACAATATACTTGATAGCAATTGGGCAATTTTTGTGTATTTTAGACCGAAGATTGATAAATATGAAATAGGTTGTCATAACCACAATTATGCATGGAAAGTGATAATTTTTTTTTTTTTGTGGATTCATTATTATAAACTTTAGGGCCAGAACTAGAATTTTAGTTATAGTCCTAACTATTTTTAAGATATGCATGTAAACGCACCCTAAATATGAAAATAATGGTGATTTCGTGTGTGTTACAATAGTTAAATTAATACAAAACTGGTATTTTTTATTTCAGAACAAAAATCCTAGTTCAGGCCCTCCACAACATTATTGCAAAGCAGCATGGTAAGTTTTGAGGAAAAATATTCATAATTTATCGATTTATGGAACTCGTCGACAAACAATAACAACGAAAAATTGATTTTGAAATAAATGCAATTAAAGATTTTCAACTACAATATATAAGATATTTGTACCCAAATGAGTTTAAAATGCACCAGGATCATAAACTACACCCATGGGTGCAAGTTTGGTGATGTGTTCAAGACGGAAAATATTTTCATCCCCCCCCCCCCCCAAGCAAGTGTGCTTACAGAAAAATTTATGTGTATAAATATTAAAGATTTTAAATATGCCAGTTTTGGAATCTGATTTGAATTTTAAGGTTTGACTTTTCTAACATAAACTTAGTTTAAATTGTAATATTTAAGCATTTTGATATTGTAATTCCAAAACCTAAAAACTGCCAATAATGGGGGGTCTGTGGGTCCTCCCCAGAAATATTTTTAAATTGAAGTCCAAAAAACGCAATGGTAGGCTACAACAACAAAAAGTTGTGCTTCTTGTTATGGGAACTTGCTATAGCTTGACCACGAAGAGAAGGCGGATGACCTTGAAGCGAAGCCTCATTTTGTATCATTTGTAATAGGTAGAATCAACCAGAAAGCACCTAAAAGTGAGAGTCATTTTCATTGATCCTATCTATCACAAAATAATTACAATCAATCTATTACAAACGATACAAATGATGTGTTTGCTTCAAGGTCAACCGCTCTCTCTTCGCGGTCAAGCTTTACTACTGTCTGCCAGTAAAAAAAAACTATAAATAAATGTTGATTCCATTTCGGAACAAGGGTATTTTCATATGTTTCTGTTGAATGTTCCTGACTGGATCAATCAACCCTGACTTTACAAAATGGATCATCACGTAATCTAAATAAAACTTTTTTTTGCAACGTTCTTAGGACACAAAATCCGTTGAGCAGATTTTCATGGCTCCAATCCTTCTGCATTTGTCATTTAGCTAAAGTACATTAAGCTTAAATAATCCTTCTACAGCAGCACATTTCACAAATTTTTTCTCCAGTAATCCATGATTGTTTAACAAACTTTTCAACCACAAATTTTTTCTCACACTTAACGGTTCTCTTTCCGTGACATTTAATTTTTGGAAAACTATCGAGTGATTTGTGGTATGTTGCAGCAAAATATTACCAACGAAAGAACGATGTAGCATGGCGGATCTCAGAGAATGAATCCGAGCTGATGTGACATGTTTGAGACTTCATTCAATAATGTGACCAAACTCAGACATTTTGATGCTCAAATTCTTACGAAATCAAGATTCCTATAAAATCTTTAACTGTGAAACTAAGCCATTTTGCTGCACCCAAAAATAATTCGCTGTAGCAATAATGCCATAATAAATGTGAGATAATTGTTAACAAAATATCAGCATTAATAAAGAGCAATTATTTACAAGAACATTATTTACAAGTCAACAACATTATGTCAGAAAAATTGACCCCCCCGTGTCCGTTTACCTTGTCGTGGTGGGGGGGGGGGGGCTTGCGGTGTGGTGAGTTCGGGGCGAGCTCTTGGGAGGAGTCGTGAACCCCCAGTTGCTCAAACAGAATATCGGCGGGAGGGGATTTTTCTCCCTTCCTTCCCTCATCACACTTACCAAATGCGGACGAAAACCCCTAAGCCAAGGCGTGTCAACCGTGCCGATGGCTGCGTGGTACCGGGGGTAGTCGGTGCCTCAAACGGGAGACTTCAGGGATAGCAGGCGAACCCTGTCGTACGCAGCCTTACCTCTGTGTGGGGGGCTACACAGGGGCTAGACCCCATATTTTCCCCCTAGTTCTCTGGTTTGTTTATGGATGAAAACTCAAAGAACACTTCTCCCCCTTGTGGGGAGCGTCAGAATGAATCGTATACCTCCGCAAAATTTTTCGTTATCAAAAGAAATGAAAACCTTACATTTACTGCTGTATCTCCTTTTCTGATCAACAAAGCTCTTGTAAATCTAATCGGCGAATTTAAATCAGTAAAAAAAACACGAACAGGCGAGCTTTTGGTCGAAATAAAAGATAATAAACAAGTTCAACTCATACTAGCTATTAAACAATTAGGTCCTTATCTTTGCACAGTTACAGCCCACTCTACATTAAACTTTTCTCGGGGAGTAATTTCAGAGCCAGACCTTCTATTCACACCAGAGAAGGAAATCCTAGATGAAATGAAGGACCAACACGTAAGTGGAGTGAAAAGGATCACTATTAAACGCAATGGCGTAATGCAGAATACGAAACATGTCATTCTGACCTTTAGTACGCCTATCCTCCCTTCACGTGTCAAAGCTGGATATCTCTCATGCCCTGTTAGACCATACATTCCTAACCCGCTACGGTGCTTTAAGTGCCAGCGCTTTGGGCATTCCAAGCTGTCATGCCGTGGCACAGAAACTTGTGCCAGATGTGCTGAGGCCGGCCACGATAGCAATGAATGCTCAAAGGAATTCAAATGTGTCAACTGCAAAGGAGATCACCCGTCCTACTCTAGAAAATGCCCTAAATGGCTCTCCGAAAAAGAAATACAGGTTATCAAAACTACTCAGAACATATCATACCCAGACGCACGAAAAATAGTTCAGTCTCGTACACCTCTATCTGGACTTTCATATGCTGCAGCAGTAAGAAAAGTATTCAATTCTACCGGTACACAAACAGATCCTCAAATCATTACAATAACCAGCACTAAATCAACTAACTCTCCTAAATAAAAAAATAAACAGCTCAATACTCCTAAGCCTCCACAAAAAAATAATAATGAAATTCAAGTACAAAGTACACAAATCCCAAGTACAAGTTACTCAACTGAATTAATTTCGAACAAACCAACTGATCAAAAACAAAAGAAAACTGTAGAAAAAAAGAAATTTATTCAAACGCGCGCAAAAATTGGGGTAGCCTCTAAACAGAGGCCCCCAAAATTTTATAATTTTAAGAAAGAGGACTTTTTACTTTCTAGTAAGAAAGTAAAATTAACTAAGTCCCAAATCGAAAAACTCCAACTACTTCCTCCTCAAGAGGAAGACGAGGATGTTGAATTCGAAGATCTTCCGCCATCCGACGATGAAGGGTGGACGGACCATCCTCCTTCATGAGCCGCTCTCCCTTCTTCCGGCCGTTCCTCCTTCCTTTTTTCTCCATGGCCCTGAGCATTATTTCTTGGAATTGTCAGAGTTACTCGCATAATGTCACGGACATCAAAGATCTTGTCGAATATCACCAACCGGCCATATTATGTCTGCAAGAAACATTTCTGTCCCCTGTTGATAGACCGAGGTTGAAAGGTTTTGACATATACCGCAAGGACTGCTTGTCAGGCGACCGTCGTTGTGGAGGAGTGGCATTGCTAATCAACAATGATTATGCATCTAGCCAGCTCAATACCAACACATCCCTGCAAGCAGTAGCTGCGCGCGTTCACCTTCACTCGCTGTTCACAGTTTGCTCTATATATATTCCACCTTCTTACGACTTGAGAAGCGTGGAGTTGCAGACATTGGTTGATCAACTTCCTCCCCCATTTGTCATCTTGGGGGATTTTAATGGCCATAATCCTCTCTGGGGGAGCTCAGACTCTAACAGCAGAGGTCTAATTATTGAAAACTTTATTGAAGATAACGATCTATGTGTTCTTAACGACGGTGAAAATACCTATTTCCACCTTCCTACGCAAACCTACCATGCCATCGATCTTGCAATATCCTCACCTTCCTTTCTGCCACTTTGGGATTTCCAGGTGCAGGGTGGTCTCTACACTAGTGGCCACTTTCCAATCAAAATAACATATACTGCACGCTGCAGCTATCAGCAGCATCAGCAAGGCCGTCTTCGCATTGATCGAGCTGATTGGGCAGCATTTACCCATTTGGCAGAAATAACATCGGAAGACGTGACTGACATTGATATTGATGTAGCGGTAAAGCGAGTAACCGACATCATCTTAAACGCAGCGAACGCTGCTATACCAAGAACCTCTAAAGGCAGGATCAAATATCCTAAGCCATGGTGGAACTCTGCTTGCCAAGAAGCTCAGAAGAAACAAAAAAAAGCATGGAACACATTTCGTCGATACCCGACCACAACAAAATCTTGTGACACTTAAACGAGCTCGTGCTGAAGCTCGTAGGATTCGACGGAAAAGCCAGCGGGGACTCGTGGCAGGCCTATGTCAGCACAATCACGACGTCCACCCCCGTCCAAGACTGTATGGGGTAAAATAAAAAAAAATCGCTGGAAACTATAGCATATCTTGTGCTCCAATTCTGGAGAAAAATGGTCAACTTTTATCTGATCACAAAGAGGTAGCTGACTGCCTGACGACTCACTTGGCTGAAGTCTCCGGCGCAAATAATTACTGTTCTAAGTTTTTAGCTATTAAATCTCATAAAGAACGAAGAGTTCTTGATTTTAATTCAAACATTATTCATCAATACAACACAAAAATTCACCCTTCAAGAACTGAATGCTGCCTTACAAAAATCAAAAAACACATCACCAGGTCCAGATGAAATTCACAATAGTATGTTAAAACATCTAAGCAGGTCCTCTTTAGAACATATTCTGCATCTTTTCAATAGAATTTATTCGGAACACAGATTCCCAAAATCCTGGTGTCAAGCAACAGTAATTCCTATCCTTAAGCCCAATAAACCATCTGAAAAACCTGAGAGCTATAGACCTATAGCTCTCACTAGCTGCCTATGTAAAATAATGGAACGGATGGTCAACTCCAGGCTGATATACATTTTGGAGTCTCATCATCTGCTATCTCCATATCAAAGTGGATTCAGACGTGGTAGATGCACAATAGACAACCTATTGCTTCTCGAAACATCAATAAGAGAAGCATTTCTCAAACGAAAACATCTCGTGAGCGTATTTTTTGACATTGAAAAAGCATATGACCGTACCTGGAGATATGGGATCCTCAAAACCCTGCACGAGTATGGGTTACGAGGTAATCTCCCCATCTTTCTCTCTAATTTTCTAAGAGACCGAATTTTTCGCGTACGTGTCAAGTCTGTTCTTTCAGATGCATTTATTCAAGAAGAAGGAGTTCCCCAGGGAAGCGTACTAAGCGTAACTCTTTTTGTAATTGCAATCAACAGCTTAATCGAACAACTGCCTCCCGCTGTCAAAGGTACCATGTTCGTTGATGACTTTCAAATATCTTTCTCTTCATCGAGCATGAGTATCATTGAAAGACAACTTCAAATGGCTATTAATAAAGTAACACAATGGGCGGAGGAAAATGGCTTTACTTTCTCTGTTCAAAAAACTTTCTGTATCCACTTCTGCCGTAAAAGAGGTCTTCATCCTGATCCAACACTTCTCCTTAACAATCAACCAATAGCTGTAAAAGATCAAGGAAAATTCCTCGGTCTTACACTTGATAGCAAACTCAAATTTATACCGCATATACAAGAGTTAAAAAAGAAATGTTTACTAAAATTAAATATCCTTAAAGTCTTATCGAACACTTCCTGGGGTGCTGATACAGAGTCTCTCTTAAGAATCTACAGGGCTCTAATACGCTCAAAACTTGATTATGGATGCCAAATTTATGGCTCCACGGCAAAAAGCTATCTGAAAGTTCTAGACCCAATCCACAATCAGGCACTGCGCATCTGCACAGGCGCTTTCCGAACTTCACCTATTAACAGTCTTCATATTCTTGCTCATGAACAATCTTTAAACAATAGACGCCTCAAACTTTCATTGAACTTCTACTTCAAAATAAAACCTTATACTGATCACCCTTTACACCTTCATATTTTTAATCCATCTAATGTTATTTTATTTCTTCATCGTCCTTCTGCAACCCCAACATTCGGGATCCGAATGCGCCGGGTGCTTTCAGATTTGCAACTGTCAGATTTTAATACTCTCAATACAATAAAACTGATTGAACCATGGTGTGAAGTAGTTCCACCTACCATCAATGACCTCGCTAAATTCTCTAAAGAGACTACCTCCAATACAGCCTACCAACAAATATTTTATGATACAAAATGCAAATATTCTGATTATCATGACATTTTCACTGACGGATCAAAAGCAAACGATCACGTCGGCTTTGCTGCAATAATAAATGGTCAAGCTACCGCTGAACAAACACACCCATCTTGCTCTGTTTTTACAGCAGAAATAAAAGCCATATTGATATCTCTACAATCAATAACCCAATCCGCTCACAAAAAGTGGGTGATATACACTGACTCAAAGAGTTCAGTGGAAGCAATCACCCACTGCAACAATAACAGCCATCCCATAGTCATTCAGTCTTACCATTTATACAAAAGTCTTACACAAAATAATTTTCATGTACTCTTTTGCTGGATCCCTGGTCACGTAGGCATTGCCGGCAATGAAGCCGCTGATTCAGCTGCCAAAGACGCAAATATCCTAGTTGATGACAGCGTCCCTTTAGTTGACATTAAAAACGCAATATCTGAATGTCTTAACACGCATTGGCAACGGACCTGGAATCTCGAAACACAAAACAAATTACATTCGATCCAGCCATCGACTAAAGGTTTCAAATCATTACAACTTACCAGGAGAGAACAAGTTTCTTTAACTCGTCTTCGCATCGGCCATACCAGGTTCACCCATAAATACCTCTTATGCCGTGAACCAGCTCCGATTTGTATTAGATGTAAAGTCAACCAGACAGTGTTGCATATCTTATGCAACTGCCCAAATTTTAACCAAATACGTTTTAAATATTTTAATAATTTTAATCCATCTCTGAAAGACTTGCTGGGGGACCCACCCCATCCCAATATATACTCCTTCCTCCGGGAGATTGGCTTCTCCTTTTTAATTTAGTGGTTGTGTCGTCAAAATGTAAGTTTATCCGTTTTTCTTGTTACTGAAGGTTCTTTGACAACCTATTGTTTCACACCCTTTCATAAATTTTTTAATGTTTACAGGTTTTTTACTACTTGTTTTAAACTACTGTTGTTTATACCTTCCTCTCCAAAACATTTTTACTTTTATCATACCCTGATTTTTTTTATTTATGTATAAATTCTAAACTAAAAAATCGTTTGGCGCAGTATAGCCCTCAAGGGCTCTTGCGCCATAAAAACCAAACCAACCAACCAACCAATCACATAACTCACTTACAAACACTGAAAAGTTTTAAATCTAATTAACTGAAAAATTGCACAGCAGTTATTTCTGTAATATTATCTTTTGCCAAAACTAATGATTAACATTCTGTTACATTTCGACCTATTTTTGTTCAACTAAATGCAAACTTACTTTCAAATACAGTACTTATAAATTCACAAAGATTAATAAAGTGGAAAATTGCACAATTCAAATTGCTATAATATTATTCACAAAATTCCACACTGGAAAAAAAAACATATTATGATAAGCAAAATAACTTTTTTAGACCTATTTTTTTTTTAGCTAGACTTAAAATTTATAAGGTAATAATACAAAAAAAAAAGTTATAGTCAAGACCAATATCATCAATTATGCATTGTATAAATTATGCATTGCAACTACACAACAAACAGTTATTAACAACTACCACAGTTAAAATATTCTCACATTGTAGTTCCCTATTCTGAAAGCAAACAATGAGAGCTCACTCTAGTGAGCTGAACAAACAAAATGAGCTACTAGTAAGCACAATGATACATGAAAGAAACACACAATGAGATGAATTCAAGACATTTTTGGTTTTTTAGTTCATCAAATGAGTGTTTACAGTACAAATAACAATTGAAGAACATGATAAGCACATGCAATTTTTTAACACACATACTTAATATTTATTTTCCCCCATTTTTTTTTCCAATTTTTTTCAATTTTTTTTTTAATTTTTTTTTTCTTTTTTTTCCAATTTTTTTCCTTTTTTTTTTCAATTTTTTACCCCATTTTTGGGGGGGAGGGGATTTTTTTTTCTCTTTTTTTTCAATTTTTTTTTGTAATTTTTTCTATTTTATATATATATATATATATATATATATATATATTTCTTTTTCTTTTTTTTCTTTTTTTTTTCATACACAATTTTAACAATTATTGACAATTGAATTACAATACAACAAATACCAAACACATTTGGCAGTCAAAATCAAGATACAACTGAAAACATAACACTGAAGCACCACGAGTGAGTTGGGGACAATTAAGGAGAACTGTAGAAGGAACAGTACATCTCCACCGTCTTTCGAACGTCGAAACTCCACTGCTGGTGGCTTTTCAGCTCAGTCTTTAGATCCAGACCAGAGAGCTGATGATTTGGGGTTGGAAACAGTTCATGGCTCTTGAGTAGAAGATGCAAAGCCAGAAACTATGTCAGGCATCTTCTCCAGGCAAGCGCCTCCTTACTGGTGAATCTTCCACTAATCACTGATTAGTAGTGATTTGCCGGCGGCTGTTTGACCCTTAAGCACTGAACCTGCGACTCGACCACACAATCATGCCACTGGCTTTCGATCATCGAAATGAGCTCAGTCTTCAGATCCATACGAGGTCCAGCGCCTCCAGAGCAAATGATTTCGGGTTGGACACAGCATAGCTCTGGGAGGTAGACAAAACTGCAGTAAGAAGACTGATTTTCCACCCTCAGGCAGAGAACTCTCCCTTGCTGGTGGATCTTCCTCTTTCAGGGGCATCCAGGCACAGGTCCTGTGGCTTACTGGTGGCTGTTTGACCGTCAGGCACTGAACCTGCGACTCTCGAGCCACAGGTCCAATGAATGAATCATCGATCAACACCACTGCCACTTGGTGAAGCTTTGTTCGAAAGCCAGCATCTTCCACCGTCGGACAAGTCCCTTGCTGGTGGATCTTCCCCTTTCAGGGGCATCGAGACACAGGTCCTGTGGCTTACTGGTGGCTGTTCGACCCTCAAGCACTGAACCTGCGACTCTCCAGCCACAGGCCCAATGAATGAATCAGGCCTCCACTGCTACTTGGTGATGACTGCCACAAAGTTGTTGAGCAATGCAGAGGGTCGAGTCCCCAACAGGGGTGTTCCCATAGGGTATAATACTCCATATACAACGTATACTCTCAAACATTTTTTAGACGTATGTATATGATCACTAACACATATTGTGCATATAATGGATTTCGGGGAGTATACCCCTAGAAAAATGGATCCGAACATCACTGGACCCCAATACAATCTCACTTTATTTCCACAATAGTGCTTCAGTGCCTCAAGCATACATAAAACTAGTACCAGTACATAAAACCAGTACTAAACCAGTACAAAAAACTAAGATTTTACAAACTGTATTTAATATATGTATATATAAAACCCATGAAATGTTTTCGTGAAAGATATATTTTCCCAATTATATACCTTTTTTCCATCAAATGATTTTAAATTATACTCTTTTGATGCTCAATATATTTTTTTTAAGTACAATATTTCATGTTTTAAAGTTATGATGTTCAGAAAACATTCAACGAATTGTCTTCGATTTATGTTTTAAATATCATAGCAATTATACCTACAATTAACATACTAGTACTTCACATATAAATTTCTATTACTGAATCTCTGGAATACAATTTAAAATATACATGAAATGCGTTTCGTATAAAAGGAAAGAAATTTACGAAAGAAAGAGCAAGAGTCAGGCAAGCTCATTGAAAAAGAATTTGATACAAAATCCTCTTTCAACAGCATTATTACCTTATAGTAAAATTTGCCTCTTAGTCAAAAACCCTCAACAATTTGGAATACTCAGAAATCTTGAGACAGTTGAATTCCAGAGAAGAAAAATTGAAATTTCAAAATGAGACTTGTTTTGCCGAAAAGCGAAACAAGCGGCGCAAATTATTAACTTGAATGTTTCCTGCAATTTGTATACATTTCCAAAAAAAAAAAAAAAAAAAATTGAGTATGCTTAATGCAAATAATTACTTCTCATGCCAACAAGAGCATGTAAATACTCTAACTACATTAAATAAAAACAACTTAACAGAATCTTTCATGTAAATAAATATAAAGTTCTTGTAACATTGTAGTTTGAATAAAATTTTAATCATATTGAAATTTCCCATCTCAAATAAAAATGGTTTAAGCAATTAATTCCAAATTATTTCTGGCTTTTTTTTTTTTTTTGTATATATTCATATTGAAGCCGAAATGCTTTCGAATTTCACTTACTTCTACATTTAACGTTTAAGTTGGAAAGTTACACTCATGAGCAATGCATAATTTTTTTTAAAATAATGGATACTTCACAAGTTTCTATCCAGACACATAAACAAAATTTTAAAATAACAATTAATTTTTCAAAATAAAATAGATTAAAAAAAATAAAAAGCTCCCCATCTAAAGGAGAAAATATTTACAAATTCTATTTTTTCTTTGTAGTTTTAACAACGCAAGATAACAAAAATAAAATAAATTTATAAAAATAAATAAAAACCCTTCATCTGAAGGCGAAAAGATTTACATTTTTTTTTCTTCTGTAATTAATGTGTGCATTTTTCCAGTATTAGTTTTAACACAAGATAACAACAAAAATCATTATTGCCGGTTGATACCCAACCAGCTTTTCTTTTTTTCTTCTTTTTTATGTTTCAATGAATTTTCAAGCATTTAGTATAAAAATAAACTCGCTATTCAAGCAGAAAATAAAAAGTAAAACCTCACAAGTTGCTAACAACTGAATTTTCAATTAAAAAAAAAAAAAAGACTTTCGGAAGTGGCATTAAAATAAAGGAAATGCACTAGTGGGAAACTAGTAGTATGATAGTAGTGGGAAACGAGTAGTAGTGGGCCTTGTGTGCGCGCCATAATCATAAAGTGGGAATTAAAGAAGCAAATTTCGCACTACTGTTCTATCGGATGGTTTTTCGTTTAGATCATCTAAAAAACCAGTTTTACGAACATCATTGCATTTATATTTATGTAAATAAAACAGTGTATGTTCCCTATACAAATGCAGTTTACATCGGATCTCGACCAAATTTGGCAGGGAATTACTTGAGCACCAGAGAAGGATCGTAGGGGGGTTTTGGAAGGCCCAAAAAATACTGAACCGTTCGAATTTCAATTTTAGAACCCGAAAATGGCATTAAAAAGCTCTTTCTACCCGAAATAATTATCAGATTTTTTTCATTTAGGTCCGAGCTCAATTTAAATTGGCGCGAATTAAATCACTTTTGATCTGTTGCCTTTTTCTTTTCTAGACTATGAACAATTAAATTCTTGCCTTTTGTTTTGAAGTAAAACTTTCCCTTCTGATCATTTATTTGGCCGTTTATTTTCTTTTTTTGAAATGCCAGTAGAGATAATCAAGGATTTTAGTTTTTTTTATTGGAGGGTTGAGTTTAATTTGATCGAGAATTTCAGATTTGCCGTTAACGAAATTTAAGAATCATTATTCTAGGGGCAAATTTTACAGTATTTCTTTTTTCTGTTATTTAAGCCAAATTGTTTGAACTTGCGTCACCTGACTTAACTTATTTTCGAGATAGACTGTGCAAACCTGGGCAACACAGTATATTTATATTTAAAAAAGCCTGCAAATCACATTACAAGTACAGAAACCAGGAAAGACGAAATACCAGGGAAAAACAATCTTAGCAAATATATATATATATATATATATATATACAGTCTAAAACACCAACTTTTTAGGTGCTGGTTGGGAAGTATTAGGAGGCAAGTACTTGCTTCCACTGCGAATGCATTCTGATTCTGCCTTTCTGCGGTAGTTCAGAATGCATCAGATAACGTTATTTCTGAATATGTTTTTTCAAATAGTATTCCAAGTTTTAGACAAAATGAATGATATTGGCTTCCCCCCCCCCTCTTTGATAAAAATAATATTCCCGATAATTCAAGGTTTTCTTTGATGTTACACTACCCACCAAACCACATTGGCACCTCTATCTCGGCAACCAGCTGGACACGGCAAAGCACTGAACAGTGCACAGCCTGTTCATGTTCACGCTAAAACTGCAAGACCTTTACTTTTGTCGCAGCAGAATACTACCAATTGCAAAAACCATCCAATTTTAACATACTCGGTAGTAAATCATTAATTACTACCTTCCTTTTATACTGATGCAAGTGAAAGCATGCTCTGGCCTACGAAACTACTAAGAATAGCTACCCAGGATATACACTGAAGGCTCCAGAACTAGTGTCCAAGGGTTTCTTTCTCAACTTGTCATGATGTCTTTTATAACTAGGAGCAAGTGAATGCAAGCTCAAAGTATTGGTCTATGAAACTATTGACGATTGTTACCCAGAGCTGTATATGTACTGATTGCTCAATGCTCCAGCTGGTAAAAATGAAAGTTCAAATTTTTAAGGAATCATTTTGAAAATAAGATGGGGAATGTATCACAATACAGAAGAAGACCGTTATAAAGCACACCTTGGGACCAGAGCTTTTGCGTTATATAGATCATTTCACAAATTTTGAAACTAATATTCAGAATATATCTATATTCTAGTACTTCAGAATTAGTTTTATCCGCAATGGGTATTAAAACACCAAAATTACAATTAGTTATTCTCAAATAAATATGTTTCACCATCAAAAACCACCACTTCTGCTAGCTTCATGGTTTGCATAATAGCTGCATTTTAAAGAGCCATCTGGTATTTTCTGTTTACTATGAGTACTCATTTTCATTTAAAGGCATTGCATTAAAATGGAAAGATGAAAAACTTTCGAAATTTCATTTGCCTAACAATTTTTATGTTTGCAAAGCAAAAAAGGGGGATTTTTTAAACATTAGAACCTATTGTTTACTTTTGAAAAGTTGTGCGGTTTATCGAGAATTGCGTTATATAGGCCGGCGTTATTACAGTCTTTTACTATATCAGACAAACCCGAATCTAGGATGCTGAGAAAATAGAGGTCTTGCAGTTTGAACAAGGACTACACTCAGTGGCCAAAAACACCCCTAGCAAAAGTAAATCAATCACGAAAACTTCCGAGCGCAAGGTTTCTACTGCGTGGTAGCCATTTCTGCTTCTTCTGTAAGCATGTAATATTTGGTGACCGACTCATGTAAGTTTTCAGATCATGCTCCATGTCCTGTAGAGTGCATGCCACGAAGAATAGGTGTCTAAGTGTTTGGCCACCGAGTGTATAAATGCAATATCACATTTGCAGCTTCAGAATATTTCTGACATAATGAAGAATGAGCAATGAAACACAATGAATGAACAATAAAACACAATGAATGAACAATAAAAATCGCGCAAAGAGCAAGCAATCCTTCAATCGACTCCAAATCCTTTTCCCATTTGTTTTGGAAACGCGAGCACAAGGGTGCGACGAAAAACATCAATTTATATACCAACCTTGAAAGAAACAGTGCCGAAAAGTTGACTCGTATAGCTTTGAAGTAAGGATACCCATTTTTGATTTAAAAGAATTACATATTAGAAAGCCGCAACAATTAAAGAAATAGCACAAGAGGAAATTAAATTTTTTGCACACATACTAACAATACAAATAGATACTTTTCCGCGCTATCGGAACTAAGGATTTCAATTTCTTATTTTAAAAAATATATATTGAAAAAACGGTAAAATGCACAAATTTCACATAATGAACGTCCCCAGAGGCAACTAAAAATGTCGACCGAAATCCGCAAAATTTTGCATGCATAGGGGAGACGACCCCTTATTGGACCAATTCCTCACTAGGGCCGATTCCATGGACACTTTCGACCCCGAAAAAAAACCCTGTTTTTCACAGCATTCCGATTATTTGCGGAGTTTATGTGGAATGTTTCTACTCCTGCTAGCTTCTGGAGTGAAAGCGGTATTTTTACCCAGAATGCATTACACGAAACAAGTTCGTCTACTGGCCGCTAAGGATGCTGGTAAAAACCTCTTTCTCTAGTATAATGGGAGAACCTCTTTTTACATGGAAACTGGGAATTTTTCAATCTGTTTTTTTGCCAAGGCAGAGGACAGCGGGGATTCAGACTTCATATAAATCCAAGATTAGTTGGCTTTAAGTGTTATTATAGTACTATAAACTGTGTTTAAAAGGCTTCGTGGTAACTAAGTTTAAATTCTTCTGCGGCTGGTACCACAGACTGTTGCTAGCCAAGACTATCTTTTCAAGTCTTCCTCACATAACACTATCCCATGCAACAGCCCTCCATCGGTTCACTCCTACCCCTATTTTTAAATCTTTTCCCACCCCCATTCAGCCATCTGGACTGGGTTTCTCTCCCGCATTTTCCTCCAATGTTGTTGGAGAAGGTTTGAAGGGAACCTATCTTCACATCGAGATATGTGAAACAGCCACCTAATGCGAGATGCCTCATCGGGCATAAATAGCAGAATTTAAAAAATGGCATGCTTTCCTTTATTGTACCAATGTTTCTTTTTAATTGGACCGAACAATCTAAGAATGAAAATACAGAAAGTTTCTAAGTTTTTGCCTCAGAAGATGGTATTGACGTAACTTAAATGAACTACATTGAGAATTCTTGTCAAGCAGATTTCCAAAAAACTGCTTTTGCAAGCAAACGAATTTTTTTTTTTTTTGGAAAGGGGGGAGGGGGGGGGGGGCTTTTGTCATAGCTTCGTCAAGTTAAAATTTTTCTTCTTTTAACTCGACAAAAGCTAGTTCTTCCAAACTTAGCCTATTGACCGATCATTTCATTGCTTACAGCTGTGCTGATTTCCACGTCTCTCAATTTAGAAGGTGTCAAAGAGGGGAAAAGATTCTCATTGGAAGGATGAAATGATGGAAAGAGCCTTTTTGCTGGTAGGAACAGTGATGTGGCGATAATATGGTAGCTTAGTAATGATAAACATAAACCGTTCGCGCAGACTCCATGATGTCAACATGGATGCTGTAGAAAATGAACAGCGCTTTGAAAAACACTTTTGTCCCTTACGTAATGAAAATTATTTCGTCAATCACTTGGATGTATGGGTGTCCAATGAGGACATGCATAGTTGTTTTCAGGGTAACCCGAGCCAACAATCTAACGCAAAGATCTAATCTTGAATTGGAAGTGGAAATGGGAGAACGTTATGGAATTCAATTTTTTCCGTAAGCGATGATAGTTAAAAGCAAATGCAGCCAGAATACTTAATGTAGCTAAAGTGGAGTTTTGCACTGTCCAAAAACTCTAAAAGATTTAATTGAACATCTTGTACTTTCATGTGACAGCACACCAATAAAATCTACCATCAGGGTTGGTATAAAAACCAGTTATAACTCTGGGGTTTTTTTTTTTTTTTCTTGGTTTAAATCAGTTTTTTTTTTCTTTTTCAATTTAAACCTGGGTTTATTTGGTTTAAACACTATTAGTAAGAAAAACAATATTATTTTAGGAAAATCGTAAAGATTTATGAATTAATTGTCAAGGAATGTTTAATAATAATATTTGTACCTAATTTCTTCATTATTAATTTAATAATTTAGAGTAAAAAATAAATTCTTGCAAATTAATTTCCTCACAATCATAGCTATCTACTATAAATAAGAATATAAAAGTAAAATTAAAATCACGCATGTCTTCGACATGGAAAGTATTTTGCGGTATCTACAAACGATCATCGAGAAAAAGCAATTTAGTGTTTCTTTAGCATAAAAACACATAGCGAGCATAGCCAAAAACCACACATTACTTTTTAAATATTTGAATTAAAAGCAATGAAGCTTTTCCCCTGTGTTTGGAATAGTTTTTACTTTTGAAACTATTCCAAAGTAAAACCTAATTAGCAAACCGAAGAGCAAAAAAATTTTTTTTATCATTTGATTATTTTAGCGGTATTGTAACCCCTTAAAGGAGTCAAAATTGTCAGACTGTGTGGGATTAAAGTCTTAAGTCATCTAAATGAAATTAAAAATATAATTGAGGGCACGAAGTTTTACCAGAGAGTAACGAGCCCATGGGGCCAAAATCCAGAAAAAAGGAACTCTGTATGAAGCTACTGTATAGTTGGATTATAATGCATGTTCTTTATTTCTGAATCATACAACTGTGTAAAAGTAGATCAGAAGAAAAATGAGTAAAACAGCTAATGCTGAATGAACAGCATTAAAATTGATAAAAATGTCAAATGAAATATCAGATAAAAGCAATGAAAGAAACCTAAATTTTAAGTCTGCATATTGTATTAAATCAGAAAATAAAGAGTGATTTGAGGATGCATTTACTATTTTAAAGACTTTGGTTTGTGCTGGTTGAAAATATCGGATACGTATCAAAATACCAGATACATATCGGAATATCGGATATTTTTGAACCCACATCGGATACGTATCAAAGTATGTACCTGATATATATCAGAATATCGAATATTTTTTAACCCTAATCATATATGTGAAAATTACTTCAGTGCCACAAATCTATGGGATCCTTTTTAGTTCTATGTCTGCCACAGAAAAGTCGGTGGTTTTCACAAGCCTAGCTTTCCGTCCTTGATAAAATCTTGATAAAACCTTGACACAACCTTACCCAGGATCGCCAGCTATTCTGTCAAATGTGCCGAATAAACCTCCCATTAGGTAGATATCATTGATGAACTCTCACATAAAAGTACAAGATGTTCAATTTAATCCTTAAATACTTCAGATGACATCAGACTGATGATTCATTTGTAGATACTGCAAAATGCTTCCCATGTCTAAGAATGCATGATTTTAATTTTACTTTTATATTCTTATTTATAGTAGATAGCTATGATTGTGAGGAAATTAATTTGCAAGTATTTATTTTTTGTTATTTATTATTAATGTTATTTGTAACTATCATAGTAAATTATTCCTTTGATTATTTGTACCAAGACCAATTTGTGTATTGTTTTTTTTATAATAGTTAACGCTTTTCAAAAAATAATTTCCTATAGAAATCTCTGAGAAATGAAATTACAAGCTTTACTCTAAATTATTTAATTAATAATGAAGAAATTAGGAACAAATATTATTATTAAACATTCCTTGACAATTAATTCATAAAATCTTCACGATTTTCCTAAAATAAAATTGTTTTTCTTACAAATAGTGTAAAAAAAAAAACTGGTTTAAACCAAGAAAAAACCCCAGAGTTTTAACAGGTTTTTATACCTGATGGTAGATTTGGTGTACTCTCACATGAAAGTACAAGATGTTCAATTAAATCTTTAGGAGTTTTTGGGCAGTGCAAAGTTCACTTCAGCTACATCAAGTATTCTGGTCGCATTTGTTTTCAACTGCCATTGCTTACGAAGAAAATTGAATTCCATCTTATTCTCCCACTTCCAACTCAAGATTAGATAGATCTTAGCGATAGATTGTTCCCTCGGGTCACTCTGAAAACAAAATGATACATGTCCTCATTGGACGCCAATACGTCCAAATGATTAAGGAAATAATTTTTATTACGATACGGGAGAAGTGTTTTTCAGCCGGCTGTTCATGTTCTATAGCATTCATGTTGACATTACAAAGTCTGTGGGGAAGGTTGAGGTTTATCATTGATGCCACCATATTATTGCCACATCACTGTTGCTACGAGCAACAGGGCTTTTTTCATCATTTCATCCATCCAATAACATTCTTTTACCCCTTTTGAGAGCTTCTAAAACTAAGAAACATCGAAATTAGCGCAGCCGTAAGCAACGAAATGATTGGTCGACAAGTAGAGTTTGAAAGACATAACTTTTGCGAGTTCAAAAATTAATTTTATTTGTCAACGCTATTACAAAACCCCCTCCCCCAAAAAAAAAAAACATTCGTTTGAAAGCAAAAGCAGTTTTTTGGAAATCTGCTGGATAAAAAAAAAATCTTCAACGTGGTTCGCTTAAGTTAGGTCAGTATCGCCTTCCAAGGCAAAAACTTACTTTATTTTCACATTCTTGAATTGGATCATATAAACTGGATAAAACATCGGTCCAATAAAGAAAAACATGCCAATTTTTTTCAGCTATTTACACCTAGTTACCACTGAAGCTACTCCATCACATATTCTAATGTGCGTAGGTTGTGATGGGAGTCAACTCAACTCCAATCCTGGTGCAGTATTTGGGTGTCTGCGAGATTTCGGGTCAATGTAATTTAGGTGTTGCTGTCTGCCAAGTGGGATACGCCACACACACACATACCTAGTTACCACGTTTCATTGGCTCGTACGCAAATATACTGCTGTAATGCCTTTCAAATACCGTTTATAGTACTATATCCTATAGTATAATTTGATAATATAGTATAATATTTTTGGAACTTATCAAATGAGCAGCTTGCAGCCCATAGTTTGTGATATTTGATAGACATCGGTAAACGATATTTAACCGCGTTCTCATTCCTAATGTAACGCAATATAAAATTTACTTTATTCAAATTAGATTAACTTCTCAACTCTTTCAGCACGTGTAAAGTTTCAGTTACATAAAGTTCAGTCCCCCGCGGAGCAGGTACGGAAGCTTCACTTACCTGCTCCGGACGGTCCGGAGTCCCCGGACGTCGGCCCGCTGACGCGGACGCCTGCTGGGGGGCGGCAGACGAGGGCGGCGTGGCACCGAGTCGGCGGGCGCCTGGTATCGCTCTACCGGCCGCCTCACTCGCCGGTCGGAGACCTTCACGAATAGCGGCAGTGGCGGCGGTACCGTGCGCTGACGCGGACGCAGTGTCACTGCGCCCCCGTCCCCAACGCCCCCGGCAACAGGACGCCGGGCGACAGGGCGGGCGATGTGGTCCGGGGAACCGGTGTCGTCCGGTTCTACGTCCTCCGGCGGTGGTGGTGGCGACGGGGAGGGGGACGTCGGCCGCTGCACGCGGCGCTGGAGGCCGGGGAGGAGGAGGCGGTGGTGGAGTCTCGGCGCCAGGTGCGGAGTGCGAGGAGGGGGTCCACCGATGAGGACGATGATGAGGCGGCGTCCCCGTCTGGATCTGCGTGAGAGAGAAAGAAAATTGTCAAAATCGAGAGAAAGAAAATTGTCAAAATCGAGAGAAAGAAAATTGTCAAAATCGAGAGAAAGAAAGTTGTGAAAATCGACAACCGAGTTATTAAAAAAAAAAGTCAAAAATAAAAAAAATATTTATTACATACTAGTCAACCTTTGAAGAAAAAAAAAACAGGAGATTCCACTAGAGGTATATAGGTTATTCACCAGCGACATATCTTCACAACATTATTAATTGTGCTTTTACACAGCACGAATACTAAATTTAAAGTGAAATGGGGATTTTTGGCAGATGTAAGCTAATTGGTAGTGGCAAGAAAAACATATTGCAAAGGAAAAATCTAATAATAATTAGTGAACTTGCTTAAAGTTTTGTACATTCCCCAGTCTCTTCCAGAAAAGTAGCTACCAAAATTTAATTTCTAAAATCCGAAAAAAAATCAATATACGAGGGCGAGTCAAATGAAAGTGAGCCAACCTACCCTGCGCGATAATGGCTCAGTCCATCAACCGCGACGCATGCGCGCAGCACACAGGCAACCCTCATTTACAAAAGTGATACGTAAGTGTGAGGATAATAGTTCTTTAATGTTCCCATAATCCGGGTTGAAATCGGTTCGTGACATAATGGACGCTCCAAGAGATGAACAGCGTGGTGTGGTCAGGTTTTTGACTGCTGAAGGTGTTTCCCAACACGAAATTAGTCGCCGTATGGCTGCCGTGTACGGTGAACATTGCATTTCATTGGCCACTGTGAAGCGTTGGTGCAAACGGTTCAAAGAAGGACGTGAAAGTTGCAAAGACGATCCAAGACCGGGCCAAAGCCACCGTGCAATCACCCCCAACACAATTGCACAGGTTGATGAGCTGATTAGACAAGAACGGAGGATAAGCATCGATGAACTGGCAGAGCATGTGAACATCAGTCACGGTTCGGTTCACACCATAATTCATGACCATCTCGGTTATCGGCTCTTGTGTGCTGAATGGATGCCCAAGATTTTGAACGACCGCCAGAAGACAGAGAGGTTCGGCGCTGCCTTGACTCATCTGATCCGGTATCACAATGAGGGTAACGACTTCTTGACTGCAATTGTGACAGGGGACGAATCATGGTGCCACCACTACGAGCCTGAAACACGCCGGCAGAGCTTACAGTGGAAACATTTGAATTCGCCACCCCCAAAGAAAGCAAAGGCCGTCATCTCCGCAGGTAAGGTGCTGTTGACTTTTTTTTTCGATCGTCAGGGGCCATTACTGATCGAATTTGCTAAACCTAGAGAGACTATCAATAGTGCCCGATATTGCGAAACGCTGGATCGCCTGCGTGTCTCTATCAAGAACAAACGACCCGGAAGATTGACGAATGGGGTCATCTTGCTGCATGACAATGCCCGTCCCCACGTCGCTGATGTGGTTAAGACAAAACTGGCGAAGTTCAAGTGGGAAACGCTGCATCATCCGCCCTACAGCCCCGACCTGTCGCCTTGCGACTTTCACATTTTCGGGCAATTGAAAAAACACCTAAAGGGAACCAGATTCGTGTCGGACGATGCCGTGAAGGAGTCAGTTTCAGAATTTTTGAAGCAGCAACCCAAGGAGTTTTATGAGAATGGAATCACGCGACTCGTTAGTCAATGGGACAAATGTTTAAATGCCCATGGTGATTACTTTTAAATAAAGTACTCCTTTTGTCATATATTCGCATTGGCTCACTTTCATTTGACTCGCCCTCGTATAATGAAACTAATGTATATAATAAGTAGGTATAGGGTAGTACATGCTAAAATATCTTCCAACTTTCAAAATAATTGAAATACTTTCAAGATGCAAAAAGATTGAAATCTGCTGCAATTTTCGGCAGAGCATGTGCTTCGTTGCACATGCAATGTGGAAAGCTTCCAAAAAATTAATTTTTACTAACGGAGTTAAACTAACTTAATTGGAAAAATTCTTATTCCCTGACACTACACCTTCTTCAGATTCATTTACAGTCCAATTTTTGTGTTTTAGTATTTTTAATTTTTCCTGCGGAGTTTTGTCGAAGGCAAAGACTGCCTTTTTGACGTAGAAATTCGTTTTTGGTCAAGTTCGCAAAAGGCTTGGCCCGTGTAAAATCCCGGTGCAATTTTAAAGTTTTTCAGCACTTTTGGCAGTCCCTTAAATCCATCATTAAATTTTACAGTGGCAATGTAGGCAGAAAGTCGAAGGGTTGTCAATGTTATAAAAACGTCTTTAGGGCAAATTGTCCTTAAAACTCCATTGTATGCTTCATTTTGATTTTGCGTCTTACCATGAAGACATTTTTGCAGCAAATTCCTGCCACACAAATTCATGTAATACGGTTTTATCACATTAATAATATTATTGGGTAGTCCAGCTGATTTTTCATACAAATTCTTTTTTGATGCTTTTGCTCACTGAAAGCGGCACCAACTGTCTTTCCCTTTCGGACACTGTCCATGATAAGATGCTGTTTTTGATGAACAGCAGTGATAGAAAGCTGCAATAACAGCTTGTTGCATAGTTTCGATGTTCCCCACATTTGCTGTAATAGCTATGCCGTAGTAGTTCTGTAGTTTATTTATAAAGGTGTCGGTGAGTTTTCCTTTTCCTTTTAGCCCTTTAGTAGTGTTCCTCAATTTTCGTAGACGGCTTCCTACTCTTTTTTGGATACGTCCAATGCATTCCAACTTTTCTACAGCATCTTCTGGCTCATTGCCATAAATGTGCTCAATTTCTGCAAAAGCTTTCGAGTCCCCGTCACCGTAGTATTTAGAATATCTTAATTGTCGCGAAGCTTCTGAACGTTCAAAAATTCTGTAAGCTCCCCTTGTTTCTATACTCGCAGCAGTTCCAGAATGATTAGCACAAACATGCGATTTGTCATTCTTCTGGGAATTTGGTAGAGATTTGTTGCATATTCTACAAAATTGGGACATAACTTCTATATCCAAAACTTTTCCCGTGTCAATAGATAATGCTGCGACACAGCCATTTAGTGAGGAGTAGCCACGTCGTTGCCATGTTCCATCAACAGTGACACCACATTCAACAATATTAGGTTCCTTTCCCTTTCGTAATTCTGCAGCACCACTTTTCATTGAGTTTTCAGCAACACTAGAAGCAGATTCCAAAAGTTTATTTTCTATTCTTCGAAAGCCTACATTTGACAGAGGAACTGGCAGGTTCAAAGTAGCACAAAACTTCTTTGCCGCAGACAAACCCTTACCAATTAAACGCAATGCGTAAACAAAACGGACATTGATTTCACTCATTTTTTTAATTTTTTTGCTTGAAGCAAAACCTTTAAAGAATGAGCACTCACTGCATTTCAATGTGAAATTAGAGCAAAGTCCAAACTTTGACTCTTCCTGTATCATCAACTTTTGGCCGTAGCATAAAGGGCAGCATAGTAGTGAAATGATGGAAATCAACAGTTCTACATCTATAATTCTGTTTCCAGTAGGAGCAGGATTACTTTTTAAGTCATCAAAAACACACTCGTCCACTGTTTGCAATTTTTTACTGCTAGCAGTTTCAGGCAGTTTAGACGTCACTTTAGTATGCCTGTTCCCGTGAAAAACTCGCTTCTTTGAGCGATTTCTTTGCTATTGCCCATTACAAAGCTTCTCCACAATCAATATTCAAATATATTTTCAAATAAATCAAAAAATTGAAAATTAATATCCGTAAAAACAAAACTGAATGCGCTGATGATGCTTTGAGTTTTGCTAATAAAAGTAAACAAACGATCCGAGCTGTTGCCATTTTATTTCTTAATAAACGCAATAAATAATTTTTAAAATGTGATGGCTGAAATAAAGCATTGAAAAATCTTAAACCTGAATTTTAAACCATCAAAATAACAGAACAGAGTTGAAATATCTTCTGGTTTTTGTTTTGATTTTGAACTTCCGGTTCAAAAAACAGCTGTAGATCAATATTAAAATGACTTTTGCTCGGCTTCTAATTATGGTAGAAACAAAATTCAAAAAGTTTTAGAGAGAAAAAAATTAATATTTTTAAAATTAGACAAATTTTTTTTCGAAAATTTCATCAAAAATCGACTTTTCAAGGTGGTGAGATACCTTAAATAAAAACACATCAGAATGGAATTATGGCATATCACAAAACAATGTATGAGTTGGCGATCGAATGAGTCAATAACCCATCACATCTTTCAAATGAATCAAAAAGCAGCAAAATTAAAAATATTATTTTTGAATTTATCGTGAAAATTCAATAATAATAATAACCTGGAAACTCAACCGTGAAAAAAAAGTTTTAGAACTGCACCATATTTTAAGCGATTTGTGTATGAAAAGATATGTTAAGAGCCATTATTTTGAAATTCAGACAAAAAACGGAAATTTTGGCAGTGACCATTTTTGATTTTCCTAATTTTTTTATATGTCAAAGTAGGTCATAAGAAGTGAACATTCCAAAATTTTTAGCCTTCCAAAAATTTTCTTTCGCTCGTTAAAAATTCCCAAAGTTTGAGGTTTTGCAGCGCTTTTTTAAAAAAATTCTATAAGTCGCATTTCAGTGCGCTATAGCTCTTTACAGAAACATCACCTCACGGTTATGTTTATATTTATTGGTTGTACTGTATCTAGTGATGATGACTTCATAGTTATTTTGGTTGGGGATTGTTGCTTTCTTCACATAAGGGGTCGCAAAGTATGGATTTTATCCGTTTTCGCGCAAGTTTAACCTGCGTTATTTCCCCCCCAAAAAATGTGACATATACTGGAAGTTTATGCTATGAAGAGAGTAAATAGCACAAAATTTGTTTGAGGTTTAATTTTTTTAGGAGAAAAATGTCCTGATATTTTTTCAAATTATCAAAAATTGTGCTTTTTTGATCGCAATTAACTCAAAACAGCATCACTAGGAAAAAAACCTTTTATATAATATGGTACCTGGCTATGTGTAAAACATCATGAAAAAGAAAACAGCATGGGATCTCTTCTTGTTTTCTAGAAAAAAATTTTTGTAGCTCATTTATGCGTTTTCTCGTGCGTAAAACGTGTGTCCGGTATGCAGATTAGATCTGCTAAAACTTAAAGGATGTAATAAGAATGTACGTATAAAGAAAGAGAAAAAGACTAGCACTACTTTATTTTTCTGATTTTTACAAATTGATGAGTGTGAAATGAGTTTAGCTGCATCAATAAAAATAGATATAAAGTTAAAATAAAAGATATTTCATTTATTTTAAAGCATTAAATTATATATTAGCAATAGGTGCACCTTAGAAAACATATAAAAACATTTCATTTAGACTAAAATAGGTGATTATCAAACATGAAAAATTAAAATGATCCTCCCTCAAAAAAAAAAAAAATCCCTGAGCGTGAATCGTCCAGAATCACTCGAAAGCCATGATGGGCGCCGAAGGAGCACTAATTAACACAGATGCGGGGCCACGGATTCGACATCCGTCTAGCCACCTTTCTTTTTGCCTGACAAGGCCACAAGCACTATTTCTGTAGGGGGAACTCTTCGCGAGCAGGCATGATGATGTAGCGGGAGTCACACTTTCTAGTCAACGGTCAGATCAGGAACCAGGGAGCAGAACAATGGCCGCCGGGACGCCGCACAGTGGGGCAACCTGATGTTAATTTTGGACATTGGGCGGAAAATTAAACCATTTAGTTTTGCATTTTTACTGTTGTATTGATAAACTAAGAACATATTCCCACTAATCTTACTAGTTTTTAACATTATTACCCGAAGATAATACCTTGAATTTGAAGAATTAACTAGCTACTTCGTTAGAAGACAATTTAGTAAACAGTAGATAACTTGTTTAAGAACTGTTCAAATTTAAGTGTGATGTGCTGGGCTTTATGCACTCCTAATAAATAAGAGAAACACCCAAAAACGTTTCTTAGAAAATACGAAAATTTTGGAGATAATTTTCAAAGTATTTTGAATGTATTTTTGAATTACGAAAATCGCTAACAAACGCTAACAAAACTATTATATCCCAAGCATTGTAGAGAGTTTCAGCTTTCATAATCCGGTTTCAGTTTTTGCCTAAACCTGCCTATTCAAAAGATATTGAAAATTAAAGATAAGTAAATATTTTACTACGAGGACGACGAAACGAATGCGAAATGAACGTTGCACGAAACGTATTATTTACGTTGGTTTTTTCACTTTAATCAAGTAAACATGTTTACAGTTTTCAGTTTGTTAACTTTTTATTGCAAATTATTTCAATTAAATACTTCGAGGAATCAGTTTCATTGTGTCATTTGTCAACTGTGGGACAAAATCATATGAGATTCTTAGAAGCATGGTTTCGTTTGCTTATTTCGGGGACTACAAAAATTGGTACTATTTTGAGTTATAAGTGACAGCAGACGAAAAAGACACAATAATCTCCCAAAAATACTTCTCATAATTTGTATGTACACAATAACAAACACATCACAAAATGAGTAAAAATGAAAACCAGGAGCAGGCACATTTTGAAAAGATCAAAATATTATACATGTACATCAAAAAAAGTGTTTTTCTTCAAAAAGCAAACGTTTGTCCTTAATAAACATCTAATTTCTTTTATTACATTCTATATTAGGAGAACTTACAGCAAGCTATTTACTTTTTAGAGCATTAAAAGTTATTTACTTTTGATTTTAGTCCAGCAAGTTGTCTAACAAACAAATGTAAACACTTTTTAATTTAAATATCCATTTAATACTTCACCAGACTTATCCAAAATAAATTCTGAAGGAATTATTATGCCTAAAAATTTCATCTTTTATTCTGAAGTATCATCGTCAGAATCCCCGAGTTCAGCTATCCAATATCCGAAAGTAATCAGTGACGCTTCGGATTTTTTTTCGTGTATGCCAAGTTGTAAAAAGTCATTAAAAAAATAAATTAAAATATCGTCTGTTATTAAACAACCATAAACGAAAAAAATATAACATTGTGATAAAAAATGAATTTAACTTTAATTTTTAATCTATCAACAATAAAAGAATTTTGTGAAAATCTCTCTAAACCTAATTATATTCCTGGTTACAATGAAAAAATGTTAGCCATGTATGCAACTGCTAAACTTACGAGGTTTCAATATGATGCTCTAAGAAAAAATGCAAAAGATTTGAGCAGGAACATTTATCCGAGTTATAAAAAAATTCAAATTACTAAAAAAGAGTACTATCCTGATAATGTAAAAGTTACAGATTCCGGAGTAAACATAGGTTTACAAAATTTATTAGATCATACTTCTTCCCGATTCATAAAATTGTTATCTGATAAAATTGAAAAAAGTTCCCCTCAGAACCTCACTATGATATTAAAATGGGGATGTGACGGTGCTTCCAACCAGTCGCAGTACAAACAATCTTCTAGCACTGAAATAGATGACTCAACGGTATTTATTATTAGTGTAGTCCCCCTTAACATTATCAAGAAAGATGAAGATATGGTGGTTTGGATCAATGAAAAGCCTTCTTCTACTAGATTTTGTCGACCAATAAGTTTCGAATTTGCAAAGGAAACGAAAGAAACCGCGACAAATTTCGTAGAAAAAGTGCAATCGCAAATAGATACCCTTCAGCCATACATACTCGTAGATCAAGATCATGTTATTAACATAAATTATGAATTGCATTTAACTATGGTGGATGGCAAAATTTGCAACTACTTAACGGAAACTACTTCCTCGATGCGTTGTTATATTTGCGACGCGTTACCTAAAGAAATGAATAATTTAAGTGTGGTGAACAAAAAAGAAATTAAAGAAGACCATTTTCGTTTTGGTTTATCACCTCTGCATTGTTGGATACGTTGTTTTGAATGCCTCATACACATTGCTTATAGGCTTGACTTCAAGGAGTGGAGTGCGAAGTCACCTGTCCACAAAGAATTGTTACAACAAAGAAAGGCAAGAATACAAAACGACTTTAAATCAAAGCTGGGGTTGATGGTAGATTATGTAAAACAAGGCCATGGAACATCCAACAACGGAAATACGTCACGAAAGTTCTTTGCGAATGCAGAATTATCAGCTTCCATAATCGGAATGAATCTTGACATGATAAAACGATTTTCAACGATTTTGCAAGTTATTTCATCTGGATTCACGATTAAATTTGAAAAATTTGAAATATATACGAAAGAAACAGCTCAGATGTATGTCAGTTTATATGGTTGGTATTTTATGCTCGTTTCAGTGCATAAATTACTTATACACGGACCCGAAATAGCTAAGTATGCTATAGTACCAATCGGTCAACTCTCCGAAGACGCTCAAGAGGCAAACCATAAGTATTTTCGATCGTATAGGGAATTGCATTCAAGGAAAACGTCCAGAATAGATAACAATAGAGACGTTTTTAATAATTTATTAATCAATTCTGATCCTCTTATCTCAAATTTGCGTCCAAAGATTTGCAGTTTGCACCATGAAATGTCACAAGTGAAGAATTTGCTTGAAGATGATGGAATGGAAATTGGCTAAAATACTGTTGCATATTTCTTTAAAAATTGTTTTTAAATGTTAACTAAATATTTTATTTTGCACTAATGACTTAGTATTTGATTATCTTTACATTTTAAATAACAAAATATTATCACATTTTTAAGCAGAAATTGGTTTTACTGAAATGTCCAAGCTCTCCGTACACTTGCCCCACTGTGCGCCGTGCCATTTCACCTCATGGCTGGGGCAGGATAATTCAGAGTCCGGCCGGGGTGTAGACGTTGTCAACGGGACACTGCAGTCCGAAAAGTAACTTCATCGTTGGATTCTTATCCCAGTGTGGCAGGAAAATCGAGAGGTGTCTCGATCAGCTATCTCCCGCAAGGAAAAAAGGTCAGGTTGGACTTGCTTCTCGGGGGCGTCTTTCTAGATCATCCCAAATTTTGGCAATCTCGTTCGATCCTTCTTTAATTTTTCGAGGAGTACGTCATATTCTGCCTTCTGGCGATTCCACAGCTTTACCTTCAGGAGGCTTTAGACATTTCATCTAGGCGACAATTTCTTTTGAAGAATTCAGCATCTCCTTTTCCTCCTCTTTCAGGCGTGGTGTCCGAAATTTTCTCTCACGAACAACATCTTTCAATCGGCAAAATGGCAGAATGAATTCTGGCGCTCTTATTATCTCAGCGAGCGACCGGTTTCTCGGTGTGCTGTTATTTGGTGCTGCCACCTAGGTTGTTCGCAAGACACTAAATTGATTCTTTGCCGTTGCATTTCTTTTCATCGCTCAATTGTGATAAGCCTTGCTGTCACAGTTACTATTTGGCGTTTTCGAAGTCATTACCAACGGGTGAGATAAAAACCGTTTTAACATGAATCTGGACCAATTACCAACCTTAAAAAAAGCAGTTGAAGTGTTGATAGAGTACGTAAAAAATCAGTAATGATTTTCTTTTTGAAATTTGTACAGTTATCTTTTTATTGTAACTAACCAAAATATGTAACACTCAGTGACTTGTTATTTTTTTAAGTTGATCAAGAATCGGTAATAAGTTTGTATTTGTTCGTTCTAAAATATTTGTTCGTTATCTCTTCATTGTTACAAAAAAAGTGTAACAGTCGGAGATTTGATAATTTTTTAAGCTGATTTCTAAAGCAGCTAAATTTGAAAAATTATAATGTTCAAAATGATAGTTAAGTGTCGATAAGGGTGTAAAAAAAAAAAACCCAGAAACACTATGATTTAAACTTGTCTCCAACATCATTCATCATCATTACGAAAAAATATAGAAAGTTATAGTATCTACCATGGAAAAAACACTGCTGTTGAAATAAAAGAATACCGTCACAATTACTATAGCGCTCTAGAAGTCTTTGGCAACTGAGGAGATAAAAAACCGTTTTAACATAAATATGGACCAATTACTAACCTTAAAAAAAAGCAGTTGAAGTGTGGACGGAGTATGTAAAAATCAGTAATAATGTTTTTTTCTTTTTTTCTAAATTTTATTTTAACGTAAATGTGGGATCATGAAAACCATTATAATGAGATCACTAGTTAATAATTATTAAAGTTATTACTACTATGTAATCCAGTGAAGGGTAGAGTTTCAGACCAGCATTTAGGAGCGAAAACACAAGTTAATAATTATTACAAAGTTATTACTACTATGTGTTTCAAAGCGAGTCAAGTTTGAAAATAACAATCACTGTAAATCATGGAGTTTAAGGCAGCGCGCAGACTGAGCAGACAGGTGTCTGAGACAAAATGCCCCTATCTGTAGGGGCAGCGACAAACATCAGACAACGTCACTTTTGCGCGCAAACCGAGCAGACGCGTGTCTGACGGATGTACGATAATGCGCATGCGTGGAATGTTGTTATTGCTTAACTGTAGCTGTGTTTTATTTTGCGTACTGGAGAGTAGGGACTCTGTTTCTATTCCTCTCATCTAAACAGCGCGCCTTGGCACCTAATGAAATAGAATAATATGACACTGTAACTGTACTTTCATCACATTTTGCTTTATTTACGTTTCGAGTTCAGTGTTGCTTTTTCTTCGCTATCTGTTATCATCTACGTTTTGCTATGTCTTTTAATAGCAATTGTGATAATACAAACGGCCCTTTTTAGGGCCAAACAAACGGCCCTTTTCAGGGCCAAACAAACGGTCCTTTTCAGGACCAATGTCCTTCTTCGAGGGATCATGGATGGAATGAGAGCAGCAGCTCATCCGATGATGAGGAATTACTTCTTCTTGCTCTGGCGGAAACGGAGCAAAAGCAGACGAAACGAAGTCATTGGGTGCACCAATTGAATACGGCCCATACTTGGAGCGTTTACTATGGCTCTAGCCAAGGAAATGTTGAACGATAAAAAGAAGTTCCAGTCCTACTACAGAATGCAGCCCTCCACATTCAGGTTGCTAGTAAATCTCCTGGAGGACTCCATTCGAAAGGAAGACACAAATTTCCGGGTTGATATGCCATTTGAAGAAAGATTGATAGTTACATTAAGGTGAGTTTGCTATTAAAGTATATTCATTTTTATTCTGTGTTTCAGTTCTATGCAGGGGTTGTCTTGAAAAAAATAAAAAGTGGAGATGGAATATACTTGTGTTAAAAGCAGTGTGGAACCATTATTCATTTTTTAAAAAAAGCTATTCTATGCATGAGTTTAAAAAAAAATCTCCACTTATGAAATCAATACAAAGTAAAAGTTAACTATGGCTTTTGTCATTTCTACTATATGCCAAAGGCATGACCAAGCCTTTGTATCACTGCATATGACATATTAGTGTTATACAACTTACATTTGGCCAGTAACAGTCAAAGTAATTCTTAAGATGAACATTCAAAGACTAACAATACAAAAATTTTTCAAGTATGTTCTAATTTATAATTGATAGTCACTACCAATACACAGAGGTAAAATTAAGTCATTTTTCTAGCATTAAGAAAAAGCTTGTGCCAGTACCATCTGAGGAACACTGGCTCCAAATTGCGGAAGAATTTCAAAAACGGTGGAATATGCCCAATTGTGTAGGAGCCATCGACGGAAAACATATCAGGATTAAATGTCGACACAAGTCCGGTTCACAGTACTTCAACTACCTGAATACATAGAATGTAAAAGCCATCAATTTTTTGAACTAATGTTTAAACATAGTAACACGAAATGCTATTACTGATCCAACAATTTGGGGGCACTTAACGGCCTTATCTCTGGCAACATCGATTTGGAAAAAAAAAAAAAATTCTTCATCCTCTTTGATGTTGGTTTGATTTTTGCGAGTTAATTTTTGGCAAAAATAGCTCTCCGCTACTTCCGTAAGTCCGCCTCCGCTGGGCGATCCAGCAACTCTTTTTTTTGTTTGAGCCCGAAGGCGTGTTTTCAATTGGCTCTTTGAAGCTTGAATCCACCTCGTCTAGATCTGGTAGTGATAACTCTGGCGACTCCTCTATCTCTCGTGCAGAAGATTCACCTATGTTTTCAGTCTCAGCTGGAGGAATGATAGTACAGTTGGTCAGCCAAGACTGTACGTCCTTAGCATTATTTCCTCCACATCAAAATTTTGTGCTGGAGTTGCTGCACATTTTGCATGATCCAAATTGCTTGTTTGTCTGAAATGAAAGAAATTGACCAATGATTTAACATTAATAAATAATGTTAATTCAAAGCAAAAAAAATGACAATAGTTTTATATTAACATTGTGCTTATAATTTTTGAATATTTTGGCCTTTATTTGCTCTAAAAACACATTTATTAGTTTGCAATTACCATGCCCCATTTAGACTATGCTTTTAACTTCATTGATACTTTAGAAATGAAAATGTTTAACCTTCTTTAATGGAAACAAGCATAAATTTTATCAGTTACACTAACAGAAATACCCTTTAAAGCAGAAAAAACTTAAAGTGTTTATGTTACTGGGCTAGTTTGTTTCTTTTTGTTCACATTGTTTGGAGAAAAAAGGCAACTTTAACTTATGGAGTTGCGTTAGGAAAGAAAATTTGACAGCAGTCATGAAATAAAATTTTACTTCACACGTATGGCAAATTTTGTTCATTGTAATGGTAATTTCATTAACATGGAATTAACGCAATGTATTGGCAATTAAAACGGGACAGAAAATTTACCTCGTGTATATTGTGTGGTATTGTTATTTGCTGTAATGATATTTTACTATATTTGTAATTTTATTTCATGCCAATTTATATTCAAATTTTTTTAATCTCGTTGGCTTTCTTTAGTGAACTGCAAATGCTTTTCCATTTAAAGTCCTGAACTTATTTACAATACATAATTATGCATTCAAAATAAATAAAACAAAGTAAATCATTCTAAAAACAATTTTAAGAAGTAAAACACCAATTTAGTTTATATTTATCAGCAATTCTGCAAAAATTAGTAATCAATTTCTTTCCTGATATTTGATTCGATAACTGATAATCTAGGCATTTGGTTGTTACAAATAAAAAAAAAAACCATGAGTACCAATATTGAAGGCTACGAAAATTCTCTTTAATTTTAGTCTTCAGGTTAAATTTTATTTCATTGTCATATTATCATATGCCAATTTATATTCACTTGTGCTTGGCGCTAGCCAAAAAGAGTGATACTATATCAAAGTGTTAAAAAAAATATCAAAATAGTCTGCAAACTTTAAAAAATTTCTGCGAATGGCGTTAACAAGTTTGTCTATATTATCTGGGTCTGTTTACCAATTAAAGGTTACAAAAATTTGCAAGACAAATTTTGAAAATAAGGGGGTCTTAAATTTAGTGTTCAGGTTTAAAAAAAATTGAGCACAGAAAAAATGAAAGTACATTTCCTACAAGAATAAGGTTTTAAAATTGAAAATGCAGTCACCCCGCTTAATCTGGTTACAAATACTTCCCATCAAACCCAGATAATATAGACGAACACACAGAAAATTTCTGAAGTTTGCAGACAGTTTTGATATTTTTTAAACAATTCATTGTAGTATCACTCTTTATGCATTGATTGGTTCTCATTTTATGAGCTCCCAATTAATCATACTGAAAAAAGAGTAAATATAATTGAACAAACATACTGGTTGCATAGTATATAATTTTAGCTCTACTGTTGGCAGTAAAATAAGTACAGCAGTTTTAAAATTTTTAAGAAATCATTTGAGTTTACAGACAGTTTTAAATTTTATCTATACTGAATTCAGAGAGAGCTGTTAACAGAAGTAAACAAAAGGGTTGCTGGTTGGGGCGAACATTTGCCGCTTTCATGAATCGCTCACTGGATTGGCGATTCTGCTCAGGAACATTTCACTTATCTGATTGGTGCTTTTTTCAACACCACAGCACTAAGCAGAGAGCGGTATTGTCAAGTGCACTCTGCTTTGTTTACTTCTACAATCAGCTCTTGCTGAATTCAGTGTAGGTCTGCTTCCCATGGCATAGACGCAACTTTAAAAATCCCACCTTATGAAATACCTGCCTAATAGAAGATATTATACTAAGATCGGAAAAAAGTACTGATTATTCGGTGCACCCCAACAAAAATTGCAGACAATTCTTACTTTTTTGGTCTCGTGTAGGGCATCAGAAACTCCAGGTACTCTCGAAGGTAGAAGGGTTTTTTTCTGGCAGATCCACCAGAACCACTTCGAGGCCGAGTCCTCAAATGCCTCAAATAACAATTTCTTATGTTTTTCCACTTGTTTTTGCAAGCAGCAGCTAGGAAGAAAAAACATTTGTATTATATGCATATAAAAATTTTGGAAAGCACTCATTGAGTAAAATAATTGATCTGCACATTTAAACTTTTGACGTTGTTTTATTTTCTTTTACTTTTTAGGCAAAGGTATTTTTAAATTTCTTATAAATAATTTTTGTTTATAGCCAAAATCCATTTAATAATATAAAAATTTCATATTTTCAAAACCTTTTTTGCCCTATTTTTAATAAATTAGTTTTATTAACTTTGGGGACATTAAGATATAAAGATTTACTCCGTTAAAGCATAACAAACTCCATTATTTACAAAATATGAATATGACTTGTAAATGCTTGCACTTTTTTACTAATTGTAAAATCTGCCTTGAAAAATATTCAAATGTTTACAGCTACTCAGTATTGGCCGAATATCTGATCAAAATTTGGCCGAGTACCGAGTACTCGGTACATCTCTAGTCTCCATATATTTGATCCAGATTTTGCTTTTTCATTACAATAACAAAAAAATTCGTTCACAAATGACCATAACATTACATACAAGTAAAATATGTTTAAAAAATAACCTACTGATAAAAATTGCAGATACCACTTTTGTGCTTAGCACAGCAGTTGTACTCATTCGAAATTTATATACATTACTCCTTTAGGTTTTAAACACAAAATATAAAAGCCTGATCCTCACTCTTAATAACTTGACTTCCAGATATAATTTACGTTTCTGACTATCAACAGGAAGTTGAGATGATATACTAAGTACTGAATTGGGTTGATGACAGCCTTCGAACATTGAACTAAAACCCTCATAGCTCAGTTTTTATTTAACTTAGAAACTTTGCACTGATTCCATCTGGTGCGGAAAAATTAGCTCTTTCTATGGACATAAATGCTAGCATGTGCATGCCTTTTTTTCTTCTCCATAATAATTGGAAATTTATGTGAAAATCATGCTTCAAATTAGAATATAAAACTACCAGTCGAATCTTTTTTTAGCTCCTTAAATATCTTTGACCCAACTGGAACACACATATCGAGTAATAGCAAAAACGGTCCAGAATTGTAGGAGTACGGAGACAAAGGTTTGTGACAGAAGAAATACATATATAAAGATACTAATTGCAGTAACCAAATTTTTAATAATTATACTTGTTAGTAATAAATGGGCAATTCCACGGGTAACTGACATTCACATCGCAAAAATAAGTATTTTGAAACCAAGTACAAAATAAAATTTTTTAAGAATTTTTTTTCCCTGGCTTGTTGTACTTTTCAAGCTGAATTTCATGATATAGTTATATATAAAATTTTCACAATACATCTTGGATTACTTAAGAAACATTATCAAAAGCACGGTAACTGACTGACATGAATGCAACCTGTGTGAAAAATAATACTGATACAACAAAATCTTTCTGAAAGTAAAAGAAAATTTTTACTGCATTTGAATCAGGGTCAAAGAACAATGAATAATCTTTCGGCACATTCCGGTACTGACGGACATTCCGGTAACTGACTGACATTTTTGAAATTTGCTAAATATACTAGTGCAAACGTTCCAAACTATGCAGGAAGTGCTTGCACAAAAGGTAAGCAACAAAAATACATTTGTTAAATTTAATATTTTTGCCAAAATAATTGCATTATTTACAAAAAATTGGTAACTGACCGATATTCCTGAAATGTTGAGTTATGCAAGTGCAAATATTCAAAATTTTACAGTAAAACCTGTTATGGCCTGTTTTTAATCAAACAGTTAGTAATATAAAATTCAATAAGGCCCAGTATTAAAATAGATAGTTCAAACTTTCAAAAATTATATATTGTTTTATATTTTGCAACCATTGAAATTTTGATGCTCAGGTTGACATTTTTGTGGAATTGCCCGAATATACTTCCAAAAACTAATATCGAAAATGTCCGATACCATAGTGATTTCTTAATAAATATCGGGTATATTTCTTGATTTATATTGGCGATTCGTGCATGATAAGTCTCAAAAATTTAATTTAAACTATTGAAAACTGACCAAAACCTGAAATGTTATTGCAGCAAATGATCCATAAGCAATTATTAACTTTAAATTATTTCCAAAAATGTTTTCGAACGAAATAATGGGAAAATTGAGCTACAACAGCAATTAAACTTTGTAAGCAAATCAACATTGTATTGAAACTACTTTGATTGCAAACGGAATAAATAATTACTTCTATTAAGAAAAGTTACTTACCCGAAGAATTCAGTCTCTTGGCAACTTCGTGCCATTCTCTTTCGGCCGCATATTTGTTAGAATAGTCTTTCTTGTTATAGTTATACAGGATTTCACGTTTTGATTTTTCTATCAACAGATTCTTGTTAGCTTCGAATTCGTCAGCAGCCGCCATCTTTGAAGACAAGCGTGAGACAGATGTTCCAAAATAGCGCACGAGCCATTCGGAGGGCATGCATCAGACACGGTTACGAGTGGTCAAACTTGTCGCAGACATCTCAGTGTGCGCGTAAAACGGAGAAAGCACTGGTTTCTCCTTGCGCTAGTGTACAGACATTTTGGTCTGAGACACCTGTCTTCTCGGTGTGCGCGCTGCCTAATACTATCCGATCAGCATTCAGAGGATATATCCGAAGTGTAACAGCTCAAGTTACTAATTATTATGACATTGATAGCTTGCACAGAGATTCAAGAGTAAGCATAGTTAACTTGCTTAATAGCTCAGTATCTTTGAGAATAAGAATTATTATTTGTTTAAACATTGTTTTTTCAAAATTAATTGAAGGAGAAGAAGTTACACAAACTTTTTACTTTTGTTCTCGTGCTGAACGTATTTTGAGTAGATACCAAATTTACAGTGCAATAGATTCGGCGTTTAGAAAAATAAAATTAGACATTGAAAACTTTGTATCAAATGGAAGTGGATGGATTATCAAACATATTCTTTATTTAGATGTGCACAAAGGAAACTACTCAGGACTCTTTGGTGAGTGTGAAAACATAAAATTACCATCTTATTTAAAACGTAAACGTGCTTTATTAAGCATCAAATGTGAAGGCAACCGTTGTTTTTTATACTCTGTTATAGCTTCCATTTATCCTTCAATTATTAATTCCAATAGAACAAAAAGTTATAAGAAATATTTTTTACGATTTGATTATGACTTTTTAGAATTTCCTGTAAAAATAGATCAAAGTCAAAAATTTGAAAAGAAAAATAAAGTAAAAATTAATGTATATGGTTATGAAAATGAAATATTTCCTTATTATGTAAGCAAAAGAGCTGGAAAACTGGTAAATTTGTTACTGTACAAAAAATCATTTTTTTGTGATAAGACGATTCAATAGTCTTATGAAAACAAAAAAAAGGTATCAATAAATTTTGCTTCAACTGTTTGGCAGGATTTCAGAGCAAACAAACATTATTACTACATCAAAAACTTTGTTTCAAAAATTAGTCACAAAAAATTGTAATGCAGTGCAGAACCTTTTATCCGGGAACCAAAAAACCGGGAAACCAGAAAACCGGCAACCTTTTGCCGATTTTCCGCCCATTTTTTTTAAAAAAAAGCATTTTTGGCAATTTTTGAAAAACTTAAAAGAATATGAGCGGCTTCTTAATAAATACCATATTACTCATCTATAACTCGGGGAAATGTTTACAAAAACGAACTTCAAAGGGTTATCCTCAACGCGGGGCAAAATTTCCGAAATATTTTTTCGAATTAAAAAGTATACTAGTAAGTCTGAAATTTTCGTGTTTTATTCCAACTGAATACTAAAGAAACGAATATTTTTACATTCTAATGCAATATTTTATTGAATAGTCTCTAATTAAAGCCGTTTGGAGTGTTAAGTTACGTTGGAAAAGCGCGAGAAACACCGAAAACCAGTTTTGCGAATTTTTTGGATGGTTGATGGTGGAATCTAGAAATCGTTAAAAGCAAGACTCATAAATCTAATTTCTAATTTGGCAACTTAATGCAAAAGCAATAGTTATATCAATAACTACCGCAATCGCAAACACTAAACCTTAACAAAAAAAAAAAAAAAAGAAAAAGAAAAACGCGCTCCTGAAAACAAATTCTTTCATACATTACAGTAGAAAAATCGCACATTTACGTTCAAAAACTTGTTTCTTGCCCTTCCCTTCATTTTCTTCCGTTTTAAAGCATGGAAAAGTGTTTTTTTTTCTTCAAAATGAATGTGTGGGTCTCAGGTCTTATGGATAACTTTCAATAATAAGCATTTCTGAACTGTTTTCTTCTTATTTCAATATATATTACTATTTATTATAGTAATTTAAGTTTCATACACAAACGGCCAATAGCGCTTTTTAGCGATCCAGAAAACCGGGAAATTCAGATATCCGGCACAGCGATGGTCCCGAACTTCCCGGATAATTGGTTCTCTACTGCCACCAAAAGATAAAAAATATATTAAATTTTATAGATTTGATAAAATGGTTTATCATCCATATGTTATATTTTCTGTTTTTGAATGCATGGTTAAACCAGTCTCCACTTGTTACCCTTCTACATCTAAAAGTTTCACCACACTTACTGAGGAACATGTGGCATATAGCTATAGCATATTATGTTTGGATCAACATGATTCTATTGTTTTCAAAAAATATTATAGTGGTGAAAATGCCGTAGAAAATTTTCTTGGGGTCTTAAAAAAGCTTTGTAAAACTTTACTTGAAAAAATGAAGTTAGCCGTTCCATTGTCAGAATCCAATTTTTATAAGAATTCTAAATGCCACATATGTGATAAGATTTTTACAGAAGCAGATAAAGTTGTCAGAGATCATTGTCATTTTACTGGTATATTTCGCGGATTTGCTCATAATCATTGCCAATTTAAATTATAGAATTCGATATTTCATTCCGGTAACATTTCACAACCTTAAAGGATATGACTCACACTTGATATTAAAGCATCTAAGTGGAAAATATGGAAAATCTATTCGCATCATTCCAGTAAATACACAAAAATTTACTTACTTTTCAAATCGATGAAATTAAATTTATAGATAGTATGCAATTTTTAAACACATCGTTAGCTACACTTGTTGAAAATCTCAATAATTCAAACCATGATTTTAAGATTTTTAATTCTTACTATGCGAATGAAAAAAAGATTTTCATCGAAAAGAAAAGGTTTTTTCCATATTCATATTTTTCAAATCCAGAAGTATTGAAAGAAAACCAGGTCTTCCTCCAAAACACGAATTTTTCAACAAATTAACAAATAAACCAATTGCTGACGAAGATTATGAATTTGCTTTATTAGTATTTAGAACATTTAATTGCATATTTTTTTCTGATTATATTTAAAGTTATATCAAGAATTAGATGTTCTGCTTTTAGCAGAATGCGTCTCTTTTTTTCGCCAGAAGTGTTTTTCGTGTTATGGGTTAGATATATTCCACTTTATAAGTATAGCGGATTTCACACGGAACGCAGGTTTAAAATTTACTAAGCAGAACTAGAACTTTTTACAGATGTTAATATGTATATATGGATAGAAAACAGTATTAGAGGACGTATATGTTTTTTAGGAAAGAGATATGCATGTGCAAATAATAGATACATTCCAGAAACTTATAACAAAAATGAAAAAGAATCATATATTTTAGCTCTAGATGCTAACAACTTATATGGTCATTCTATGAGTCAATATCTACCAATTGGAGTATTCAAATGGTTATCTGATAATGAAATTAAAAAATTCAATGTTTTAAACACGATTTCAACTACTGAAGTAGGGTATATCTTGGAGGTAGATATTACTTATTCGAATGAAGCTCAAATAACTCGGGACTGGCCTCTTGCTCCTGATCACATAACTATGACATGCTTTCCAATTATCAAAAAAAGATGTTGAAAAGTGGAGGTTTCACACTTACAAAACAAAATCAAAAATTAACTCCTAACTTTTTCGAAAAAAAAAAACTATGTAATACACTATCAAAATTTAAAATTCTATTTAAAAAATGGTTTGATTTAAAAAAAAAATCATAGAATATTAGCTTTCAAACAAGAACCATGGTTAAAACCTTATATCGAGTTTAACAACAATGAAAGACTTAAATCCGAATACAAATTTGAAAAATCAGTGTTTAAACTAATAAACAACGCGTTTTTTGGGAAAACGTTACAAAATCCCAGAAACAGAATTAACGTTGAAGGTACATTCAATGTACATCAGTGTAAAAAAAAAAACTGTCCAATCCATTATTAGAATACTTTGAAATAATTAATGATAACTTTGTTTTATTTAAAATGAAACAAAAAACTTTACATCTTAACAGGCCGAATTTTTTAGGCTTTACTGTGCTTGAACTTAGTAAACTTCATCTTTTCAGAATGTAGTACCAATACTTTAAAAAATATTACTAAGAAAACTGTTCTCTGCTTTATACAGATACCGATAATTTGTACATGGAAATAGTAGCCCCTCATGTTTTTGAAGATTTAAAAACAATATTTAAGCCCATAAAAGATTCTAGTAATTTTCCAAAAGGTCATTACTTGTTCAACTCAGAAAATTCTGGTCGATTAGGAGCGTTTAAACATGAATCCACTGATCCTATGAAAGAATTTATTGGGTTAAAATGTAAAATGTATTCACTAGTTTATAGCAATAGATCAAAGAAAACAGCCAAAGGTAAAACAAAATCATGCACTGAAAATTTTAATTCTGATTTATACAAAGAAGTATTGGATAAAAATATTTTTTTAATACAAAACCTACAAAACATAAGCGTAAAAAATCATAACATTGAAACGGTTGTTCAAAACAAATTAGGATTGTCATGTTTTTATGACAAAAAATATCTGTTTAATGATGGAATCAATGGTTTACCGTACGGTCATTTTCTTATACCTTCTTCGGAAAGCAACTGTGATAATGAGTTGCTATGACCATGAATTAAAACATAAAAATTTATCACAATAATTTAAAAAATTTAGTTTTATTATATTATTTGTAATAGCTAAAAAATTAAAATTTCCTCGGTATTTGTATTTGTTTTTCCAATTATAGTTACCAAATTTTTACCCAAGCTATCACTGGCAGATTTTTTACCACTTGGCTTTGAACAATTTAATTTTAAAATTCTCTTGCTCTCATCATTCATGGTATCAGTAGAACATTCGTTGGATTTTTCCGTTATTGCTGCATCACATTTCTTAGAATTTTTTAATAAGTGTTGCTGTCTTTGACGTTTTGCTGAATCGCCACAAATTTTTTAGCGGCTTTTTTGGTAAGCAACTTATCCTTCTTTAATTGCAATTCTTTCCTTTTTTCTTATTTTATAGCCTGAGCTTTCTTCCGTTCTTCTTTATATAATCTAGCAGAATTTCTAACGTTTCTGCAAAGGTGTTTATCTACTGGTTCAGTTATAAAGTCGTCCTTCTTGAAAAGTTGAAGTGCAGTCTTATTTTGGGACAAAAGCTCATATTGTATAGTTTGAATGGCAGAGAAGGTTGAAACATTCAAGTTGCTAGTACCAGGTGTAATGACATTGTTCATCATACTGAAGCTTGACTCAACTTTTGGACCATGGAAACAAGTCAACAAAGGGAAAACAACAAGGCAGAGTATTTTGTACTTTCCAGATGCTTCAACTCTTCTCCACCATTCTGTAATTTTTTCTCCTTCTAAATGCTTTAAATTTTGATCATTTACATATAAATTAACTTCCTTTTCATATTGTTCAAGGTCTTCAGAAGTAATGACATTTTTAACATATTTAGGTAAATCTTTTAATCTCTTCAAACTTTATATTTTTAGAAAAAATTTTCACTACCACCATTTTCTTCAGCACTTCAGTTTTGACAAAACAACCTAAAAATGCAAGCAATAGTTCTTTTTGCCTTAGGTGAAGCTGATGTATCAGAGGATCAGTATTTTCAAAGATTTGATATACTCTGTGAGCATGGGTAGAAGTGAAACACAAAATCCCAAGAAAAGTTTAGTTTTTTTTTATTGCAAATTAATTTATCCTTAATTCTACATTTTCTTTCTTTCCCAGCATCTGTCAGAATTTTTGCAGATAAAACTGCTTGAATTCCACGTATATAGTCTTTGGAAGCTTCGTTTAATTTATAATTCCTGAAAATTTTAACAATCAAATGTAAATAAATATTTTTTTCCAAAGATGTCAAAAATGAAAAATAGAAGAGAACTAATGCATTCAGATGTCTACTGACACATCATAAGCTGACAGCCAACGGAAAGAAATAAAATTTTCTGGAACTGTGTACTTAATATTTAGAACATCACAAATTTTTGACAATATAATTCTCAGATCAGGTGACCATTTAAAGTCATTGTGCACATCAATGGCTAATTTTTCAATGTGCATATTGAAAGACTTGCAGATTTCTTTAGCTGCATTGTGCGCATGATGACAAGTATCACCATCAATATCTAGCAGAGTAGGACACTTATGTGTGATTCTCTTTTCTAGGCGAGCTTTTATGCCTCTCATCACATTGCACGAATCAAGTAAAACTGACATCAAGTTCTGCCAGTTTAAGCCATTTTCTTCAATTATTTTTTCGACCTCTTTAAATATGGCTTCGCTATTTACTGTTACTAACCGTCTTATTCACCGTTAACCTAACCACACGCCTTAAACCGCGAGGTTCATTAACTAGTAGTTGGGATTGTTACCGCGAGGTTAAAATTTCGGTATTCACCGGCGAAAAACACGTCGGAGTTTCTCAACAAGAAGTTACTCAACCAAACTTCATGCGGTTATAAGCGCAGACACCCTATTGGCTAATAAAGATCATATGACTTTCACACGTTTTCTTCTTCGTTACTGTTACTTCAGCTCTGCGCTTGTGTAGAGTTCGTGGTAGAGGTAAAGCCGATTTTTGCTCGTGGTGTTGTTGTCATAAGCCTGATAACTTTTTTTTATCTTTATATATAAAGTAGCTTGTTGGTTTAAAAAAATGGAAACAGGTAACAAAAAAGAACGCGTCATCTCTATATACGCGTCTCTGAGTTCTAAAAACTCGATGTATTGCAGTTGCCGTATGCGAAGTTGCACTCGGTCCGCCATTGTTTCAAATGTTTACTAGTAAAATGCGCATGCTCAGAAGCCAAACCAAGCCCTTAACCTTGCTTCCGGAGCTTGGTTAGGTTTTCCAACCACGCCTGGTTTCGAAAACCAGTCAGCGCATAGTTGAAGTTAACGGTGAATACAGAAGAAGGGGATAACCCCAGGTTAATCGCTTAACCGCGTAGTTCAGTTAATGGTGAATACAGCGGTAAAGGGAATGAAGCAAGATGTTTTGTTACAATTTGGAAGTCTTTTGTTACAAAATTTACCAATATTGTAACTATCCGATTGTTGTTCGCACTTGTACTTTCATCAATGTTAAAAGAAAAGAATGAATGTTTCAAACTATCTATCAGATTTTTCTCAAAAGTCTTGGCAACGCCAAATCTCAACTTGTGCGACGCGTCAGTTCTGCTCATGTTCTTTTGACAGAGTGCAGCTTGATCACGGGAGAAATACTTTATGATATCCTGCAAATCTGGAACTAGGGAAAAGGGTAGCGATCTTTCTGCCAGGAAAGTTAAAAGAAGGGCTTTATTATTTACAACTCTATCTGTTACTGGAGTATGAAGTGATCGAGAAGGTTCAGCACCAGGAGTCACAGCTTTGGACATTGGATGAAGGCCATACTGTGCATTGATAACTTCTTATTGTAAATCACCTGCCCCTAAAAAAATGTAGGATTATTACTTAAATTTCAATATAAATGAAGATGAAATTAAAATAAAAAATATTTAGTTCATACATTTAAAAAATAGAGATGCACCTATGCCATATTTTGCCGATTACCGAATATTTGATTAAAATTTTTAACTGTAATAACTTACAATTTGATATAGAAAATGTTTATTTGGTGAAATGACATTTCCATTTATCATAAATTTATCTACATCAAGCGGAATTAAGTTAGAATGAATAAAGAATAAACTAAATCATTCAAAAATCAAAAAGAAATTAATAAAACTAGGTTGATTTATGTCTATCAGAAAAAGGAATTATAAGCCAAGATAAGAACAAAACGGTCAAACACGGTTTTAAATACATGAAGTTAATTGAAATAGTTAATAAAAAGAAATAAAGAGAAAATTACATACCTGACATGTGGGTTTTCAATGCATACTCTCCCATTTTCCCCAAATCAAACACTTGATTACAGATGCGACGTCTAGCTTTATGCTTGTTGGGCGAGTATTGCTTCAGCCACTGATACCCGAGTTTCTGCAACCATAACACGATGAACACGGATTTATTAGACATCTTTTCTCTGTCGAATTTTAGAGATTGATTCTCATCACTCTAGTATCGCAAATATTGCTTCGAACCACGTTGCACGCACGTTGCGGTTATTATTGTTCAAACATCAACACATATTGGCCGTTCCCAAGCGGTAATTCTGTAAGCCACGAATTCCAGTGACGTATTTCATGACGTGCTAATTCTTTCGTGAACACTAGATGGCACCACTATTTTATTGTTTATTTCATGAAACAAAACTTATATTTTTGTTGAAAAATTCAGTTTAGCTTTCTTTTTATTGTGTGAGAAGAAGATATTAAAAGTGATCAGTCTCTGCACCTATTGACGTGTAATTAACCAATTAATTAAGAAATAAAATAGTTTAAAACTTCATAGCTAATATAATAACTCTCTTCTTTTTAAATTAAAAAATAAAAATCTTAATGTTGAAATTGAAAAGAAAATGATCTATGATACCTTATTATGTGTCGATAGGTTTTATGACTGTGTATAACATATATTTAATGCTCAAAAGTTTACTTTTCATGTTAATAATTAAATTGCCTCTTTTATTTTTTTAATGGGGCATTTAACATAAAATGAAAATGATTATTTTTTTGAAAAAAAAAAATCTGTTCTGTTTCATTCAAATAATTATACTTTTAATTCTGTTCCTCCCCCCCCCCTCAGTTCTTATATTATCAAAATTAAAAACCAAATTATGGTTCAATGTTTCTGATTATGAGCTCAAAAATAATTTCAAAAAAAGATCATCATTACCCTTATCAACTTAATATAAATAAATAAAAAGGCAAATTGCGAACCAGAAACTGGTATTGGATTGTAAACTACTAACCAGGCTGGTCTTATTCATGCAATCTGCATGCATATCTGCCAGACAGCCTGGTTATCCCACCCGGAGGCTGCTGTTTTGTCCTTGTTATGAACTAATCAGTTTGGAACAGTCAATAACCATGCTGGAGGCAAATATCCTCTTATTGATGCTCGGAGTACCAACAGTTAAATTAAATTTAGAAAACCAGTGAGAAACCCCACCAATGGTTTCTTGGGTATTAAGGAGTAAGTTAATGCCTTAAGTCAGAGCTAAGGCGGAACTGAAGTTAAACCTCTTGTTAAACCGTCCCTCAAAAAACAACCACAGTCGTAATTCGCCAAGAAAGATTATTTAAAAAAAGTTGTGTATAGAAGTGTAATACAAATTCTCTCATTAAATTGCCACCCCACTGTCCAGTACTGGACAGCACCGCAGTTAACTGGACTGTTGGTATATTGCATGTAGAGCACTAGGGTGGTCCTTATTTTTTAAGTTGCAGGTATTTTACGCGACCCCCCCCCCCCCCCATCAATTTGTTCCATTATACAAATAAATGATCCCTGCAAAATTTTAAGTCAATCCATGAATATTAACACGTGCCCCTAGGGTCCCTTTTTTTTGAGTTTCGAAGAAAAAATTGCGGATTTTCTCATTTTTATGTAAAAATAATTCTATCGTTCTATATTTAAAGTAATTTTGATCCTCAATAGTGCTGCTACTTCAGGACCGTTCATTCTCTCACCTTCATTCTATAAAATTTAACATGTTACAGAGGGTACATGTACACCAATGGCCTTGGGTCAAGCGTACCGCTCTTCTGCGCTTGTTCGAACCAAGTAGCAGGGGAACGTTTCTTCCCACCAAGATGGACACAAGGAATTCTATAGGCCATTAATGAATGACCTAGGCCACTAATGAATGATCTTTGACAGCAACAAATTGCCTCCTCCAAGCTTTGGGGGTGTTGATTTACAAAATTCCCTGTGTATGTAATAGGTGTGGCAAATAGAGTCGTAAGGTTTCAATGCAATAAGTATAAGTAATTGCAATTATATTTTAATTCGCTGTTCTTTAGTTATAAGCATACCTAAATGCTGATACAATTTTTAAAATATAAATTTCGAAAAATCCTCGATTACTAATAACATGAAAATATACTGTATTTTCCAAAGCTAAAATATATAAAAAAAAAACAGATCAGAACAATGTAGAAATCTATCCTTTAAATTAATTTTCTTCTACTTCAGTACATAGTCCTTTATTATCATCAAATTCTTACGATTCACAAGCTTTATAAACCGAAATGGATATCTATCCTAAACTGTTGAACTTTTGTTTTCTACAGCTGGTTTACCTCAATGCAAAAAAGCTTGACAACTATTGTAATCTGCTTGCCTTTCATCACTGTTAGACAAATGCCATATTAGGGATAAAGATGTTGTTCATTTATTTAAAGCCTATATAGATGCAGTAAATTTGAATCCAAATGACCTAGTGATCAATGGTACATTCCTTAAGAGAGCAACAGAAAATCTTCGAGAGGTAAAATTAAATTTCATGAATTTAAATTTGGATTTTGTAGTTATTCACTGGGATACAAAGCTACATCCAGATGTAACTGGAAAAAGAACGCCAACAGTATTACCGTGATAGCTTCAGGTCCTAATATTGAACAGCTACTCGGAATGCCTTAGATTCTCGGAATGCGTCAGGTTTTTTCTTCAGTTGCTTATGATATCTTATATGATAGCTCTTTATTACTAACTATTCTAACTGTAGTGTTTGGTACAACGATTGCAATACCAATGAATTGTACATGCAATTTTTTAGAGCAAAAACTGAACGGTGATATATTACATTAGGATTGCCATCATCATGCACTTGAAATCGTACTGCAGAGTGTCCTTAAAGAAATTCTTGCCTTTCTTAGTTCTAGATCAGATATTCAATTATTTAAGCGCTTCAAAATTTTGTGGAAAGATCTCCATCATTCAGAACGTATAACATTTCAATCAAGTACACATACCACTTAAATTCTAAAAGACGAAGTTGATGACATTTTATTTATTGTTCGTAAAAAGCGGAATTGAGTAAGATTACAGATAATTCTCATAACTTGTAATAATATTTCCTGGTTAATTTCCTCCTATAGGGATATGTTTTGGGCAACTTGGAGCTTATCCCTGAGCCACATAGGTGGCAAAAGGAATTTTTGTTTGAAAATTTTTATATTAGGAAACAATTTAAATTTACCTTACATGAAAAGAAAGCCCTTCAATGCTGTTTTACAAAGCTGTTTTACAATTAAATGCTGTATGAAGATATGGTTTTTCGCAGCAACCCAATCGAGACTCCTTTGAATAATATAATATGTCTGAAAACCTAGTGCGTACAAAATGACGACAAACATGCAGTAGAAGCAGTGATTGGAAAATTTATAAATCACTTATGGTATTTAGGGGATAAACTAGTAGCTTTGTCCATATTGGATGAAGGAATTAACTTTGAAGATAGGAAAACACTAGTCCAAAAAATGCTTGTGATAAGGAAGACGTGTCTGATGACTGTTTAACAAATTTCAGATAACTGTAGATGATTTGGAATACTTCCTTGGTAAAGATCTTCCTCTTCATAGAATCAATTACGAGTCAATAAAACTGCTTGATAAGTTACAAACACTACAATATTTTTTTCTTTTTGATCCTAATTCACGGCGAAATGAAGGAAACTCTTTAAAAATAAGAAAAATCGTTAAAATACTGAAAATTGTGAATGATACAGCTGAAAGAGGAGCACAATTAATCGAAGAATTTCACAACTAATTTACTGAATATGAGTCACAAAAACAATTTATTTTACAGACCGTCCAAGACTATCGAAAAAAAAAAAACACTGTAGAGATACATTGAGAAAAGCGGCGTACGATTAAGGAAAGTTTCTAAAGCATTATTTCATTCTTATTCACCGTAAAATCTTTAGATGATATAAAGTAATTATAAAGAGTAATTTTAGTGTTACCTCACTGTAAAAATATTTTGCAAATCTAGGAGAAACGATGTACTGAGTCTGAAGTAAAATTTCAAAGATTTGTGGGAAAATTATCAGAAGTGTTAAAGTTCAACGGCCTAGGGGCACGTGTTATTATTGACCGATCGAGTTCAAATTTTGCACACGTTACTTTTTATTATAGTGTCACAAAACTAGGGGGCGTCACTTGTTGAATTCCGAAAAAAAAATTTCCCCATATAAATAAGGACCACCCTAATGTAGCACTCTTTCGAGATTTTTTTTTTTTTATGAAAGCTGCTGAAGGATTTCATGAACATATATTAATAAACATATTATATATACGTTTAATTGAAAGTAACTTGCCTTCGTATTGTAATTGTCAATTTAGCAGTGCATCATGTATCTTTGAAGGCCAGAAACTCTTCTGTCTGTCTATCTTATGCACACAGCGATAGCTGATTTTGTATTTATTAAATCTCCCTGATTTCGAATATGTTGTTGCAACACGCCAAGTGCTTTTTGTATCTTCACTGTATTGCTGTAACCAGTTCTGTGTATACAATTAACAAGCATATTTAAGTGAAATCTATATAAGCCATTCAAAAGAGAAATTAATTCAATTTCTATTAAAACACAAATACAATCTAAAAAACCTTTAACCTAGAAGGGCCCAACATAGCAATTAATCAAAGAACATGTAAGTACTGGTGAAAAAAACAACAAAACTTAAAGAACAAACTAAACAGAAAATTAATTTTAAAAATGCTGCAAAACATGGGTAAATAAAACTAAGGGTGAATGTGTCAAAGGGCCAGAGAAATTTTGGGAATTAAATAAACTTATTACTATGTAGTGTATATGCTTACAGATGTTGTTGCCTATCAAGTAGTCATGACACGAACAATTGTAAGCATCTGTACAAATGGTGCATGATCTGCAGCTAATGGCACATTTTTCATTACATATATGAGTTTTCTGAACTTTGTATATTTTGCTTTCTGAAATTATTTCCCAACTATTATCTGCCTTTTCTTGTACACTAAGTTGTTTTTTTTTTTTTTTTGCTTCTTTATGCCTTCTAAAATTTTGAGAACATTTTTTTGTAATTTTACTTTTGTGTAATTCTTGGAAGTTGTCAAATTCTTTATCATTTGTTAAATTAATTAATTCTTGAATAGTAATATCCAATCGTTTTGTTTTTTTGCCTTCCAAGTAATTGTGCTTTAGATTTTTATGGAAACTTTCTATGTGCATGTTAGTGTTGAGTTTTGCCCCAGCCCGATAAGAATATGCCCAAACTTCTTTACGCCCAAAATAATATGTTGTAAAATATTTATGAAATTCTTGCAAATCTTCATCTTCACCCAATAATTTTATGAAATTTTCTAACATTACATTAAATTTAACTCGAACTAATTCATACATTAAAGTTTTTAGAAGATGACGAATCATTGTCCTTTTTTCTTTTGTTTTAATCAGATTAATGTGGCCTTGCTATGCTCTGTCAACGTGCCAGGCACATAGCAAAAGCTGAGGCAATGAATTAAAAACCTCTGTCCATGCAGAGTAAAAAAATTCAGCATCATCGCTCATAAAAATTTTTGTTCGAAAATCATAAATATTTTTGATACATTTAAAATAAAAGACTAAATTTTTTTTGTTTACGTTGCTCATGATGCAGTAAGCTAATCGCACCCCTTGTTCGTATTTATTAATTGTTAAAACAGTAACTAGCTCAAATCCATAACTGGATATACCGTGTGTTGAATCGACACATATGCGTTCTCCCTCTAGTTCTTTTAACATTTGTTGTTGGAACTTCGTCATGATTATTAGCATGAAGTCCCTTGACTCAAGGTCTGGGTGCTCATCATTCTGTCGTTTATAAAAGAGTACAGGATTAAGCTCGGGGTTTTTTTGATGGCTCAAAACCCATGCATTAACACTTTCCTCGTCATTTTGGATCGCCTCTTTTCCCATTACACTTTGTATTCCAAATTGGTTTTTGATATTGGCAATGTCCTTTCTAGTAACTAAATGTTTTCTCTCAAGTTCTGACGTGAAAGTGCATCTGATGTCCTGCATGATTCTTTTTTCCGTAACTCCTTCTAAGAGTTTTCCTAAAAAGACAAACAAAAGGAAAAAATGTAACTCATGCACAATTAGGGAAAACAATCATGCGGTTTTTACTTCAATAAAATACTATATTACTATGGATAGTTTCAAGGTTAACACATTACTACAGTGAAATTTCAGAAAGTCGAACTTTGATTAGCCGAAACCTTCGATAAGTCGAAGTGAATCTTTATTCCAGTCTAACTGAATGGAGAATCAATGTTATTTACTTTGGATAAACCGAATTTCGTCGAGTCGAAATACTCGATAATTCGAATTTTATTTAGTAACCGTTGTTAATTTTCCTTGCTAACATATCTCCGTAAGTGGAATACATCCCTCCCATACCCCCCAAATAGTATGATCAAAAAGTAGACATCTGGAGGTAGTAAATCTAATAATTGTGATATAAATTTGCAAATTGGAGCTTTCTTGTAAAACAAACATTTAATGAAACAAACATTTTATGGATTTTGTTGTAGTTGATAAGATTTTAAGTAACATAGTACCCAACTGATGAAGGGTGAAAACAACGAAAACATTTCTGATGTTGAAGAGAAGTAGACAGTATTAAAATTACCCTCTAAACAAGATTTTAGAAGAGCGTGTTTTCATAGAATCCAGTCCGAATATTCCCAACTCTTAGTTTACAGATTTTTTTTTACAAAATATCTTCTCTGTCTCTCTCTTTTTTTTTTGATAAGTAAAACCTTGTATTTCAGCATAAAAAATTAATTTTGTTTTCCAATCTCTACAGAATCTCGAATTTATTTAGTAATTACTCGTATAGCACATGTTCAGGGGCATGCACAGGGGGAGGGGGAGAGAAGGGACACCTGTTGGCCATGCCCGAGCCTGAAGGGGGCCCAATATTTGAAAAACTGGAGTGAAATATAGGGGTTAACTATTTTGAAAGGGTGGGCTCGCAAAAGTCATTTGTGACGGGCCCCAAAATTTCTGTGCATGCCCCTGCAGATGTTAATTATGTCAACTAGATATGTAATGTCCTTGATACATTATTCTATCAATTTTTGCTCAGATCATAAATTTAATGAGTTTCGGGGCAGTATTTTATTTTATTCTAGTTTTATTTTGTTTTCAACGAGTCGAATTTTCGAAAATCTTTTTTGCTTTCCCTACAACTTCGACTCATCGAAGTTTTACCGTACTATGAATTTTTCATAAAAATCCATCAAAAAGAGAAGATTTGTGCTTCTGAAAAGGATCATAGGAGTATTTAAAGCCTGGATTAGTCCTAATAGCGTGAAGTTTTGAAAGTCTTTTGAGCTTTAAGACTGCGAACAACATAGCGTGTGATGTTCAGTGAAGCCTAATAAGCAGGGCCAACAAGAGACCGTCTCAACCTAGTAATTAACTAGGAGTCCAGCTTGGAATTGGGAGTAATATTAGTTTTATATGGGGGAAGGGAAACTACCAATGAGAGCTGCTTGGCTTCTAGTGGTCCTGGTTACTGGAAAGTTTTTATATAAAAGTCACTGGAGTGAAGCGAATAACAAATTTATAATCAAGCTGTTTTTTTATGAGCCTCAGTCAAACTCTCAATTCATTCATCATAGGAAATTTTAGGTTTTAATCAAAAGTTGGGATGAACATTTCTATTAAATAGCTTTAATGATTGTATGAATTAAAAAATGTAATGCTTTGGTTAAGAATTTATGATTTACCTGCTATTATTGCTTTCTCAGAATCTGGAACCGGAATGTGGCACAATGCACTATCATGCCTATAGTGCTCTTTAAAATAAGTCACTTTAACATGGGTGTTGAAATCCCTTACAATGATTCCTGATGTGCAGTGGAAGCCTAACTTCATCGTTCCTTGGCATTTTAACTGCTTGGTTCTGTCTTCTCCAACTGCAGGCTTGTAGGTGCCACTGCGATTACAAGTGTAAATGCTGTAACAGCAGTCTTACAGCATTTTTTTAGTTGTTGTTACAACATACTTGGGTTTGTTTTCTTCTCTTCTTATGATAACCACAGAAAAAAATCTAAAAGTATTATATTTTAATTAGTGACAGTAGAACTTGATAGATTTACTCTAATACAGAAGCAAACTATATTTATAAGAAACATGCAAAATATCAACAACTCTGTTATAACATCCAGAGACAGTCGCTTTGTCCTTGTAATTTGCTCATCAGTCTTTAATAGTGAATAACCAAGTTGGAGACTTTCGCCAACACATTAAAGCTGCAAGGGCCAGCAAACTGATAGCTAAAATAGATTTAGCTCATCAGCATCAGTTCTCAGCAGTGGTTTGATCCAACTAATTACGAAGCAGTAAATTACCGCTCTTATGGCAGGGCTACGGCAGAACTACATGCAACATACCAACAGCCGGGTTAGTTTGTTGGTACTCTGGGCTTCAATCTGAAGAACAACATCTACCTCCTGCTCGGTTATTAACTATTCTTGATTGTTCAGTCCGTACAAGAACCAACCTGCTGTAGTCAAGTGGATTTATCCCCAAATTCCTGCTCTTGTCTACCCGGTTGTTACTATATACAAGGGTGCCCATCCCCTCCCCCCAAAAATACCTGTTAAACAGGCACGGATCTATAAATATTGGGCCCCCGCAAAAAAGCAGCAGGGCCCCTAGCCACGCCTACTGGATTGTCCCCCCCCCCGCCAAAACATATTTTTTAAAGGATTGAGTATTGTTAGATTTTAACTGTTTTTTTTAACCTGCCTACATTTTGAATTCATCAGATTAAATCTTAAAAATTTATTTATTATTACTAGTAAGTTATCCACTATAATATTAAAATCTGTTTGCGTCCGTCTGTCTGTCAAGAGTTTCTAACAGCTGCAGTGACATATGGTTGCATGCTGAAAGTATTGCCCTTTTTAATTCCCTTGTGGTTTGGTACTGGTGCCGATCATGATAAACTTTGCGAACCGTGGTCCCCCAAAGATTTTCAATCGTATTAAGATCCGGACTACGAGCTGGCCATTTGATTACTTTGATACCCCAGCGCATGAACCATTCTTTTGTACTTTTCGCTGTGTGTACACTCGCGTTATCTTGCTAAAATGACCAGTTATCTCCAGGAATCAGATGAGCAAAAGGTAAGAGATGATCTTCCAGTATTAATTGGTAATCTTCAGCGTTCTATCTTCCATTAAGAAATGCCAATCCTGCTTTACCATGCTAAAAGAGTTATTTATCTTGACTGGAACAAAAAAATTTTTAACTGAGTTAAATTATGATTGAAAAAATGAAAAAAAAATGAGTTTATAATTTTGTCCAGCAGTGCATTTATAAGTTTCTCATAAATTTCGAAAAACCAAACTTTTAGCAATCACTGATGGCAACATTTATTCATTCTATGGCGTTAAATTAACATTTTCGAACGAAACTTTCTCGTAATCCTGGATTTTTTACCTTTGAGTTTATATTTTTGTCCAGGTTTCAGGTAATAATAAAATATTAAATTTGCAAATTTTCTAATTTTATGAATTTTTTAATTTAACTGATAAGATGTACTAATTTTAGAACTATTTCTTCAACTATTCATCTTTACTTCAATGAAAATAATTTAAACTGAGTCATGTTGCAATTGAAACAAAATAAAAAAAATTTGAGTCTATAATTTTGTCCACCACTGTATTGTGGTACATTTAGGATGTGCGACTAATTATATTTATTTTGTTGGACTTTTTACCGTCTTATGGGTGAGTTTTCGAACTGTTTCTATTTTTGAAATACAGTTTGTATCGTTAAAAGAACTCATTCAATTAAGATTGTTTGGATTTCTTTAAGTGAAACAGAGTTTAAAAAAAAAGATTGTTTTTAAGGATTTTAGCTAAAGCTTAATTGTAATTTGATGACTTGATATTAAATTAATGCTTATTGGTATTTATTTAGTCTTAGTGCTTTAGTTTCACGTAATCAACCAAAAAGTGTGTGTCATTTTATGTAAAAATCTGATTGTAATTGTACATAAATATTTCAGATATAGTCTATCAGATGTAATTCATTTTAACGTGAGCACAGATTATAGTTGATAATGCATATATTTTCATCTTTTGTGCTAATTGAAAATACTCATAGCTTTTATCATTGATAACTATGATTAACGTCAAAGAGATTTTTGCCAAAAATATGCTCTACTGGTGCTTTGCAAACCTTGCATTTACGCGTATTTATTTACTCTTTAGCGCTTTAGCAACTGATGTCAGATTAATACAAAAACATCAATTGAACATCTCTTTCATTTTTTAAGTAGCCCGTGCAACGCCGGGCACGCAGCTAGTTTCTATTAAGTAAGATTTGATTTTGTTCATACATGTTGAGTTTCTATTTTTTCTCATTTTTTTTTCTGAAACATAACAAAAATATTTTCAACTTTTAAAATTTGAGAATAAGTTCCTTTAATTTTTTTTTTTTTTGAAATTCGGTTTTTTGAGCCGTAACCCTCCCCCCCCTGCACTACAGGGTATGTGGATAAGGGCTTGCACATAATTATGCAAGGCAGTTAAATGTTTCAGAATTCCTGAAAGGGGTAGGATGCATCCTGACTACTCGAAATCATATTGCAATGTGGGTGGGGTTAGAAATGCATTCCCAACCCAAGTAATTTGAGATATGTCGGGAGTATTCTAGACTGTTTGGATTTTCATGCACCGAAGATGTGAGGTGTGCATTAGAACTGGTTGAAAAAACTTCGAACACTTACTTAGACCTATGTACCTTTTGCTCTTTTATGTTTATTATGAAAAATATTTTTCACTTACTGTCTCTTTTCCCTTGTGGTGCCTCTGTTTACATAACTACTTTAGGAAAGCATTTCCAACCCTGCCTTGCTATATGATTTCAAGTCATCAGAATGCACCCTACCCCTATTGGGAGTTCTAAAATGCCTAATTGAGACATCCTGTATGTGTATATATACACTTCTGTAGTTGTAGGAGGTATTACAGAGGTTTACTGTCCCTCTAACTACTTGGGTTTTTATTTTTAAAATAATGCATATAATTGTTCTCCATCCCCTTAAAAGCAATCGAACACCCTCTTCTCCCCCCCTCCCCCACAAAAAAAGAAGAGACCAGATCCCGTGGAACAATGACAAAAATTTTTAGCACAGCCTGAGCACCCCTGTATGTATATATATCTTTAAAAAAAAATACTTACTGCAAGGGTGTCCACAAGGGGGGGGGCGAGGTTTAGAATGCACCATTGAAATTTTTAGGGGGGGGGGTAATTTCAAAGAGATTTTAATATCATTTGGGGGTGGGAGGGACACCTGATGTGTTCGTAAATGTAACATATATATATATAATTTATTTATTCATTATATTAATAGATATATTAGCATATTTATTTAACATACAAATACATAAAGATACATTTGGAAAGTTAATGGACTAACCTGAAGAGTTCGAAAACTCAAGATCATAATGTTCTCCAATATTTTCTATCTTATGATCTTCTTGAAGATGCTGCCTCAATTCCATAACAGTTCGAAATTTTCCTTCACATTCTTCTTCCTGACAAATAACTATCAACTTTTTCACATTGTGAAATCTAGCATGATGTTTGTTAAGACTAATCTTAGAAGAAAAAAATTACCCGCAATGCTCACAATTTAAGATTTCCCTTTCCAAATTTTTTTTTCTCTTCTTCAATATCTCTGTGCATCCAAGCTTGATGGCTTTTTAAATACCTCTTCTCATAAAATCCAACACCACAAATAGAACAAGTAAATTCCACGTTCATTTCGAGCAGAGCAATACCTGTTAAGAACAGTTTTCAACATTCAGAACGAAAACTCGAAAAGCGCGGAAATATCATTCGGAACAACGGCGGGAATTGCGTCACCAAGTCATGTGGTTTCAATATCCAATCAAATGAGGCATGAGTAGAAGTCCTCGCGTCACGAAGTCACGTGTACGCGGCATCCAATCGTATGAGACATGAGTATAAGAGTCCCTTCCAGGGAGGTTAAAGGGGAGGAGATAAATCTTTACTATGTAGAAGTGGCAACGTTCGTTCACTTTTTCCAGAGGGCGCTGTATGTGCACCGCTCCCATCATTTGTAAACAAATCAATGTAAATGATGCTAAATCTGTCATTCTTTTAGAGGCTGCTATGAGAAAGAAATAAAATATTTTTCGACTGAAATTTGGTGTAAACCATCGACTAACATAACGAACTAAATATGATCTTCATCCCACGGAAATCGTTGCAGTATTTTTTATGAAAAATGTTTAATTTACTGCGCTTGCCAATTCGCCGAATTTGACAGATGAACTGTATGCATGCTACATTTTTTGCGTCGTATGATGTTATTTTATTAAGAATAAGTTTTCAAGGTCATTTATAGATTCAGCATGTTGTACAAATTAATTATATAAGTACTTAATTTTGTTATTTATTATGAATATATTATGTAGACTGTTAAAAAGATTGAACTATAATTTATTTTATGTGTTTATGTATTTTTAATTACTAGCTGTAATTTTTACATCGGAGATTGCAAAATAGAATTTATTTATTTTTTGCTCAAACCTAATAAAATGAAATTTTGTGTTTGAATGATTTTTTTATATGTAAAAATGGAATAGGTAATGATAAAAATAGGTCATCATATTCATTAGCTTCATTTCCCAGTTTTCCTTCCTATGGCCTGTGGCCCACATACGTCCTGCGAAACAGATCCGTTGTTTGTTATTAATAATCGTTTTGTTATCAGTTATAGTTTCAGTATCAACATCAGTTATAATTTCAAAAATTAAATATTCAGAAATTGATTTCTTGGAAATACATGCAAACTTTGCATTGACGAACTGGTAATGACAACAGTAATTCCTGGTTTGTAGTTCTCTTTCAGTGACCATGTTTTCCCACGTTATTTCGAAATAAAGACAAGTGTTGATACATTTTGACCGGGTAAAGAGAACGCATTGAAGGTTGCCTGAATGGGAGCAAAGTGAAGCAGCATTATTTCTCGGTTTTACTTTGATGGATTTTATAGACTACCCATCTTGTGCAGCTGAGGTTGTGTGGCTGCTGCAGTTTAAAAGTTTTATTTACTAATTTTGCCAAATTGAACATAAGTTGTGACAGGAGGAAAATAAAAATTGTTTTTTAAATACTGAACCTCGGTGAATCGAATGTGCCTTTACCTCAAAGTTTTCATTCGGTCACAAAATAATTTAGTGTTTTCAAGCAAATTCTGTCTCTATATCGCAAATGATAAATGTTTTTAAGGTCGAAGATTTTATGAAAGTTTCATTTTCATTCAGTGGCGTAACAATATCAAAACCGGGTGTTGGCAACTGAATTTTGTGGGGCTCCTGATTTCATTTGTATACATAAAAAAAACTTATATCGCATTTGCCAGTTTGGGAAATTTGTATGAAGTCAATCATAGTCTTCAACATATATTATTAAAAGTGCTTGGAGGGAATTTTAGGCTTGGAAGTTGACGTCTTTCTTCACATTCTCAGAAATTCAAACACTAACCATATAACAGGTCAACCAGGGCCGACGAGAGGTCATGTCAGTTAGAATCGTAATAGTGTAATTTTTTTGTTTTATGTAATCTTCTCGTACTTTTAAAAGTATATCAGTTTAATTAATTATTCTGTTTGGATAATATTAGCACTAATTCTCCTTCATATTTCCTACAAAGAAAAATGGATCATATTGAAGCAAAAATAAATGCCTTTGTGCTAAAATGTAAGATAAGAAATGATGTCAAAAAGCACGAATTGCAGAAACAAAATGCAGTTAAAACAAGAAAAAAAGTTTCTTCCCCCTTTTACGTAGCTGATATGGTTATTCTTTGCTTCAGCTGAAGATCTAAAATTTCATTTCCAGCTAATTTTTGAAACTTAAAATTCTGTCTAAAATTAGCCTTTAATTTCTAAATGAATCAAATAATTGTGATTGTACGACAGAAACTGCCCACAAGAGAAACATTAGTAAAACTGCTAGAGCTATGGTTGCACAAATAGCAATAACGAAGCTAAAGAGGCCGATGAATGGGATCATTTTGAAATCTTCTTTGGGGGGAGGGGGAGGATTTTACAAATATTTTACTGCAGTACCTGCAAAATTCCTGAAACATGAATAAGTGGAATTGTGATTACAAAATGGAATCAGTCTAAAATATCCTTTTATGAAGGATCTTAATAAAATATATTCTTTGTAAAGGCATTTTTATGAAGTACATACTACTTTTTAATTTTATCCAAACTATAAGTGTTAGTCTTTCTATTATGCACTGTTCTTGAGAAATGAAATAAAAATTATTCTTAGACTGGGAAAGGAACTTCCTATAACTTAAAGGTTTTAGCCGGCCTCTAATCGTCTGAGCTTCGACTATAGTACATATTGAGAGCTTTCCCATTGATATATACAGTGGCTCCCAAAAGTATTCGTACACCTACAACTTTCAATGAAATAGACCGTTATCCATCGATTAGAATTAATATTTCGGAATAGGTCTTTTATTATAAGATCTATGATCTATTTTTAACAAAACTACGTGAAAATTTTTAATTAAACATTAAAACATAATTTTAAAAATATCAAAAACCAAAATTACCGGAAATTTTATCTCACAAGTCTTTGTACACTTTGAAAAAATGTCAAAAAATTAGTACATAATCTAACTTTTTACAAAGTTATTATTTAGTAGAATATCATGCAGTATCATCAATGTTGAATTTATTTTTATCTATAAGTAAGACTTTGTTCTAAAACGTTTTGAGTCTATTTATCATTGATATTACGACAGAAAGGGTAAACTTACTGTTTTTTGCACGAGCAAGAAAAGAACTAATGGGTTTTATTCAGAATGGCGTGAAAAAAAAATTAGACTTCATATTCGAATTCAGTTTTGCGTTATTTTGGTTTTACTACAAAATTTCAAGGTGTACGAACACTTTTGGGAGCCACTGTATATTCCACATGCTACAATATCTTAGTTTCATACAATGTTTACTGCTTTTCTCGTAGTTTTAAAAATCTTTACTAATAATCAGTGGCGCCGACTCCATGGGGCCTGAGGGGGCCCGAGCCCCCTCAAAAGTATTTTTGAGGGGGCAGAGCCCCCCCAATAAATCAAGAAAAGTATTAGTTATATTATGTTTTCTAAACTCATAAATTTATCTTTTATTTTCCTTGTTTGAAAATAGTTTACCTTGTAAAATACATTCAGTAATGAGTTAAAACAAATAATTATTACGGTAGTAAGCAGGTTAACTGAAGAGGAGTAGTGTGAATAATGATGGTGTTATAGTGCTTGCAAGCACACTTAAAATTTGTCCCAGTGCGCGAACTTACGGGTTAAATCCGTTGCCGGTGGGCAGCGCTGCGGCGAGCTCATCTAAGTGTTGCTGATCTGGAAAAATTATATGAGGATTTGATTTGTATATTAAATGGGAGGCGTGATAGTTTTGAGTACTTTTGGGAATTCTGTTTAAAAGAAAAACCTTCACAAAATGATGATCCTTCGCTTCCTCGGAATCGACGTATACCAAAGTATGAAAACAACGAAGCCAGCTCACCGCATGCTTTCAAAATCCCAAAGGCACTTTACATTGAGGTTTGTGAAATGGTGTAATCTTGCATTATTGGGCGGTTTACATCAACTTGTCTCGCACAGATCATTGTAGTTGAACAAGAGTGCTTGCTTTTATTAAACAGAGGTGAAACAAATTTTGAAAAATCAATTGAGTTTTCAAAAATAACCTAGACATTGAGAGAGTGCGTTTACACTTGAATATGTTAGCCGGTATAATTAATGAAAAAACTGGTCTTAAAAAAACATGCGTAAATTAAATTACCTTTTTACGAAAATACTGTGCGTATTTGTATTTATTTTTTCCTTTTTTCAAAGCCAAAAAATATGTGTCAGGCTTGTCGAGTTTTTGGGGTTCTAATGTTGATTATGTGACTTTAAAATGCTTTAAAAAAACTTTAAAACTCACTATTTTTCATCTCAAATTTAGAAAATTTCCCCCGGTTACCCCCCCTCCCCCCATTTTTAAAAAAGTCTGCGTCTCTGGGAATGCCTTTCCATTCAAGTCTAGTGTCCTTCCTCAATGCTTAGCTACGGCACTGCACGGCTCCCCATAAAATAGAACAAAAAAATCTCTTACTAAGACAAGTGATATGCTTTAAAAGTTGAACCAGAAAATTTGTAAACCAATTTTTAGATTCTTTTACTTCGAAAACGCCGTGTCACATACTGTTTATTTGTTAAAATTATACACACTAGAAAATATGGCATTTTCAAGGCACAAAAATCTGACCTTTATTTGGAGTGGGGGACCTCCGAGGGATTACATAACACCCTAAACCCCCGGTGATGTCCAGCCCCCCCAATAATTTTTGCAAGTCGGCGCCCCTGCTAATAATAAAGCTGAAAGTCTCTCTGTCCGGAGGATGTCTGTGACGCGCATAGCGCCTAGACCGTTCGGCCGATTTTCATGAACTTTGGCACAAAGTTAGTTTGTAGCATGGGGGTGTGCACCTCGAAGCGATTTTTCGAAAATTCGATGTGGTTTTTTTTAATTCCAATTTTTAGATACGAAATTATCATAACGTGGAACTGTAACGTCGGTACAAGCCAATTGGCGAGAAAATTCACCATACATTATTTGTAAATATACAAGCGAACCAAAAGACCTTAAATTTTTCTATTACGGGCGAAGTCGTGCGGGTGCCACTAGTTATCAATAATAGAGATATATTGGCTTGGATCGATAGTGCAACAAAGGTAGATAATTTTAATTCTTTTTTACAACTTGCGTTGTTAAATACCAATTTATCGTACTTTTAATGTACGTAAATCTACTTCATGAACCAAATAATGCTTTAAAAATTATCAATAATATAATCTATACTTGGGTTAGGTCAAGACAAATTAAAAATTTAAGTACATTGATTACAAAAGGACTGAAATCTCAAACACATTAAGCAAATTTTTGGCAAAGCCAGTTTCAATGATATCATGTTTCTCAAAAATGATATAACCTATTAAAGCAAAAATTTTGAGACTTTAAATTTTATGAAAATTATTCGTTTTATCGAAAAAAAATGCAGAATGAACGCCCTTAAAATACTAATAAGGCTACGATCATTGCAGAAAATACTCATAATTTCTTGCTAAGCATGAGGCTTGGGTTTTTTTTCCTCCCAAAAGAAGCAAAATAAAATATAAAGATGGATATTTTTTTTCTTTTTTGTAAATTTGTTACATTCAGTCTCCAAAAATGAGTTTGAATTTTCTTTCTCTTGCCTAGCAGGAAAATTTGGAACGTGACATTTACCGTTGGAGGACAAAAGGATTAAAGGTTTTCTCATGCCTAATAAAAGTATAAACTTTCAAAATAATCTTCAACATATGTTGCAGCCTCGTGCTGTTTCTGCTACTGGGTTAATTGCACTAAGAAAATATATTAACTTTAGATTTTAATACAAATTCAAATATTATACCTCAAAGAATAACCAACTGCTTTTGAAAGAAAAAAAGAGTAAATTTTACTTCGGGAAGTGGACTTTTAAGAAAAAGAACAGAAAGATTTTACTTTGAAAATACTTCAAGCTTTTTTAACTTGAATTTTATTCAGTTTAACATTTAACTTCATGATATTTGAAGACTCGTATTGAAAATTATGCAATTCATGAGTCTCTATTTTAGATCGAGTTTCATTTCAACATTACTGAATTAAGCTTTTGATGAAAATAAATCAATTTTATTTTCAAGCCAACAAAACCCTGAACAAGTCATATGCAATAATTGCAGTATATGATTTGGTCAAGCTGAAGCTGAATTCCATCCCAACACTAATGATTGAACAAACTCAAAGGGACAACTTGGCCGACTCTGAATGCTGAACTGAATAACTATAGATTTAACATTTAAAATTCTTTTTTCATTTCTTACAGAATTACTTTTTTACCTTAATAATACAAAACAGAAAGATTTGCAACTATTGTGTTCAGAAATTACAAAAAACTTTTGCTTAAAAAAAAACTTTTATTGAGAATGATTTTAAAAAAATAAAAAAAACACGTGAACTTATCAAAAAAGTTTACAAAGCACCTTTGGAATCAGATATCTTTTAGGACAATTTAGATTTCTTTCTGCATTCTCTGCTCAATTCTTTGACTCTTATCATTCATGTTTTCCCTATTGCAAAAAAAATGCATTCTTGTAATAAAAAAAAAAATTTGCAATTGTTTTTGTCAAATCCAGTTGATGTAAGTCACATCCAACAAGTGGAACACTGCAGCAAAGTTCAAATTCTTCGAGAATTTTCAAAAAAATTCCTACAGATAAAGAACTAGTTCGTATCACTTTCAAGGCAGTGTTTTCCAATAACAAAATTAAATCAAATAGGCTTTCAGATGGAGCCAACAGGTACCCTTTACTCTTCAACTGAATCAATTTATTTGTACCATCAAAATTACTGCCAGTCAAAAAATTTAGGCAGTTTGTACAAGTTGTAAATCTTTGAGATTTTCTAGCAATGTACCCGGAAAGGTATGAAACTGCATTTTCCGATTGATCAGAGAGAGAATATGAATGGTCAGCAAGAGGATGATAGGATTTGGTTTCAGTCACAGTTTTGTTCAGAAGTACTTCAGGTATTTCTTCTAAGTGTCCTTTGGTTATGATTTCATCCAGTTTTGATAAATATAAGTCTTTCTCACACGGAAATTCAGAATTCATAACATCTGAAGGCTTCATCAGAGTCTGCAAAAGATCAGCTCCAGTGACATTGCTGCCCTTTGGTGGCTTGATAAGGGAGTATGTGCCAAGAAGCTTAAAGACTTGCATGAATACCAAGGAGTCAGGATGGTCATTTGACCCACAGGCATTCCGCATCAAGCCAAAAAATCTCTAAAACATAGAAAAGAATGGAATTAAAAACTATAACCTGAAATATTCCGAGCTAAGCTTTTTGTAAGAACCAATAGACATTCTTCAAAATTATCACTATTGCAGGGTTCATACTCTACTTTGAATATTAAAAGTAAAGGAGTTTTGAAGGAGTTAATTTTACTTTTAAGGGGACCGTGGACCTTGAAAGCTTTTTCTTTTGTTCATTAATTTTGAAATATGAAACTGGGAATAAAAGTTAATAAGTTTATTAGCATGCAAAATATTAAGCCAAAAAAATGCAGCAATATAAAAATTTAATTAAAATTCAAAATTTTGAAATTTAAGATAAAAATTTTAAAATGCTCCATGCGACTCAATTTTTGCTCTTTTCTCAAACAACTTGCATTTTATCAAAGAACAGAACATTGCCAAGAACTTTGGGTATCCATTTAGGGATTGGTCCATTATTAACTGCACAGTATTTTTTTTCACGTAAAGCAATAGCTTTTGTTGCGAATATTACATAAAAATCAAAACTAAGCAACATAAAATTCTCTTAAACCTTAATGCATACCCAGTTTTATCAAACGACTACCAAAGTATCATGTTCTGAAATTTTAAGCATATCGAACAAAAATTAAGTCACATGGAGCTTTTTTCAATCTGTGTCGCATCGAATTTTCCAGTCCGAGATAAATGACGTTGAAGTCTAATTCCACCTACATTTCATGTTCTTCGTATTTTAATACCTCCCGAAAGATATTTTCACGATGACTAAAAAGTTGACATTAATACCAATGTAAGAATTTATTGAAACTTATTATACATGTTTGATACTTAGTTTTATTTAGTTTTTTGACTTTGTTTACATGTTTTACAGCCATTTTAATGGAAAATATGCTCTGTTTATTTTTTAAAACGCATATAACTTCGCGATAAAACATCAGATCAACAAGAGGTTTTCTTCATACGATTCAGCACACTTCACGTATTGTTACTTCCACGGAATAAAAAAATCATATTTTTGACCGATTTGAGCTGTTTGGAAGGTCCACGGTCCCCTTAAAGGACTAGCTTCTCGATTAAAGATGCATTATCTAATATTATTTATTTTTGCTTTCATACAATATATTGAATACACAAACTGAAGTAAAGGGGGGGGGGGAACCATTAAAATATGTTCTGTTTCGAAAATTAATAAAAAATAAATGATATTGATTGAAAATTAGTATTTTCTCAAAAACAAAACAGGCACTAATAATTTCCTTAAAAAAAAAAAAATAATAATAATAATTGCAAAAATAAGGATTATAATAAGCCTGATTCTGCGAACTACGTATGTTATGTATGTATTAAAACACTTATAGAAGATGAAACAATAATAAATTTCAGCCAGTGATTCCGTACTTAACTTTCTGACATTCAAGAAGAATTTATTAAAGCAAAAAAATTTAGAATAGTACTTTAACAAGTCTACAGGTGTTATATTGCTAATAATTATCGGCATAATTGTCAGAAATTTGGGAAGAAAACAATCAAACGAAAAAATCGGATTTCCGGTATTAACAGATGAAAAAATAGCAGAATTTTGGTAAAATTCGGTATAATGTAATCACTTGTATCAGATTGGCGATAGAAGCAAATCTTTAAGGTCATGTAGAATAAAGAAATAAGGAGTTTGTAAGGAGATAATAGCAAAATTCAGGAGTTTTAAGGGCTCTTATTTTCATTTCTTAAAAAGCAGGAATTCATAAGGAGTTTGTAAGTAGCGTACAAACCTTATATTATAGAAATCTTTCATATAAATATAAAAGGAACAACACTAGCAATGATATTCTAAACAGCAAGTTTCTTAGGGTAACGTAATTTATGCCTTTGTTACGCAATGTTATGAAGTGTAGACTCTCTATTCTAAATACTAGTGGGATCGAACAAAAGTTTTCAGATTATGGGGGGTTTTCATTATAGAGGGAGGAACAAAAGCACAGCAGGCAATTTTCTAGTAAGTTTAGCACATGCTTGATGTTACTAAAAACAGATTTTTACTAAACAAGCTATTTACTGTTAAACTTTAGAAAAGGAAAATAAAACGAGGTAATTCTTCCAATTCAAAAAATATTACACCAATTTTTCAAAAAAAAAAAAAAGTTTGTTCAAAACAATCAATCCTGTTTCCCCAGGAACCAAGATTGTCTTAAGAATAAAAAGTAAAATGCATTATATATATTTACCTCTAATGCATCTTGATTTAGACGAGCAGTCATCATGTATTGAAAATTACATGTCGACGACAAAAACTCTGAAATTTCCAATGTTGCACGAAGAGAAATTTTCAAACCAAGGGCTGTGTTGCTTGGTACAAAAACGCACTGCTGCTCAGTAGCAAACCTCTCCCAATTAGTGAAAAACTGCAAAAAGTCAGCAATTGCCTGCAAGGAACAAAATGTGCAGATGAGAAAAAAAAATTGTATTTGATTTTAACTATAACAATCATTCTACAGAGTCAGGGTATAAAAGTTTCAGAAATGAGAGAAGATTTTGAGAAGAGAAAAGAGTATCTGATTGAAAAACTTGCCTTATATGCAGGTGAGTTGATCTTCATAGCAGTTTTAGGGGTCCTAGAATTCATGGCATCAATTAGGTTATTGACATTGTTGACAAACTTGATAGTTCCCTCACAGTCACCAAGATCTGGATGTTGCAGATCCCACAGAGTTGCTGAAAAACTGATAAAGCATTCTGTTAGATTTAAGGTACTTTCTCCTTAATTTAAAAATGAAAGCTAAAACTTACTTGAAATGCCATTGAAACATTCATTTTCTGATAATATTTGGGATTAATGTGGTGAGGTTTTAAATTTGGGCAAATTTTAAGACTGAAGTCTGTTGGATTGTCGATGGCTAGTAGTGTCTCCCAATGCTGCAACTTAATTATTCCATCTGGAGTCTGAAAAATGACAATAATGAATTGCTGCCAAATTAATAAACATTTTCAATCAGAAAAAATTCTTTTAAAGCATACTTAAACCACTTTTTTGTTCGTGATAAAATTCCTTAAATTCTTAATAAGATGGGGGAAGTCCGAAAGGAACCAAAGCCTTCTCTGTGGATCGCAAATATGAGGGTAACTGACATTTTCTTCGGTGATTCCAAATTGCTTCCACATATTTCGATTCCACGATGCTCCATCACTAACGACTGCATCAACAAAAAAGTCACTGTTCTCTAACAAAACTATGCATTCAGTGAGAAGATGCTGAAGCACTGAGCCTAAAAAATATTCAACATCAATAACATTTATTAGAGAACCAACATACTCACACATACCTTAAAAATATTGTATTAAAACATGGTTCAATACCAAATAATTCACAAGAAAAGTTTACCTGAAGCAGCACCCTTCGAAAAAAAGCATGCAATTGCCTGCACCCATTTCCCTCTAAAAGGTTGAAACATGAGGACCAGGGCATGATCACCTTTTTGGGATTTCTGCAGTTCTGGGGTATATTTTCCCAGATCAGTAAAGCCATGCACTTTTAGTAAATTTGCATCAAAGCATACTCTAGGTGAAATTTTCATCTCGTCCACTAGCAGTACACCTCAAAAAAATATATATATTTAAGAACATAAGATAAAGAAGTTTATTGTTTTTTTCTGGTGGGGAAATTAATAATGTATCATCTTTTAAGATCTAGGAGTAAGAAAATTGTAAAAACACTCTAGTTTAGCATACAACAGTTAGATTACCTCGCCTGTCAGCAGGGTTCATAAACGTAGCTTTCTTTTTCAAGCATTTAAATATGGAGCTGTTGAACCTATATATGCTCTTTACTTTTCGGAGGTATTTTCCCAAAGTCACAGGGCTAGGTAAGGCTAAGATCCTATGAATGCGTAGATGGTCGTACATTTTGTGACTTTTGATCCTCATTAATATGCATTCATAGATCCACTGCACTGTGTAACGCATGCCTTTGGAATTTTGGACAGCAGCCGCCTTAATGCAAGCATTAACAGCTTCTTGCTGCGACTCAGGCATATTTTTTGTAATCTCTTTCATCACATCTTTTTTTGCTTTAGCACAATTTTCTCTCATAACCTCAACTCCTCGTTTTAAGGTGACAACCTAAATAAATAAATTAATAAAGCAGTAAAATGTTAAAACTGGAATGATTACACAATGTAAGATGAAAATTCAATTTTACATGTAATAAAATTTTCTATTTTGAATTAATAATGTGTAACATTTGAAAAGACTTACTTTCTGCTTTAGGCGAGAATTCCTTTTCTTTATATTGTTTATTTGTTGTTTCCAGGTCTTATTTTTTGATTTACAGAGCTTTAACTTGTATCTTTTTGCATCATAGGCTTTCTTCTTTACCTTGACACAATTTCTGCAAAGAGAACTCTGAATTCTGTTTGATGTTTTCACTGAAACCAGACAGTCCTTTGTGCTGGAATAACAAAAGTTATGCATTATATATTTTCTGAATGATTGGCTTTTAACAATTTACAATTTTTGAAGTTTAGAAAACTATCTTTATATCATCACAAAATAACATTATTACATACAGGTGTTTTGAGGTCACAAGCAGCTTAAGAAATAAGAATTTAAATTGCATTGTTGAGGCTATGATCTGAGTATACTTAATAGAAGCAAATAGGTAACCTCGGAAGAACATGTACAACTTCTTCGTAATTTCAAACTACACAAGTTTTGAGCAAACTAGTCCAAAAAACTTCAAACGAAGCAACTAAGCGTAAAAAGATAATTGAAGGAGGGGGGAAAAACCTTCAATTTGGGAAATTAGTTCTCCATTATCTCAAAACTCATGTATGCGATTCTTATTCTGCTAAGAAACTGGTTTTTATCATTTATTTTTACGCACAATTTTTATTTAATTCAACCTTTACTTACTTATTAACAGCACCAGAGCACAGGATATAATTTTGTACACTTAAAAGTAAAGTTGACAAATCATCAACAGCATTCACTTTTGAATGGGTTTGTGGAACTTCTACATCTTTTAGAAATACCTAAAAAGTAATATACATTTTTAAAAACATGAAAGAATAATGCCAGCAAATAAAGTGTGTCCAACACTAAACTTACCCTTATGTTCAAGTCCTTATCAACAACCACCCTTTTTTCTAACTGGAAGTCCGAATTCCACTTAGCACAAATTAAAAAATCTGGGTGCGGAGTTAGTCCTCACATATCATTTGGCTTTTTGATGTCTTTGATATTGTTCTTAAGTTCATCTAATGTGAGTCGCCAAACAGTGGGAGAAGACTTCGATTTTTTCGGTGCTGGCTCCAAATTACTCCTTTTCAAAGGACATTTTCTTATCTTTGGCGTTGTCGACAAATAGTGAGGAAGATTGGTAAAAATTGTGGGTACAGCTCCCTCTTTTAACCTCACAACTCCTTTTTCATACTTAAAGATTGTTCCATCAGCTAATTTCTCTGTGTAGCTATCATCTACATCTTCTGCTTGAAAGTGCAGAGCACAAACACAGTCCTTAAGTGACAACTCTCTGTCAGACCGAGGAATCTTTTTTCTCCACTTTTGAAGTTGCTCCTGAGTCTGAAATTTAAAAAGAATTAAATCTTAAGCTTACTCTCATTTCATTTTTAGCAAAAAAAAGTAATATTTTAACATAGCGACCAACACCCATGGATGGCGGGATGGTTTGGAATTCTGAAATCACAGAATTATCAAGAAATGAAATTAGAATGAAAGATCACCTGTGGAACACATGTTGTCTTGTATGTTCCACAGCCAGGATTGGCTTTCTGACGCAGAAACTAGTTTTTGCCGTACCAGTGGCAGAAACTGGTTACAACCTGTAAAAACCGGCAGAAAATGGCAAAAACTTAAAAGTGTCTTTAATAACTCAAGTAATTACTAAATGATATTTGTTTGGATAAAATAAAAAAATTAAACTTCATTTCATCATTTAAAAAAATAAAATCCTATGCTAGTGCCCTTGATTTATTTCGTAAAGGGAACTTTTCAATTACAGATGCTCCTAATATTTGGGTTAATCTAACAAAGGACGAAAATTCATATGGGTGCTTAGGGAAGAGGAGTGACATAGAGAACTTAACAGGCATTACTGATTGTAATATGCTCGCTTATATGCTTCATCTAAATTGCTAGTGATTGAAATTATCATGTGCTTCAAGAAGAAAGTGCCAGAATTTTACTTGCTAATATTAAGCTAGATTTTGTACCTATTATCACAGCTTTGCAAAACAAATAGGCTCCATTTCTCGAAACTTATTTTTCCAGTTAAATTTTTACTGTTATCCCAATTACTACATGGTAGATCAGTTTAAAAAAAAAAAAAAGAAAGTTTCACAAACATTGCTTGTTCCTTGATGCATTGCCTGCTAGCTCTTCTGTTTGAGGAATATTCTAAAGTTTCTCATTTGTGCATATTAAATTGAGAAACTGTTTAGATTTTTAAAACCACCTTTTCTAAGAGGCAACTGCGGGGTCCAATCAATGTAACATTTGATTTTGAATTTTGATAATATTGTAATTAACAACTAATTATTTTCTCCATGCATTTTCTATTGTATGTGATTAGTTAATTTGTTTGTCATATTGTGAGTTTTTGCCAGTTTCTGCCATAAATGTGGCAGAACGTGGTTTTTGCCATGCTGGTTTTAACCGGTTTCTACCAGTGGTTTTAACCACCTCGACAGAAACTTGCCAACCCTGTCCACAGCATACAAGACAAGATCCATACACTGAAGCGAACATCATACAAAGAAAAACCCGGGAGAATGAAAATCTCGGCACATGCTTTCCTATTCACCAGCTCGAAACATAACTTAATTAGTTAATTTATGTAGTGTAGCATGTGATGAACTGCGTTAAAGTCGTATTGAAACGATGGTAAGAAATGGTAACTAAATTTACAACTGATAAAAAAACCTGAAGAGTTTGTTTGTTTTAATGAGCTGATCTGAAGAACTACTGGTTTGAATTGAAAAATTATTTTTGTGTTGAATAGTCCATTTATTGAGGAAGGCTATAGATAATATAACATTATGCTGTATCAGATATCATTTACTCGCACAGTAACATACAAAAGCTTATTGTGAAATATCAGACAGCTAGAAATTTAAAAAAAAAAAAAAAAAACTTAAAGACACAAAAATATTACTTTAGATTTTTAGAAATTAAGGAATTTATTAGGAGCAAAATTTTTTGAAAAACAAAAACAAGAGAAGTCATTGCACAGATATTCAGAAATAATAAACCTTAATGCATGAACTAAAATATTATGAAAAATCACCCTATTTTAAAGAAATTCCTATTTAGAAACGCCACCACTTAAAAGCAACAAATCAAAATCAGGAATGTCCTAAAATTTTACTATGCATATCAATCAAAAACAGAAATCAACCCAGAACTTCGAGTTTCAGTGGTGGTATTTTATTTCAAAGAAATAAAATACTACAACTGAGAGATAAGTGCATAAAAAGTAAAATAAGAATGTCAAATAGCAAATTGCAGACGCTTCTACTGATTCAAATTTTACTGAAATTCTTTAAATTAAATATTCTTGTTTTACAAAAAATATAAGCCATCATATAGAGAAATGCAACATTACTCACTTTTGCCGCGAAGAGAGCAGGAACCTTTTTCCCTTCCGCTTTCATCTGCCGGCGATGGCCCGTATATCCAGTGCGACAGCCAGGTACGAAGCATTTTGAGACCCCCATTTATGAAAAGAAAGAAAAAGTGTATGTAAAACATGAATCAACAAATTTAACGATCAAACATAATCAAGGGATTATTAGCAAAACTTAATCTCAAGAAGAAAGTTTTCAAAGCATAATAAAGGCAAACAAATTCTATAAAATATCAAAATAAGATACACCTGGAACTCCTTTGGCATGTTGTTTTGAAACTTAGAACTCCTTACGATGAGGGGGCTGGCGAAATTTTTACTTTTTTACTACATAATATGCAAACTTTTCAATGGAATCCAATTGGAATCTAACTAAAACACATGGGAGGGGTGCACCTACAGAGCCCTCTGGTGTCAGTGAAAAATCGTTGCCACTTTTAAACTAGCCGTCCCGTAAAACATTTCTCTCCTTCCTTCTACTCCGTGCCTAAAACCCACCTTTCTGTGCTGCTTTAATGAATGAATAAAAACAGATTTAGTACAGAAAATTAATAGACCTGTTATTTCAGGCGTGCAAGGGGAGCATTTAGGTCCGTCCTCGCTTGGAAAAAAATGCCCCATGTTTATGCAAATGTGCATATATTTTTTTTTCTTGCTGTTATACTATGTACTGAAAAATTGCATTTTACACCCATTCCAAACCTGGAAAAATGTTAAATGATGGTCTCTGGACGGGAGAGGGAGGATTACGCTTATAATCTTAAGTTTACTTTGTGCCTAGAATTTCCGAATGATAAGAGTTCACTCTTTCATTTGCGATGAAGGAAACGTGCCATTTAAGTTAACTTGTTTTCTTTAATGGACATTCATTTCGATTGTTGCAGTATGATGTGTCAAAAGGATAAAAATACTCTTTGTTCATTTCATAGTTCTAGGTAATAAGAGGAAGTGAACTTGAAAAACTGCACCAAATAAGGAGTCTTGTGCAATAAGGGAGCTTTAAAGGAGTTTCATAAAAACTTTTTTGTAAAAATTACACGAAAAGTAGGGGCTGCACTTTTTACTTTTGGCGTCCCTCCCAAAAACTATTTCTATTTCTACCCCTGATCTTGTGATTAAATTAAATAGTAAAATGTGCTAAATATTTAATACTGTCTTTTTTTTTTTTCATTTTAATATGGTTCCGCCGCCCCCCCCCCCCCTCTCAACAGAGAAAAGAAAAATTAGAAAAATATTCCAGGGCTAAAATAACATTAATGTGTAACGGGGGGGGGGGAGGTCTTTAAAATAGAAAAAAATCAATTGAAGTGTGGGTTATTCAACAAAGTTATTTTTGTGTAAAACTAATAGTCCCATGCGATCGAGCTCGATTCTATGGGAAGAATTAGACCATAGGATTGGGATGAGTTATGGTCTAATGTTGTGAAGATGTAATGTTGGGAATTGGGGAGCAGGGTAGTAGCACACTTAAAAAAATAGAGGGTATGATAATATATGGCGGCTACTTTATTTTTTTAAACACACACATATCTTAAAACTTAAACCTATTTAGAAAGAGAAAGAAAGAAGAGGAGAGTCCATCTGGATAAAAAGGGAGTAATTAGTCATTCCTAAATCTAAGTATTAGCAGTATGAACTTAAGTGTAAATGTAATATTCGCTCAGAAATAGAAGGTGTGGGGTTTCTACCTCGAAAATTTTTTGAATTTGCAGCCTTAAAAATGTCTTTTGGACAAACTTTGGTAATGCTAGGAGAAGAAAAATTTAGGGTTTCTCCTCCGTTCATTTCTCAAAATTAAAATATTAAAAGCGCAATTGTTATCTTAGCAAATTGTTATTAGCATATCGCAATTACATATAATCATATTAAGGAGGCGGGGGGCGGGTTCGGGGGCCCTCTCCCTCGAAAATGTTTGAAATTGCAGCTCTAAAAGCGCAGTTTTAGACGAGCTTTAGTGATGTTAGAAGAAAGAAAATTCAGTTTGGGGCCCACTTTCGGAAATTTTTCGAATTTGCAGCTATAAACCTTGTAGCGATTTTGGTATTATTTAGGGGGGGGTGATTTTTTTCAATTTTGAATTTTTGAAATTCAATTATTTTTCTCAGATCACATAAAAGCTTTTTTTTTTAATTTTATTTCTTATTTTAGGTAAGAGTTATGCAAGCTAGCAAACCGGCTAGTAAAAGCAAAACCACAACAAGTACTTTTAAAAAATTGCAATATGTTTTTGCAATTTTAAGGTTTTTAGGTCACTTTTTCGTTTATTTTTGTCGTTTTTTTTTTGTAATTGCTTGAATTTTTTACATATTTATATTGCATTTTACTGCTTTAATTTCAGTTATTTTAATAGATTTTTGATTTTCACTAGTTTTCTAGATTTTTCTGAGAAATTTGAGTTGTTTTGAATAGTGTTTTTTTTTTTTAAATTATGCTATTGTTGAATTTGCCTTTGTTAGATTTTATATGTAGTGCCGTATCTTATTTGTCTTGTTCTTTAATAGGTTTTACTGTTATTCAAATAATGGATGAAAAAACACCCGGGTGTTTTTACATCCATAAGCTCACATTCTTTGCATTGATAAAGGCGTTCCTTGTAGCGTCGAAATACGTGTCTGCAGTATTCCTACATATTTGTGCATTTTAACGTTGTATTTTTGCCTTTAGTTTTCGAATTGTTTGATTAGTTCGATAAGTTCGATAGTCTCCAAACCTTACGGAAACTAAAACAAACAAACTGAAATTTTCAGCGAAATTGGCTGGGTAGTTTTCGAGTTTTGCGCGTTCAAACACGCAGACTTCTTTTGGCATTATTATTTTTTGTTATTTTTTATCTACATAGTATACTATGTTTTATACTATGTAGACTAGTACGTTTTTCAGAACATTATAAATAGCAATAACTAAGGTAAAGAAATTCTACTTCTTTTCCCCTCTCTTTTTTGTACAATAAGCTCGATTGTTTATTTTGGTGCAATTAAAATAATTTAAATTTTATGCCTTAAAAAAGTCCTATGAAATATTTAGTGTAAGTTTATGATTCTATATAAAAATTTTAGCAAACCAACAAACATTGAGTTGAAAAATTCCCTACATCGTTGACAAAAAAAGTTGTAATCCTGGTTGTATTTACTTCAAACATATTTCTTTATTATTGTTATTATTATAATTACTATTATTATTATTGTTGTTGTTGTTGTTATTATTATTTTCTTAACGAAACAAACTTGCTTTGCATATACTTAAAAAATAAATAAGTAAATAATTATAATGAATGAACAAATTGCCTTCGCTGGTTCAGTTCTGGATTTTCCCCCCTTTTTTAACGACACGTATTTTGTGACCGCAACCGAAGGGCGCATCAATAAGAGTTTTTTAAATACAATATTTTGTTTTTAAGTGGACACTTTATATTATGATACATCATGGTTCCTTATGTTCAGTTAATACAAATACAAATGTGACGACCTGCAACAGGCTCTGTGCCCAGCTAGGCTGGTCCTAGTCAATTAATTAGTCCCCAATGAAGATCAATTTCCCTCTTAAAGCTATCCACTCCCTTGCTCATTACCACCTCTTCCGGTAAGCTATTCCAAGTGCCCACGACCCTGCTAAAGTAGTAGTTTTTCCTGATTTCCAAGTTAGCCTGAGATTTAAATAGCTTAAAACAATGACCCCTTGTCCTGCTTTCCCCGCAAAAATTTAATCCATTTACATCTTTCATTTTGATAAATTTAAATAACTGAATCATGTCCCCTCTGACTCTTCTTTGCTCCAGGCTATACATATTAAGCCTTAAAACCGAAAGTTTGAAATTTCAGGAATAAAGCTCAAATCCAGAAAAATGTCACACCCGTGCAAATAGATTGAGCAATATACGAGTTTGTAAAATCAGTGCTCCATCCCCCAACTCAAATTCTAGATACACCATTGACCAAAACAGATACAAAAGGGAGGATGCTTAGATGACTATAACTTTTTTATGCATGCGTTTTTGATAGTCTGTTTTTTACTGTTAGCATGAAATCAAATTCTTGGCAAAATTTGGCTTAAAATTTTTCTCTAATTTGAAAAGTTATTTTTTTAGGGATAATTCAAAAGATAACAGATTATTACTTCGGAACAAGAGGTAAATTTACCTACAGGATCAAAACGCCCGAAAAAGAAAGGAGGTGCAGAAAGATTGCGAGAGAAAAGACAAAAATTAATGCAAAATGAGGCAAAAAAGTGTTCAAAAATCACGCTGCTGTTCTCCAAGCAAAAAAAAAAAAAGCTCTGAAAATAATGAAAATTTGGTGTTGGAACTTTCATCTCCCGAAATAGACGAAGATGCTACAGTTATTTCAGCCAAATATAAGCAATTAGGAAATGAAATGCCAAGTAAGGAGCAAATAATGAGAAATAATGAATACAATGACGTTGAAGAAATAAGGGAAATTATGTCATCCGAAAATCAGCAAGAAAAAGAAAACAGCCAGTTTCAAACTTCCTCTAATGTTGACTCTACTTTTTTAAGTGGGAAATACTTCAAGTAAAAACTGAAGAATTCATTCGAAATGCAGAATCACCCTCTGTTCCTAAGCCTGCTCAAATTCATTCTTCAACAATTGAAAATTCGGAATTTTGTTTTGTTTTTTTCACGACTCAAAGCAAGTGAAATCGAAACCTTTTTCTCTTATCACCCTCAACAGACAGTATGCGATCCAGTCGTTCAGAAAACATTCCAAAGAAAAGATGGATCTAACAGAATTTGGTTATCATACAATTAAAAGGATAAAGCCTTATACTGCACTGTATGTTTAGCCTTCGCTCAATGCTCCGAAAACAATAAATTCATTGATGGAATGATTGATAGAAGACATATACATCAAATAGTGGAGGAACATGAAGTAAGTGATTGTCATAAGAAGTGCGCAGAAGCATACTTATTATGAAAAAGTAAATCTGACATTCGAAACTTATTGCTTTCCAATCAACTGAATCTTCGAGAGCAGCAAGTGAAGAAACGAAGAATGATTATGGAAAGAATCATTAGTATTTGGAAGGTTATTGGTAAAAGAGGAATGAGCTTCAGGGGCCTTGAAGAAACTGCTTACACATTGCAGAATAAATTAATAGATCACGGTAATTTTTTAGAAATGTTAATGCTTCTTTCACGATATGATGTATGTTTACAAGAGCATATAAACGAGTGTATTGAACAAAGTAGAAAAATTGAAGAAGAAAATCAGAGTAATAGAAGTGAAGAAGATAAGTTAAAAGGCAGAAAAGGTTCTAAAGGGAGAGGTAGTTTCGTTACTCTGATTTCAAAGACAACTATTAATTCTGTAATCGACATTATTGGAACCGAAATTAAAAAAGGTAGTGTCACAAGAAGTTAGGAATGCTGGGATACAAATTGACACAACGCAAGATATTTCATGCCATGAACAATGCAGCATAATTGTTAGATATGTACTCAACGATAAAGTAAATGAAAAACTGCTAGCTATTGTTCGATGTCACTCTACAACTGGTGAAGAATTACGAAATATCCTTGTTTGCATCTTACATGAATCCGACATAGATATTAAAAAAATGTATAGGCTGCTCAACCGATGGCGCTGCAAACATGCAGGGCCAATACAAAGGATTCAGTACAAGGCTTTCTGTTGAGTCTCCCATTCAAGTTGTGTTATGCACATCTATTGAATCTAGTTCTTACGGACACTACATGTTGTGTCATCCCAAGTGCTTCACTGTTTAGTCTACTTAACGATGTTGCTGTTTTCTTTAGGTGCTCATCCTGGCGGATGGATCAGTGGGAAAATACAGCGCAAGATCCAAAGAACAGAAAACTAAACGTTTTAGGAGAAACCCGATGGTGGTCAAAAGCTAGTGCCATGAAGAAAGTCTTGCGAAATTTAGCAAATAAAGAATCATCACTTTATGTAAATGTTGTCATAGCTGTACATGCTATTGAAATCTCGGATCAATCTGCACCAGAGGCACGAGTAAAAGCTAAGGCATACAAAGAGGCTTTTTCTACGGTACGAAACTCTACTGACGGCTTTTATTTTCCTCCATATATATAGCGAGACCACACCTCTATCAAAATATTTGCAAACAAGTGGTTTTGACATTTTGAAAGCCTATAAAATGGTACAATTGACTACTGAAAAGTTAAATAATTTAAGAAATGAATTCACGGAAATCAAGAAAAAAGTGGATGACTTTATAAACTGGAGCACTTAGGAGTTTTATAAAAGGGACTGCGAAGTAGAAGTAGAAACAATGCTTCCAGAAAAAAGAATAAGAAAAAGAAAGAAAATGCCAGGGGAAATTTCTTCTGGCGAGATCTTGACTGATTCTTTAAAATCATTTGAAGTTAATGTCTTTAATGTGACAGTTGATTCTGCAACAACTAGTTTGAAAACTAGATTTATTTTGATAGCACACCCCAGACAACCACCTATCTCTAAAAGTCATCTATAAGAGATCCACTAGCTATAGAACTAGAGATGAGGCAAGTCCAGAAGATGACTATAGGATGTCCGAATGTCTAAATAAATATCTACCAGTGGTCGAAAGGTTGCACTTTTTTGACTCCCACTGACGTCGAAAATATCTAGACGTTCCGCGGCGATCTCAGAGATATCCAGGGGATAATCTGGATATCTCATAGACATCCGGATTATATTTCTTGCATATTCATAAGATGTCATGTCCAGATAGCTTTTGGATGTCTTAATAACTGGATATTGATATCGATTTTTGATCTTGTAGATGTATAGGAGATATAGGAAACGATGTTTTATAGATTTAATGTTTTTAAATATATTTTAAAGCTGTAAACAAATTTACAGGTTTAAAACACGCAACTTATTGTATATTAATAAATAAGTTATTTAAATATCTTAGTTTTACATTCTCAATGCAGTTATAAGATCCTTTTTACTGATAATTATGAATAAAATTGTTTATATTTGTAAATAACTTATTTATGTACAAAAAGTTGCGATTTTGAAACCTGTAAAATTGTTTACAACTTTAAAATATATTCCACAAAAATTAATAATAAGTTTTAAAGTCTGCATTCATTGAAGTTATTTGTACCTTTCTTCTTTTTTCAAAAATCTTCAACGGATGGGTTTTTATTCTATGTGTACATATGATTTTTTTTTTCTTTTTGGCATATTGTTCCAAATTTTCCCCAATTAACTCCCCCCTTCTTTTCTAAAAAAACAAAGAAGCAAGATGTTTTTCTTTTTCCTTGTTTTAAACTAATAAAAGTATTTTTTTTTCTTTTGATGATTTATGTTTTAAACAAATTTAAACCTAAAAAGTAGTAACTGTTTGGTGTCGGTGCAAATTTATCTAAAAACATGTTTGCAAATAATTTGGATAAATGCTAACAACCGCAGTTAAGTGCAAAAGCTTTAAGTAATTTATTTGACACCATGAGTACCACTTTTTAAACCCATAAAGTTGCTTATATTTTTTATAGAATACATTCTAGTATAACTTGTTTTATTAGCAGTTTTAAATATTTAAGTTCCTTTGTCGAACCCCCATAAGATATTTTTCTATATTCCATTACTGCAAACAAATATCATCATAGACACAAAACACCTAGCAGAGTTTGATTTCCTGCATACAGAAGAACTCGGGTGAAATTATGCAGCCCAAAAGCTAATCCATGTAACTTGTTTGAAATAATTAGCCTTCCTTCAAATTTTTAAAAGATCGGCTTTTAGTGTAACTCTTAACTAAATTATTCTAATGAAGAAATTTATGGGTTTTAAAACAAAATTCACTTCTACTTTACATATTGGTGTTTTTATCCAAATCTGTTACTACAATCTTCTGAACAAAATTGTTTGGATAAATAAACTAATATAACATGTTACTAGTCGACCCGTGCGGAACTCCGCACTGCACTTCGAATCGTTTCATAAGGCATTTCGCTCTTTAAAAATTTCAAAGAAAGAATATTATGAAGAAAAACCGAAAAAAGTAAACGAAAAAAAGCAAGCGCACAAGAGAAAGCATGTAATTTGAAGACATCAGTAACAAAACCTCGTTAAATACAACGTTGTGATAATTTGATCATCGCTCCCCTTTTGCCCCCCCCGTGTCCGTTTACCTTGTCGTGGTGGGGGAGCTTGCGGTGTGGTGAGTTCGGGGCGAGCTCTTGGGAGGAGTAGTGACCCCCCAGTTGCTCAAACAGAATATCGGCGGGAGGGGATCTTCTTCCCTTCCTTCCCTCATCACACTTACCAAATTCGGACGAAAACCCCTAAGCTAAGGTGTGTCAACCGTGCCGATGGCTGCGTGGTACCGGGGGTAGTCGGTGCCTCAAACGGGAGGCTTCAGGGATAGCAGGCGAACCCTGTCGTACGCAGCCTTACCTCTGTGTAGGGGGGCTACACAGGGGCTAGACCCCACTTTTCCCCCTAGTTCCCAGGTTTATTTATGGAAGATAACGTAAATAACCATTCTCCCCCTTGTGGGGAGCGTCAGAATGTTTTGTCTAGCACTGCTAAGTTTTTCATAATAAAGCGCAATGATCCAAATTTAAATTTAACTAAAGTTTCTCCATTTTTAATAAACAAAGCCCTAACACATTTAATTGGTGAATATCAATCTGTCAAAAAATTACGCAACGGCGAACTTTTAGTAGAAATAAAAGACAGCAAACAAATAAAACAAATAATGGCTATAAAACAAATAGGCTCATATCTTGTCAATGTAACAGAACACAAAACTCTAAATTTTTCGAAGGGGATAATTTCGGAACCTGACCTTCTCTTTACACCCGAGGAGGAAATCTTGGAGGGAATGAAGGAACAAAACGTGTGCGCAGTAAAAAGGATCACCATAAAACGCAATGGCGAAATGACTAACACCAAACATGTCATTCTGACATTTAACACACCTGTCCTCCCGCCACGTGTTAAAGCTGGCTATCTCTCTTGCCCAGTTCGCCCCTATATACCAAATCCGCTCCGGTGTTTCAAATGCCAGCGGTTTGGACATTCGAAATTTGCGTGCCGTGGTACTGACACCTGTGCCAGGTGTGCAGAACCCGGTCACGACAGTAATACATGTAACAAGACCTACAAATGCGTAAACTGCAAAGGGGACCATCCTTCATACTCCAGATCATGCTCAAAATGGCTCACAGAAAAAGAAATTCAGATAATTAAAACAACACAAAAAATATCTTATCCAGATGCAAGAAAACTAGTTGAATCCCGCACACCAACAACAGGTCTTTCATATGCTTCAGCCGTTAAAAAGGTACTAAAGTCTGTAAGCACACAAACAGATACCCAAACCGATGCTTTTACTAATGCCAAAACTGTAAACACAACCAAATCAAATAAACAGAATAATAGCCCCAAATCTTTTCAGAAAAGTAATCAACAACAAATACAAAAAACAAATTCTGCTACTGTTAATGAAAACAAACCAATCACTCAAAATTCGAAAAAACTTATTGAAAAAAAGAAAATTATCCAAACGCGCGCAAAAATTGGGGTAGCCTCTAAACAGAGGCCCCCAAAACTTTATAACTTTAAAAAAGAGGACTTTTTACTTTCTAGCAAGAAAGTAAAATTGAACAAATCACAAATAGAAAAATTCCAACAACCTCCTCCCCAGGAGGAGGACGAGGATGTTGATTTTGAAGATCTACCGCCATCCGACGATGAAGGGTGGACGGACCATCCTCCTTCATGAGCTGCTTCCTCTTCTTCCGGCCGTTTCTCCTTTCTTTTTTCTCCATGGCCCTGAGCATTCTCTCTTGGAATTGTCAGAGTTACTCGCATAATGTCACAGACATCAAAGATCTTGTCGAATATCACCAACCGGCCATATTCTGTTTGCAAGAAACATTTCTGTCCCCTGTTGATAGACCGAGGTTGAAAGGTTTTGACATATACCGCAAGGACTGCTTGTCAGGTGACCGTCGTTGTGGAGGAGTGGCATTGCTAATCGCTAATGATTATGCATCCAGCCAGCTCAATATCAACACATCCCTGCAGGCAGTAGCTGCGCGCGTTCACCTTCACTCGCTGTTTACAATCTGTTCTATATATATTCCACCTTCTTACGACTTGAGAGGCGTGGAATTGCAAACACTTGTAGATCAACTTCCTCCCCCATTTGTCCTCTTGGGGGATTTTAATGGCCATAATCCTCTCTGGGGGAGTTCAGACTCCAACAGCAGAGGTTTAATAATAGAAAACTTTATTGAAGACAACGATCTATGTGTTCTTAACAACGGTGAAAATACGTATTTCCACCTTCCTACGCAAACCTACCATGCAATCGATCTTGCAATATCCTCACCTTCCTTTCTGCCACTTTGGGATTTCCAGGTGCAGGGTGGTCTCTACACCAGTGGCCACTTTCCTATCAAAATAACTTGTTCTGGACGCTGCAGCTATCAGCAAGCCCGACTTTGCATTGATCGAGCTGATTGGGCAGTATTTACTCAGTTGGCAGAAATAACACCGGAAGACGTGACTGATATTGATATTGATGTTGCGGTAAAGCGAGTAACCGACATTATCTTAAACGCAGCGAACGCTGCTATACCAAGAACCTCTAAAGGCAGTATCAAATATCCTAAGCCATGGTGGAACTCTGCTTGCCAAGAAGCTCAGAAGAAACAAAAAAAAGCATGGAACACATTTCGTCGTTATCCAACCGCGCAAAATCTTGTTGCACTTAAACGTGCTCGTGCTGAAGCTCGAAGGATTCGACGGAAAAGCCAGCGGGACTCGTGGAAGACCTATGTCAGCACCATCACGACGTCCACTCCATCAAAGACCGTATGGGGTAAAATTAAAAAAATTTCTGGCAACTACAATACATCTTGTGCTCCCATTCTAGAAGAAAACGGCAATATTTTATCTGATCACAAAGAGGTGGCTAATTGCCTGGCGACTCATTTGGCTGACGTCTCCAGCTCAAACAACTACTGTTCTAAGTTTTTAGCTATCAAATCACATAAAGAACAAAAAGTTCTAGATTTTAATTCGAACATTTTTAATCAATACAACACAAAATTTACCTTTCAAGAACTACATAATGCTTTACAAAAATCAAAAAACACTTCACCTGGCCCTGACGAAATTCACAATAGCATGTTAAAAAATCTCAGCAGGTCCTCTCTAGAATATATTCTGCAACTTTTCAATAGAATTTATTCTGAACACAGATTTCCAAAATTTTGGAGCCAAGCAATAGTAATTCCTATCCTTAAACCAAATAAACAAACTGATAAACCCGAGAGCTATAGACCTATAGCTCTAACAAGCTGCCTATGTAAACTAATGGAGCGGATGGTCAACGCGAGACTCATGTACATTCTTGAGTCAGACCATCTGCTATCTTCCCATCAAAGTGGATTCAGGCGCGGCAGATGCACAGTCGACAACCTGCTGCTTCTTGAGACATCAATAAGGGAAGCATTTCTTAAACGAAAACATCTTGTGAGCGTATTTTTCGACATTGAAAAGGCATATGACCGTACCTGGAGGTATGGGATCCTCAAAACCCTGCACGAGTATGGGTTGCGAGGTAACCTACCAATCTTTCTTTCTAATTTTCTAAGAGATCGAACTTTTCGCGTACGTGTCAAGTCTGTTTTATCGGATACCTTCATCCAAGAAGAAGGAGTTCCCCAGGGAAGTGTGCTAAGCGTAACTCTTTTCATAATCGCAATCAATAGCTTAATTGATCAACTGCCTCCTTCTGTAAAAGGTACCATGTTCGTTGATGATTTTCAAATTTCTTTTTCTTCATCGAGCATGAGTATCATTGAAAGACAACTTCAAATAGCCATCAATAAAGTATCACAATGGGCGGAAGAAAATGGCTTCTCTTTCTCTGCTCAAAAAACCTTTTGCATTCATTTCTGTCGTAAAAGAGGTCTCCATCCTGATCCAAACCTTAATCTTAATAATCAACCAATAGTTGTAAAGGATCAGGGAAAATTCCTGGGTCTCATATTTGATAAAAAACTTAAATTTGTACCGCACATACAAGAACTGAGGAAAAAATGTTTATTGAAACTAAATATCCTGAAAGTCTTAGCAAACACATCTTGGGGTGCTGATAAAGAGTCTCTGTTGAGAATTTACAGGGCTCTTATACGCTCAAAACTTGATTATGGATGTCAAATTTATGGCTCTGCAGCGAAGAGCTATCTGAAAGCCTTGGATCCAATACATAATCAGGCACTGCGCATTTGCACAGGAGCCTTCCGAACCTCACCTATCAACAGTCTTCATATTCTAGCACATGAACAGTCTCTTAACAGTAGACGTCTCAAACTTTCTTTAAATTTTTACTTCAAAACAAAACCTTACACTAATCACCCACTACACCTTCATATTTTTAATCCGTCAAATGTTCTGTTATTTCTACACCGTCCTTCGATGATCCCAACATTTGGGATCCGAATGCGTCGGATGCTGTCAGACCTGCAGCTATTAGATTTCAAAACCTTCAACACATTAAAACCAATTGAACCATGGTGTGAAGTAAATACATCTACTATCAATGACCTCGCTAAATTCTCTAAAGAGACTACACCAAATACAGCTTACCAGCAAATATTTTATGATACAAAATGCAAATATTCGGAATATAAAGATATTTTTACCGATGGATCAAAAGCAAACGATCACGTCGGCTTTTCTACAATAGTTGATGGTCACGTTATGGCAGAAAAATTAAACCCATCTTGCTCTGTATTCACTTCAGAAATAAAAGCCATATTTATATCTCTTCAGTCAATAGCCCAATCCAACTACAAAAAGTGGGTGATATACACTGACTCAAAGAGTTCAGTGGAAGCAATCACTCACTGCAATAATAATAGCCACCCTATAGCCATTCAGTCTTATCATTTGTTAAAAAATCTTATGCAAAACAATTTTAAAGTCCTCTTTTGTTGGATCCCTGGTCATGTAGGCATTGTAGGCAATGAGGCAGCCGATTCGGCTGCCAGAACTGCAAGTATTCTGGTTGACGACCGTGTTCCTTACGCTGACATCAAAAACGCCATTTCTGAATCTCTTAATACGCATTGGCAGCGGTCTTGGCATTCAGAAACCCAAAACAAACTGCGTTCAATTCAGCCCTCAACTAAAGGCTTTACATCATTGCCTCTCACCAGGAGAGAACAAGTTTTATTAGATCGACTTCGCATTGGTCATACTAGGTTCACACATAAATACCTTTTATGCCGTGAACCAGCTCCAATGTGCATAACTTGTAATGTCATTCAGACAGTGTTACATATTTTAAGTAACTGCCCAAATTTTAATCAAATACGTTTCAAATATTTTAATGATTTTAACCCTACTTTGAAGGAGTTGCTTAGGGACCAACCCCATCGCAATTTACACCCCTTCCTCCGGGAGATTGGTTTCTCCCTTTTAATTTAGTGTTTGTGTCGTCATTATGTGATTTCGTCCTTTTTATATTTTTCAAGATATTGTTTTATCCATTTTTTCGTAATATGTTTTTAGCATTTATATGTTTTTAAGGTGTTCCTTTTTTAATACTACATCTTGAAGGTTTATGCTTTTACTTCAAAAAATACTTTGTTTTACTTTTTTGATTCATTCTTAAATGAAAACTAAATAAAATATAACAAAAAATCGTTTGGCGCAGTATAGCCCTTAAGGGCTCTTGCGCCATAAAAAATCAACTAACCAACCAACCATCGCTCCCCTTTTGGTTGTACGTATTTTCAATGCAAATATAAATTTCATTAAAAGTGTTGCTGAGTGACTCGTGAAAAATCAGTAATTTTGCATGTGAAAAAACAGGTTGTGGCAAATACAGTCCTGCCCATGTGAGCATCTGACGGAAAAAAAAAGAAATATTAAAGAGATATTTAGTGGCACGGATTCGAACTGGCACCATTCTGATTAACAGTACGACGCTCCAACCTAGCAATTGTGCCTTCCTTTTCGAATGCTATTCATTGAAGGAATGCGTAATAAAACACAGTAAAAAAGTTTTTCGCCGAAAAAAATATAATAAGATCATGCGTCTATGTTTTGTCATTAGCCAGCATGATACGACTTAAAATTATTCGTAAAACATGGAATTTGATTAAAGAATGAGGAAGATTCCACGTAGCGATTGAAACAAACATTCTAGAGAAGCAATAAATTCGGTTGAAAAATAAGTTTTTATTTTTAAATATTCAACAATTTCCCATAGCAGGCTTCTTTAACCTGTACGGCTTAAAAGGCCGCACTTGTTTTTCTTTTAATCGAACACTTAAGATTCAAAACCAAAACCGTTGAACTGAGTCCGTTTTTTAAGTGTAATTTTTCGAACGTAGACAAAATGTTTTTTTTTTTTCAGCCGAAAGCAGAGGAGTAGAAAATGATTTCTTACTAATGAAGTTGATAATAATTTTAATGTTTTATATCGTATTCGAATAAATAATTAAAGATTTACTGGTTGAAACTCGTAGTTTTAATTTGGCGTAGTATTTTTTCATTTGTACAAAAGTTCTCAAACTGCAATTGGAAACATCTACATTTCAGCATACAATGAAAATGTTTTTCTGCACAAGAAGGATTCCCTTGAGGTATATCTAATACTTTTTTTTTTGCTTACATTATGCTCAGTGGTCTGGACGGAGTCAAAGCTTAAAAAAAAAAGGGAAGAACACCCTTCGATTAGCAGTCAACTTATCTGAATGATAACTGCAGCCTGCATAAAGGAGTCGAAACACCAAATAGCATTCCCGCTGCATTTATTTTATTACGTGTATTATCTGTTGTATGTTATGAGTACATGTAATGCGTAATATTACTGTAAATTTGCTATTATGTCGGACAGCCCCAACTGGCCCGAAGTTCAGACAGTTTATAGCCGAACGCTCTACCGAAAAAAAAAAAAAAACCCACAGGTAATTTTATTTTATTTTATTTATTTTTTTTTTGCCGAGAAGTGTTTTTATTTTTGAAAATTTTTACAATTTGTTATCGCAGGCTGTTTGAACCGTTATGACTTAGATGGCAACACGTGTTCATCATTTAACAGCACGGTTAAAATGCAAAATAATTTCAACTAAGTTCTTTTTTAAGCAGCTTTTCAAATGTAGTAAAAATGTGATGCGCTATTTGTTTTTTTGCAAAAATAAGAAATATATATATATATTACCCTTTAAATTGAGGTGGTATTTTTTTTTTTTTTTTTTTTTGCACAAAGAGTCAAAAACTCATTAGAAGAATCTGTATTTCAACATACGATTTATTATATTTTACTGAACAAAAAACAATTCCAATGTAGTCTGAAATCTTAAACCTGATACTTATATTTTCGCTTACATTATGCTTTGATTTTCTTCCCTTAGCCAAATCTTAAAAAAAAAAAATTACAATTAAATATCAATTTAGTTCCGTGTTCCATCAAGTTTTCATAACAGCTAGGAGCGTTTCTACCTCATGTATTCCCTCATATTTTTTTTTCATTGTTAATGTAATGCGCGATATTTTTTTCTAATTTTTTGATGCAGATTGTCCGGACGTGGGCCCGAACACGCATTCTCCTGGTTACCAGACGAACGCTCTGCCGATCATGCTATTCAGCTCTGTCGATAACAGTGCAAGTTAAAAATATAAATTTAACCGAAAACTTCATTCTGGTTTTTTGAAACAGGTTTTTTTGCTCGAAAAAAGCAATTTTTAGACCGTGGGTTTATTTTTCGTCAGTAGCCTGCACGATAAGCTTTAAAATATGGTGTAAATCAAAGAAATCGATCAAGAATTGAGGAAAATCTCGCGTAGAAACCAAAAACAGGCTACAAAAATAATATATAAGGATTTGTTACCGCAGGCTGCTTGAACCGTTATAATTTCGATGGCAGCACGTGTTCATCATTTAACAGCACGGTAAAAATACAAAATAAATTGAACTATGCTCTTTTTTAAGCGTAGCTTTTCGAATGTAGTAAAAATGTGATAAGCTATTTGTTTTTTTGCAAAAAGAAGAAAAAATATATATTTTACCCTTCAAATTGAGGTAGTAATTTTTTTATTTGTACAAAGAGTCAAAAACTCATTAGAAGAATATATATTTCAATATACGATTTATTATTTTTTTCTGAACAAAAAACAATTCTATTGTAGTCTGAAATCTTAAACCTGTTACCTATATTTTCGCTTACATCATGCTTTAATTTTCTTACCAGAGCCAAAGCTTTAAAAAAAAAAAACCTTACAATTGAGTATCCGTTTAGTTCCGTGTTGCATCAAGTTTTCATAACAGCTACGAGCGTTTCTATCTCGTGTATTCCCTCATATTTGTTATTCACTGTTCACGTAATGCGCGATATTTTTCTAATTCTTTGATGCAGATTGTCCGGACGTGGGCCCGAACACGCATTCTCCTGACTACCAGTCGAACGCTCTGCCGATCAAGCTATTCAGCTCTGTTGGTAACAGTGCAAATTAAAATTATAAATTTAACCGAAAACCTCATTCTGGTTCTTCAAAACAGGTTTTTCGGCTGAAAAAAACAATTTTTAGACCGTGGGTCTATTTTTCGTCAGTAGCCAGCACCATAAGCTTTAAAATAAAGCGTAAATCAAAGAAATCGATCAAGAATTGAGGAAAATCTGGCGTAGAAACCAAAAACAGGCTACAGAAATAATATATAAGGATAAATGAATAAAATTCCCCTTGAGTATAATTCCATGCTGCCTAAAAATATCAAATCATTTTCGTTCTCATATTCTGCATCTAGAAATGATACATCAGGCAAATTTGAAAATATTTATAGACCTTTATCCCAAATGAAATGAAGTTTAACCTTGAATTAACACTATAAGTCTACATTCTGATGCACACCTACCTTTATATGCTCCTTGATGTAGAATACAGCAAGCCTCTACATTTTAAAACAAAATTCTACGTAATGAAAAACTAATCAGAGATAAATGCAATTATCTGTATTAAGTAAATTTTTTTTTCACAGGCCTGTTTATTAACTGATGCCATGAGTTTTCGCAAGAAACAATTTTGGTTATGGCCTGCCCTATGTACTTTTACAGACGAAGTCTTTTGAGAGAGAGAAAAAAAAAATACATGAAACTATCAAAAATCAACTAATGATGCAAAAATATGTGCATAATTACACATTACCTAAACTCTTGCTCGAATTTTATTACAACAAATAAAATTTGCATTTTCCATAATTTCAAAAAGAGTGTACCAGCAGATATAATCTAATAGCCCTGGTACAAGAAATTATGATGGGCATAGATAAAATATTATTTACAATATTGAAAGTTCTAAGATTCACATTAAAACTGAAATTTTAGATTTGGAAAAACTTTTGTTTTTAAAAATGTCAATTTTTTGTTCTGCAATAAGTTCTAATTTTTAATCTGCAAAGAATAATTACTCAGAAAATGATTAACAAAATCGGATCGCTTGGCATTTGTAAAATTATACTAATTGTATTATTTCCATAATTCTGTTAAGTTACAGCAAATCATTTTTATCCAAGTTTAAAGAAAACCTAAGAAAAATGGTGTTGGCAATCTAACAAGTTGCCGAATTTCAAGAACAAGCTTTTAAAAGAAAAAGACATTAAGAAATAGACATTTAAACTATTTTATTTACATATGTACATAAAGGCATTTTTATTATATCATTATATGATAGATTGCGACTCTGCTGCAGCAACTTTTTTGACATTTCTCCACTTCGCATTGCGCAACCAGTTCTTAATTGCAAGCTCTATCGCTGCATCAGTGGCACCACTCTCCAGTTGGGGATTTCTTCTTGTTGCAGCTGCATATGCAATAATGGAAAATAAGTATAATAACAAAAACAACATTGCTACACTACAAAATTCTATTTCCCTTACCTTCACCTGAGTGCATCCAACTGCAAACGTAAATGTTTTACCTGATGAGCAGTCAAGTTTTTTTTTAAGAAGACACAAGATAGAAAGGAATGATCGAAGGCCCCTTATACAATGAATATATATGGCAGCAGTCTGAATACCGCTTGTCAGGAGATAAATGACTTACCAAGAGTGAAAACAGAAAATTAAACATGTAATTTACAATAAACACTTAACAGAAAACTAGATGCTTACCAAATATTACTGGGGTGATGTTTAATCTCGAGAAAACCTGCTTCCCTTTCGCCCCCAACCAGCTAAAGTGCTCTGCAACAGAGTTCTTGAGTAGCTTCACTAAAATCCGCCTCACAGCTGCATCAACTGTGGCTCCCCCACATATTGATAGTTTCTTTGTCTAAATGCAAATGAAATTTTAAAAATATAAGAAATAAAAGTTTAGTAATTTTCTGCATAAAAAAATATTTATTTATGTTTACCAAACTTTCAGCAACAGTGCTGTTCTGTAACTGCGATTCTAGGACTCATAATTCCTCTATCGATGCTACAGGCAAACTGAAATGAAACTGGTTTGCATCAGAAGCTGAAGGAGCTAATGACTCACAAGAGGCAGCTGGAATAAAAACTATTAATCAAATAAGTGCAGAATTTAAAACTTTCAACACATTAGAAATATTAGTAATTAAAGTTGGACAGAGAAACTAAGTTTACTATGCACAATTAGAATAATTGATAGAATTGCTTAATCAATTATCTAAATAGACAATACTCAATTTTTTTTTAACAGAAAAAAATTATTTCTGCGCAGAGGTATTAATATAATTAACATTCATTGATGCATATAGTTCCTTTTATTGGCTTATTGAGCTTGCCATGTTCTTTAACAGCATAAATTAAGACATATCTAAAATTTATTTTGGAAAATATTTACCACACAGTTTATCCATTAAAGTTTCTTGGTTACTTATCACGATCTTCAACATTTCTTTAATCAAGCTAACATCTTTCTTAACAGAATAAACAGCTAAAACAAAAATAAAAATGCTTAATTTGAATAAATTACCAAGGAAAACAAGACTGAAATTCTCACTTACTAACCTGTTTCTAATTTGGAAATACGATCCTCGCTTATAACATTTATAATGTTGTCGGCAGTAGGCTCTACATTTCCCACCAGCAAAGTCTCCTGCACCATATTGAAGGCTTGAGAGGCTCAGGCATAGCTGTTCCTCCTATAGCTGTTGTCTCTGAGTCCTGGAACTCAGGCATAGGAGGTACTGCTATGCCTGTCGTTTCTGTGAAAGAGAGGGAACAGCTGGGTTCATCCATGCTTTCCTCGCTGCTCCACCTTCTACTTGGCACAAGCTTTCTTTTTCCTTTCCCAAACCTCTCCTCACGATCTGAGGCAGAGGCGAGATCTGATTCTGCTTCTGCCTTTTTTAGACTACCTCTCGCATCACCATAAGTTTCTGAAAACAGATTTATCTATTTATTATTCAATACTAAAGGAAGATAGAATCATTTATAAGGTAAACAAAAATAGCCCCAGCATACAAAGATCAAAACTACATCAATATTCACATGCACTATTACGTAATAATGTTTCCCTACTATTTTGAACTGATTATTACTTACCATACTGCCCCAACACCCTTGCCGCATGTGTGATCCAATCAGCTGAAGGTTTCACAATTTTCTTTACAAGCCTCTGTACCTCCACTGCCTTTAATGGGGGCCAGAAACATGACTCCTTGGAGATCCAGGAGAGTGGGACAACTTCCACCGCATTAGTTTCAGTAAAATTTGCTATTACAAAGGAATATGGCATTTTGCTTTTTTTAAACAGAAACTGAAAGAAAACATTTAATTCTTGTTACATTTATATATTAACCACAAGCCCACTTGTAATGTTGAGTTAAGCTGTTATACTTTTCTCAAAGAAAAAAAAACCACACACATACACACAAACAAAACATGTTCAATCAAATCATGAAAATGATGGAAGGGAATCTTACCTCAGCAATTAAAATTTTGCTATAAGAGAAATGTCAAATACTGTAAACTATTTGAGAAAAAAACATCACGTTGAGATTATAAAGCTGCACTTGGTCATGTAGTTTATTGGCTATAATTGTTCAAATAAATTAAAGATCAATCACATGGAAACATAATAGAAGAGAAACGAAACCTCTGCATCAAAAGAAAAATGTTTTTTTCTTTTTAATTTCATATAAGCATCAGTTAAAATTACTAATTTTGGTGCAAGAATTATGTTCTTGAAGTCAACTGAATTTGAAAAAGCCTCTGAAATAAAATGATTTGCATATTTTAGAAAATTGCTGCCAATTAAGTTTCATTTAACTGCAAGGAATACAAATAACAATTGAGCATAAGTCCCAAATAAATAATAATAAAAAAAACAACAAAGCATATATATGGCAAGTTAGGTTGTTTGTTATTCAATATTAAACAATAAAATGAGTTCAATTAAATGAAATTGTAACAGAAGAGAAACTATCATGTTTAATCAAATAAAATATTCAGTTGATTTTATCCATTTTATTTAATTTTTAATAAACAATGTAGCAAACCAGGAAAAACCTTTTCTAAAAAAGTTATAAGCATTAAAAATTTTCATTCAAATTACACATAGACAACAGTTTAAAATTATTAATTATGATACAAGAACTGATGTTTTAGTAAACTGAATTTGAAACCACCTCTGAAATAAAATTAATGAATATCATTAAAAATGTTACCTATCCATATTTATTTATATTGAAAGTAGTAATTTAACAACTAAGCAAAAGTCAAATAACAAAAACTTAAAAGAATTAAATACATACATAAATCAGCCTGTAAATGGTGTAATCAAGTTAGTTCATTATAAATACGAAATCAAAATCATTTAACAAGTTAAATCAAAAACTTGCCTAAATGTTACTGGAAGAAATATGCAGTCTCGGTTTTAAAACTAAAATGAAAAATTACCAAAATGGGAAGATAACAGTTATGTACTTAAGTTTGAAATGTTTCCATAAGATTATTTAAAACAGAAGTATAAATATTACACGTAAATTACATCAATATAAATAAATCCTCAAAACCTAATTAATAAATACTATTAACTGAAAAAATGTCGAGATTTAGTAAAATGGAAAAAATAGATTTTTCAAATATTATATTAAAAAGTTGTTTATAAGTAGTATGCAGATAAAAAAATCTTGGAACAGAATTATAAGCCTGTTAACAGTTTCACTGTAAAATTGTCAATATTAATGCAATATCATTTAATGAAATAAATAATTGAATTCAAATATATCAATTTCCAGACTTACACATATCAACAAGAATACAGTTTTACATAAAAACAGAACAAGGAAGTAATTCTGGAAACAAGCAAGATCAAAACCCTAGGTTACTTTTAATTAAAATTAGTTATAAATATTTAATCAATAAGTTAAAAGTATCAGTTAGTATCAAAAGTTAACAAAATCTTGGAAATAAGATGAATGCATACCAAAAAACAAAAAAGTACAGAAACGAAAGCCTGTAGATGGTTTGAAAAGAAATATTCTATAATATCAATGAACAGAATCAGTTCAATCAAATTAAAAATGAAACTATGCATAAAAGTTGGTCAAGTTTTTTTTCCCCCGTGGAATGAATTAATATAATAGAAATAGGGAAAAAATATTTTAAAAAATACTGAAATTGGCAAATGATATTAAGGAATTCGTTTAAAATTACCCACTAAGAGTGGAACATGTTAAAAAAATATCAAAGAATGAACATGGATTAAAATGGGAATATTAATAATTACAAATAAACAAGGCACTTATAAGAAGAAACAGGAGTAAATTATAACAAGAAATATAAATGCTAGAAGTTTTGAAAAGGATTTGCACTAAAAATTAGATTGTTAATTAATAATGCAGAGGGAACACAATAAAACCATTATCATGTTTCAATGCAAGACACTTACAAAATAATAATTGCAATGAATAATAATGCAATGGAGAAGCATTCCTGGCATAATATATGTTAAATTTGGACGATTTTGCAGGAAATGTATAAATATCAGTACAATCAACAAATTTTGATGCTAATATATATAACTCTCACCATTATCACCTTTGATGAAATTTTTTATTTCACACACAAAACCATTTTTTAACATACAAAAATTGTTCGGAGGTATTATTTTCAACTTAAATGACTCAAACCAGGCCTCCTTAAATTGTGTACCTTGACACTCGTCTAACATAATGTCACTAAAATGTTCCTTTTCCAATTTACAATCAGCATTTGACTCTACTCTGGGAGAGGGACTATTGATTACCGATAACCTTTTCTCCGACAGTCTATTAATAATTTGCTGCAGAGGTTTTCCAGGCTTTCTTATAGCACGTTTAAACACTTTCATGAAATTTTCAAACTGAGATGCACTAAAATGGTCTAAAGGACCGAAATGCTCCACATCTTTACTAAGATGCAGCAACCCATGAACATTGTGAGACATATGCTGTTTACCATAAAGGGAAACAAAACCTTCAACAAAACACTTTAACAGAGACTTTGCATAATTTACCATGTTTGAGTTTGATTTTGTTATCAATATCTTAACAGCACAATGTAATATGAGAAAATGCATGTATCGGTCTTGCCTTAAAATATTTGACAACACCACTGGACCAGTAAACAATAAAAACTGCCGAAACTCGGTTGCTTTCCAGCGTTCAAATTCTCTCAAAGATCTGGGCTTTCGAGAGAAGTCGTCAGTAAAAAACCCCTAAGTTCTACTAATTGACATGAAATAGTTTCCACCTGACTCTTACTTAATCTCTTTTTTTTATTATCATCTTTCAACCACAGTTTAATTAACTTTTTCATAACCCCTAAACATATCAAATGCATATATTCATATGGAACATGTGTAACAGGACAAAAGTTATCGATTTCTAACAGTATGGAATCACATTTATGATGTTGATCAGCTGGATCCCAGTTTCTGAAATCAACATCTGTTCTTTCAGTAAAGTCCAAGTCAGGAAAACAAACTCTATTTCTATAATATACACCAACCACAAAGCACTTATTACAACTTGAAAAACCCGAATGGCCTTTGATGCTCAATACATAAGCTCGAGCAGATGCATCACAAATTATTCCCTTAAGGCAGACAACGTAAGTGTTACCATCAATAACTATTCCATTAGCAATGAGATGCTTCATCTCCTTCACAAAATCACTCAAAAATTCATTAAAACATTTGGGTTTTTCATAAGAATGATATACACCAATGGGAAACACAGAAGGTACATTTACAGAATAACTTAACGACCCCAAAATTGGCCATAACTGACTGTTAGAGCTTTTAGCAATGGGGAGACCATCGACAATTACGAGTAACTCAATTTTAGAATGTTTCAAAACGCTGCTACCAACACGTAATATAATATCTCTTATACCACTTTCAATACCAAAGTGGTGATAAGTACCAGAGGATAACCTTTTGACAGTTGTAGACCTAGGGGTTTGTAATAATGTTCTTGCATCATTTGGTAAATTAGACCCAAAAGGAAACTATTTTAACCTTTTTAACAAACTATTAATAGCAGAATGAGTTATTTCGTTAGTAGTTGACCAACAAACTAACTCTTCCTGCAAATCAAGAAATTTCTCACACAAATCTTCTTCACAGTCAGAACTTTCAGATACGCTTTCAGACTCATTATTTGAACTTTCACAATGCTGCACTGAAAAACTGCTAGATGTTGATGGCTGATCAACACTAGTCACACAATGCTGTTCTGAAAAAATGCTAGATGTTGATGATGGCTGATCAACACTAGTCAGATACTGAACAGATCGATTAACTTTTCTATAAGCCCTCCAGTGTAATCTTTTCTTGATTTTGGGCATGATTGACGTGTTAATTAACAAATATTATAAAGTTACTCTCTAGAAAGGAACAGGTTACAATAAGTCATAAGAGTATGCTAGGAAAATCTGCTAAAAACGAGTTTAGTTATTACGCTACAAAAAAAGTCAACTGTTAAATTATTAAGTTAGTTATGCTGCAAAAGAACATCGTTACATTAATAATATACAATCAGGATTGAAACGAAATGAAGCAAAATATTGTTCCCATATAAATTCAACAAATACTGAGAAATTAATGCAAAGAGCAACATAAAATTGGAGCTACAAAATCAAAATGATTAGAGCACAAATTTAGGGCACATCAAAAATATAAGAACAAAAACATGAAGAAACAATTTTCAATAAATTAGTATATATAATACTAACTGAATAATACTGAAAAAAGCGATCTTGAAAGACCGTCCTTCACAATTGCAAGTTGTGAATTGAAATGAACATGCACAGGTTTTCATAAAATCTGCAGCACGAGGTCTCAGGCGATTAAGTTACTGTTAATTAACAGTTTGGTCAAAACTTTTTATAATTTAAAAAAAGTAATAATAATAATAATTAAATATGATAATTTTGCTGCAGGGGCAAATATATAAACATATCCAGCAATATCTTAAAGTCAAATATCTTGAAGTCATCCTGGAAGTAGACATTCGTGGATATTTATAATGCAACGTACGGGATATTGAGTAGTTATCTATAAGATATCCTAATATCTATATCTAAAACATGTTACTGCCTAGATCTCTGGGATACATGCACAAATCCATATCCATGATTAGGAGATACCTGGATATCCTTAGGATGTCCAAATATCTATGTCCATGATTTGGAGATACCATGATATCCGTAGGATGTCCACATATCTATATCAATGATTTAGACATTTTTGGACATTGTTCAGATGTCTAAGAAATCTAAAAGACATCTGGACATGTTATAGACCTGTTTAGATGTCTTTGAGATATTTGTGGTTGTCTGGGACTATACAATGAACTTTCCAATTTCGATCCCAAGGCATTTCTAAACATTAATACTGAAGGACTACATCCAAATGCTTTCAAAGAATTAAGTAAAAAGCTCATAATCTTTGATGAAAGAGCCACACAGGAACATCTCAGGAGTGAGTTGATACATTTAGCAAGCATATGGAACACAATAAAAAAGTCAAATTAAGAGGAATATTCAATTTGTGTGGCATCTGAGGAGTCGGGTACACGAAACAATATTAAGGATGAAGTAGACCCTCAACTCCATTTCAAAGAGTGCAAGTCTTGCTAAAACTGCTCCATCTGCTGCTACAGACTGCTTAACAGATACAATTTGTTAACAGGAGCATACAGTGCAATTGGACTTGGCTTCAAATATCTTTTGACCTTGTCATTCACACAAGTGGCTTATGAGAGGTCTTTCTCAGCTTTGAAATTTATAAAGACCAGATTGAGATCTAACTCAGGTCAACAAAAACTGGAAAGTTTTATGTTAATGTCGACCGAAAAAGAAATTTTGGAAAATCTTAATTATGATGAAGTTATAAATAATTTATCAAGAAAAAGTACACTGTTAAAATCTCTCCTTATTGTGTAATTTGCTGATACCTTAGTTCCATTTTCAGTTTCTAAAAATTATTAATATTTTAAGTAAATGCAGAGCTTTTTCACACATTAAACTGCTTTTTAACTATATTTTTACTGTAACAAATTTATTTATTCAGTTTTACTATATTATTATTCATTATATTTTTACTTTGAAATAGCAATAAACCAGTATGAAAATTATTAACAAGGAGTTTTTCTCATTATTGGCCCTATACGATCTATCCATAAAAGTTCTAGCAGAATCATATAGTTTTTTCTTGGTAATTTTATCGGACATACAGTAAACTCCCGATTATCGGCGGTCGGATTATCCGCTGTTCGGATTATCCGCGGATCTCTTCAATTTTTTTTCTTAACGGTGATGATTTACTGAATGTTGCAAAATGCACCTATTTTTACTTTGCAAGTGCATAATTTACTTTTCGAGATTCTTATTTCTTTTTTCTCCTTTCCATCATATCCAAATTCCAAAGTTAGCGAAACCAGACTAGTTGGAACCTCATTTATACACCAGCAGTCCTTAAGCAGTTTACACTCATTGTTCAAGAAAAACCCCTTCTCTCCCCTTCACGATTTTTTTTTTTTTTGTTCCGACCTCACTCATTCCAAGAAACTCCCCCCAGAATTCCAGCCCTATTCCAGGCAACCAATCAGTTGCATTCTGTTTTGGATTGACGTCATAACGAATCTCTTATCTTTGTTTGCTGGAGTCCTAATCAGTGTCAGTTAAACTGTTAGTCTGACTGGCTTGCCTTCAGTTGAAAACGGTTTGCAGAAATGAGCGAAAAAAGAAAGTTGTCTTGTCTATCCAAGATAAGTTGGAAATAATTCAGAACGTCGCAAATGGTTCCACACAAAAACAAATGAGTTTACAGTATGGAATTGGAGAATCGACCGTAAGAGGAATCCATACCTGCCAACATGTCTACTTGGAAAACCTTACAATCTCCCGTTCAAAACCTTACAATGATTCAAAATTACAATAACACTCTAATTTCCTTTGCATTTTTTTTACATTACAAGAAACATAACTGTACTAGAAAACATAGAAGGCCATTGAAAACTAAAAATAGAAATGTTCAAAAAATTACAATATCTTGATGAGGTACTGGGGTACCTAATTTTGGTCCAACCTCATACTGCAAATTAAAAAAAAAAAATTACTCTGCCTCCATACTTTTTAAATGTTTATACGTAGCAGATTTAGCCTTAGCCAAAAACTCTTTATTAAAATTCTGTTGATAGCAGAATTGTTTCTGTATGTTTTTGGCTAGTAAAACATTTTCTAAGTTCTCGTTTGATAAAGAACTTCGGGTTTCAGTTCTTGTTTTCCGTACACAGCTGAATACTCTTTCACATTCACAGTTACTGTGTGGTATTGTTAAGATGCACAACATGAATCTAGCTATTCTACTATATTTAAGTGATCCATCCGCTGCTTTAAGTTTCCCCAAAACAAACCACTTTTTATCCACTGTTTCTTCATTTATTACCTCAAGTGGTAAGTCATCAATTTGTAGAGCACAAAATTCTGCTTGGGGTTGGTCTTTGGCCTCATCTTCAGTTTCGTTAGAATTTTTGAAACTAATAGCTGGAAATATATCTGAGCGCCATAATTAAGGAGATGGCGTTAGTAGGTAAAAACTCATTAAGGGACATTCTACAAAAAGCAGTGTTTACAATCTCTGTTGATGGTAGCAATGATTCGAATGCACAAATTTATCCTATTGTGGTAGTTTATTTCAACACTGAAGAGGGCAAAATAAAAAATTCTCTACTAGCTCTTCCTGTGCTATCTGGGCGCTGTACTGGAGAAAACATTGGGAAATTATTACTTGATACCTTACAGGTAAAAAACATTAGTGTAGAGAACTGCATAGCTTATAGTGCAGACAATGCAAATGTAATGATTGGCGATAAGAAGGGTGTTGCTGCTCATCTTAAAAGCAGAAATGAAAATCTCATTGTCATGGGCTGTGTTTGTCACCTTATTCACTTAGCTGCTGAGAAGGCAGCAAACTCCCTTTCTGTATCAGTGGATGACATTTTAGTCGACATATTTTATTATTTGGAGAAAAGTGCAAAGAGAAAAGAAGAGTTAAAAGATTTGCAAGACCAATTTGATGTGGAAAACCACAAAATTCTTAAACACGTGTGTACTAGGTGGCTGTCTCTAGGCAGGAGTTTAAAACGGTTATTAGAACAATGGGATGTACTTTGTAGTTTTTTTAAAAATCAGATCGTACAAGCGGATGATTCTAAGAAAAATTCTTCACTTGAATCATACCGAATTCCCTTGAAAACATCTAAGAAAAGCTCTTCATGCAGCAGTGAGCAGCCAACCAAAAAATTGAAGACAAATTCAAGTTGTGCTATGAATATGCCAAGTTCAAGTAAGAAAAGCACTGTATGTACTCAGAATTATTTGGCAAGAGAGGAACGATTACTTATGTTTTTAACTTCTGATCTGAACAAAGCTTATTGTTTATTTTTGGACTTCATGATACCAATTTTTGAAAAAACAAATGTAATATTGCAGTCTGCAGAACCGAAAATTCATATTTTGAATTCTTTATTGTTAGAAATGTTTAAAGATATTTTATGCAAATTTGTTCAGCCATTTGTTCTCAAAAGTTGTGTATGTATAACTGATGTGAAGTATGCTGAGAGATGCAACCAGAAAAATGACCAAGATTTGTTAATTGGTAGTGCTACCTTAAAAGTAGTCAATAAATTAGAAAGTAAGGAAAAACAGGAATTTTATTCTGATGTTAGACAGTACTTTTCTGCATGCTGCAATTATATCAGACTCAAGTTTCCTGTTAATAGCGATGTATTAATGCATGCTGAAGTTGCGTACATTGACAAAATTTCCCAAAAGTCTTTCATGGATGTGCATTATTTTTTGTTTTAGTCCGACCACATGCAAATTTTTTAGCAATTTCACATTTAGGAAACATTTTTTTAAAAGAGTTGCCCTGCATGATCAGCTATTGCTATAGGCAGATTATGCTCTAATATGAAACTGGTGAAGAGGCACTCCGCGCGTATGACATCACTTCCCGCAGCGTCGTCCACACGATTAAAGAATGTCCCGAGTCTCTGAGATTTTTCTTAAATTGCCATATAATCTTGGTGCTTTTTAGTTGCAACATGGTCTTTAATATCACTTTTGCCACCATGCGCAATTTTTATATCGCAACTGCAAATGGTACAGAGCGCAAATGAGGGCCCTTTCCTTGACTGTTTTATGCAGGGGATTTCTTGTGCATAGGATTCCAGAAACACTTGATTATAACTTTTTCCTTTTTTCTTTTCCATTTCACGGCAGTGACGATTATTCAATCCAGAAAGAAAGAACACTGTTACGGAAGCAAAATCCAAAAATAAATTCACACGAAGCGAGCAACGCCGATTACGCTATTGCTGCACGTCTTTCTAGCCGGCAGGAGTGGATGCTCAACGAGTTGCTAAAAATCACGATCGACGCATGGAAGCGGGCTTAACAACTTCCCTCGTTTATAAACAAATAGCGCATGCGTAGAGGCTAGGAGAAAAGTGTTGGATGGTACGTTGAAATTGCGCATTTCTTCTTCGCGTAAAGGCTCGGGTTTGGAAGCTCAGTGATCACGTGATCACCATGCGCAAAGCATTGCGCGGTGGCTCCGGTCGATTGTAGATAGATGGGCTTGAGCGCGTTCGATTGTTTGAACGAAAGTTTTGCATTTTTAGGTTTTGAGGGAAATTTTACGCGAAACCGTACAATTTTAGTACAGAACCTTACAACCGTACAATTTGTACCAAAACCGTACAATGTACGGCCAAACCGTACAAGTTGGCAGGTATGGGAATCCTGCAACAAAAAGATAAACTGGCACAATTTGCCTCTGCAACGAACATTTCAACATTCATGAAAAAAAGAAAGACTATGAAAACCAGCACTTATGAAGAATTGGATGCGGCGTTACTCAAATGGGTGAACCAATTAAGAAGCGAAGGTACTCCCATATCCGGACCAATAATTGCTGCTAAAGCTAAGCAATTTTTTGAAAAGCTTCAAATTGAAGGGACATTTGATGCGTCTTCAGGATGGCTGTCAAGATTTAAAAATCGTCACGGTATTAGAGAAATCGGAGTTTACGGAGAAAAACTAAGTTCTGACAAAGAAGCTGCAGAAAACTTCAAGAAGGAATTTAAACAGTTTTTAATGAAAGAAATTCTTTCTTATGAACAGGTGTACAACGCAGATGAGTCTGGTCTTAATTGGAAGCGCCTACCAACTCGAACTTTGGCTTTTGAAAAAGAACGTCAAGCGCCAGGTCATAAATCTAGTAAAGAACGATACACAATTATGACTTGCAGCAATGCAACTGGAAACCAAAAACTGAAACTCTTAGTGGTTGGGAAAGCAAAAAACCCAAGATCATTTAAAGGCACAAGAGCTGAAAATTTGCCCGTTCACTATTTCAATCAACAAAAAGCATGGATGAACCAAGATATATTCCAGAAATGGTTCAAAGAACATTTTATTCCTCAAGTGAGAGAGCATCTCAAGTCCCAAAACTTGCCGAAAAAAGCCGTATTGTTGATTGACAACGCCCCGTCTCATCCAGGGGGAAGTGTTTTAAACTCAGCAGACGGAAAATTTTTCGTAAAGTTTTTGCCACCTAACGTTACGGCACTTATCCAGCCCATGGACCAAGGTGTAATTGCTGCTATGAAAAAAAACAATCGTACCAACCTTTTGTTAAAGAGGATTGAAGAGGGAAATGATCTTCAGCGTTTCTGGAAAGATTACACGATTCTTGACAGCATTTATGACATTAACAGTGCTTGGGAAGCTGTCGAAAAAACGACTTTAGTGGAGAAAACTTTTACCAGAAGTTGAAATGCCCACAGAAATTTCACAGAAAGAAGTTACTGCAGCTGATTTGGCAGAATTGGCGAAATCTGTTCCCGGAGGAAGGGATATTGATGAAGAAAACATTATCGAATGGATGAATTGTGATTCTAGCGATCCCGGCTTCGAACATCTCACTGATGACGAGATCCTGGCTGGAGAAATTAGTGCAGTGAACGATGAGGATGAAGAAGACGGAGGAGCAGAGCAGCAGAACAAAGTCAGCCACGAAGCAGCTCTCACTCACGTCGACGGACTGATTAAATATTTAGAGGAGCAGGATGACACATCACTTTGTGATAAGATGCTACTGAAAAAACTTCAATCACAAATTAAAAAGAATAGTTTTAAAATGAAAAAACAGAAACAACTAACCGACTATTTTGTAAAAATTTAAGGTAAATGTATACCTATAGTTATTAAATGTTTTTTAAACTGAGAAATGTGTGTTACTGTTCGTTTTCAGCTTTTGCATATATTTTTTACATTCAATGTTATCGTTTTTAGCTATAATTTGCATGTATATGTGAGTGTTATTCATATTTTTATAGCTATTATATACACTAGTATGGCTTTTTGCCTATTATTCGGATTATCCGCGGTTTTCGCTTATCCGCGGCTACCGCGCCAACCTATTCCGCGGATAATCGGGAGTTTACTGTATATTAAAATAACGGAAGTAACAAATTTAAACTAAAATAAAAATCTTTATTTTACGTTTGAGATTCAAAATTTCTATGCAATACTTTTAGTACCTATTTCTTAAATCTTACGGTTTTTAAAAGTGAAATATGGGCGTGGACGTGAATAGCAGTAAATAGCAAGTATTTTTATCAGCGATATTGTGTCATATGTTTCAGTAAGAGAAATGAAATATTTGAGTTTCCTGTTTCGTTCCTTGCCATAGTAGTGTCAAAATTGGATTCCCCAAGGTAAGTTAAATCATCATCAACTTTTCTAACATTAGCTTCAAATCTGCCGTCAAAGCTGTCTGTCTCGAATTTCACGGGGCAGAAAAAAATCGAGATATGGAGGGTTTTGATAAAAGTTATAAAAATATACAATTGGAACAAACTCTTAAGTGTTAACATATTCTTTTGTATTGATATTGTGAAACATTTTGCCACCGTGTGACATGTTCTAATAACACGTTTTACAAAATTTAATGATTATATCGATAGCAAAATTATGCTTAACTTTAAGGACGAACGTTATCTTTATATGATTGTAAATCCTAAATGTAGAGAGTTTTAATTTTAAGGATAAAAACCTAGAGAATACGACAAAATAACTGGTATCAATGACTTGAAAATAAAACTCAGGAAGCATTTTTACTGTTCAACTCTGTTACCTCTTCCGATCAGTTTCCGAATGGATGGAATTGGTGGAAAACTTGCTCCTTGTACATATAGTTTTCTTTGATCTACATGTCTCATAAGAAGTGGAGGATTATATGACTGCTAATATCAGGATTAATGCTTTTTTTCTCGTAAGTTCCAGTTGATAAAGATCGCTGGTAATCGAACTCAAAAAACACAATGTAGTCAAAATCCGAAATCTAAAGGTTCTTGGGGAAATTTCATTGGAGATAAACATGGGAAAAATATTGAATTAACACTATAAATGCAGGGAAAATGAAAATTTTCGACATTGAAAAGTTTTTCAGATAAACAGGTTCGACTGTATCTTCAAAATTTGAAAAGAGTAATAATCATTGATTAAAAATCTGAATTAATGCTCATTCTTTGATAAAAACTTTATGTCCAAAAAAGTTTTTTTTTTAGGGATGCGCCACTACTTCTGGTAAGTGACAAGACACGTTTTTTCTGCAGATGATTAGGCATGTAGATTCTTAAACTATTAATCAGTTTTACGTAGTCGAATCAGTTTTACGTACTCTTTTCGATATTAAACTACAGTTTACCATCAACTTAGAAGAATGTTTGTAGACATGACGGATCTGAATACTTGGTATTAAAGAATTTTACTATATTCAGTTTGTTCTAATGAATGCAATAGAAATTAAGTTGCTTATTTCAAATTCATTTTCTGAAAAGATATCTTGACTTAATTTCATGTCTCCATCCAAGAGAAATTGCAGAAGTGTACTGTGTAGTGTAGGAGCTGCTTTATACAGCTTTCAAAGCTCAAAGTAAAACAATTAGTCAATGGTATACATGATTCTCATCAATTAATGTATATGCCATTTAATAAAATTTAGAAGATATGCCTTTCAAGTCCTTGATCAATTTGATTATTCATGGAAAGCGAAAATTAGTTATTTTTAAAAGGTAAATATTTGCTCCTTTTTAAAAAATGTTATTTTGATGCAATAAATATCTTATTATTTAAATAAGTATCTGATTATTTATGTTTAATAATTAGTTGATCAGTAAGTAAGACTAGCAATTAAGTTTAGAATAAATTATGATTGTAATTAACTATATTTCTAAATATCAATAAAATATTGTGTGTATATATATATATATATATATATATATATATATATATATATATATATATAATTTATTAGGAGAGGCGCCGGTTATCCCTCGATGTGCCCGAGAGCAATATTCTTCTCACTCCGACCCTGCAAAGAGTGGTTTCACAATCAATTTGAACCAAAGGTTGAAAAACATTTCGCAAAAAAATAATCTACCGAGAAAGTCAGTCCTGCTGTTGGACAACGCACCCTCTCATCCCGACCCAGAAGAACTAAAAGATGGCGAAATGAAGTGTCTTTTTTTGCCCCCAAATGTGACATCCTTCTCTGTCAGCCTATGGACCAAGGTGTTATAGAATCTGTAAAACGTGTCTATCGACGAAAGTTACTGATGGTTTTGATTGCTGGAATGGATGAAGGAAAAAACGTTACAGAGACTCTAAAAAAAGTAGACATGTTGGATGTGGTGATGTGGGTGGCCCAAGCGTGGGATGACATAAATCCAATAACAATGGTAAGATCATGGAGGAAGTTGTTACCCAAACCATCTGATGAATCTACGGGAGAGAAACCAGAGGAAGGTAGCAATGAAACTTCCACCGAAGACGAGATTGCTGAACTGGTAAAGACCCTGCCGGGATGTGAAAAAATGAAGGAAGACGACGTTAACGAGAGGTTGAGTGCAGACGAACAGAACGAATTAACAGACGGCGATATATTGAACATGGTGTGCAAGAATGATGATAAAAACTCAGACAGCGAAGGGGATAAAAACACTGACAAAAATCGGGTCGTAAACGTAATGAGCCATTCAGAAGCTTTCAAGTCGTTCGAGGCTCTGCTGTCCTAAGTTCAAAATCAAGAAGATATTTGTGCAAGTGACGTAATGCTCTTAAAAAGGATGAGAGACATGGCTTCAAAAAAACGTGTACAGTGGAAAGCAGTAGAAAATAACCAACTTTTTCAAAAGCTAAGTAAATTTTTGTTAATACTATAACTGTGATGTGTAACTTTTTGTAAATAAATTGTGTAACCTTTTGTTTTTCTATGGAGCATATTGTATGTACATACTACTAAGTTTATAAACGTTTAAAACTTTAAATTTTGTTTATAAGAACAGAAATACAGCTTGAAAACTCTATCATACAGCTATTTTTTAATGCGGTCTTGATATCCGGATTTTTTGATGTCCGGATCGGTCTGTCGCCACATTGATCCGGATGTGGCAGGTTCTACTGTAATAATTACATAAAATTAATTTTAGTGAGTAACATTAATGACAAAAATTAGAAGTATCAAAATGCGAAAAGTGTATCAACTATACCCGGTGAGCCCTACAACTAACGTTTATAAAATGCTTTCAATCATCTTTTTGAAAAAAAACTTTATTCTTTTTCCAGGCACTATGGTGGGTCTTAGCAGACATTTACAAAATCCAGCACTCGATCTGAGTAAAACACTTGGGTACATTCAAGACACTCTTAGCATATTGTAAAACAAGAGAGAGAATGCTTCGTCTATTTTCAGTCAACTTTTTGCAGAAGCTACAGAAACTGCTTTGAAACTGGACACCAAAATTAAGAAGCTTAGAATAGTGTCTCGTCAAAGGCAGCGTGTAAATGTGCCCACAAATAGCCCAGAAGAATATTTTCGAAAAGTAATTTACATTCCCTTACTGGAAAATGTAATTTCTGAGCTGAAAGACCGCTTCTCCTCAGACATCATGGATATTTTCAATCTTAAAGCATTTTTGCCGCAAACTCTGCTAGCAGGTACTAATAACGAAGTTTTATACAAAAGTGGGGGATTTTTATAAAGGACTTTTGCCAGTTAATACATCATCGCTGCAAGTTGAATATCAACTTTGGGTCGCGAAGTGGACACGGGAAAAGAATCAAAATCCAGTTAAAGATTTCCCTCCATGTATCATAAAACTTATTGAAGAATGTGACAAGGACATGTATCCTGGAATAAATTGCCTTCTTCGACTCATAGCTACATTGCCAGTTAGTATTGCCACAAGTGAGCGAACCTTCTCGACATTGCCGCATTTAAAAAGCTGGTTAAGAGCTTCAATGTGTGAGGAACGCCTTGTGGGACTTTCTCTCTTAAATATCCACTGAGACATTGATGTAAACACTGACCACATAATCACTAGATTCGCAAAGAAGTCGAAAAGGAAGTTAAACTTTGTCTTGTGATAAAATGTATGGAAGAAAACCGTTTAGAAATACTAAAATAATGTTTGGAGGGGACCCCGGAAATTGAAAAACGCTCACCTTCACCAATATTATTTTTCATAACTAAGTTTTCATGAATTTATTTTCAAATGTTTTTTAGGATCCCTTAAGGTTAATTAAACTACTTTTTAATGCATAAATATTACACACTAACACACTTTTGATGTGGAGGTAAAATATGTTTAACATTTCAAGCCAATTTAGAAGTGAAATGGCAAAGTGAAATGGTCAAATATCTACTCCGTTTTTAGCGCTACTTAACTAGTAATATTTTAACTATGTAGTAAGATGTGTCATGTGTAGTCTATTCCAGTCAAGAAAAAATTACCTACGAATAATACAAGCAATTTTTTTAAAATGATACTCAAATTGTAATGTTTTGTTGCAACTCAAAAATTATTTTGATATTATCAAATGATGAATTGGGACCTTCCAATATTCGGTGCAGTATTTATTTAGTTTACTTGTGTTTTTAATATTTCTCATAATTAAAAGTCACTCATTCAATTATCTAATAAATCACCCGCATTTTATTTACTTAATAATTTGATCAAAAATATTTTTCATAATCGAATAGAACATATTTAATTCGAAAAATATTTCAATTTTCTCTTTGCCCCATGGAAAAAAAAGTGAACATTTTGCACTTTTTTATTTGAAGAAACAATTTTACAGCCAAAAATCAAAAATAAAGTTTCAATGCAAGTTTTGTTACAAAATACAATGTTTTTTCTTTATGTACTGTACTTTTCAAAACAAATTTCCAATTTGTTCATTTTGAAAAAGCTCAGTCATGTTAACTATTTCACTTTGCCCCACATTCCCCTACTAAAAACCCTGTATAATTTCACCGAGATGCTATAAAATAAGGGGTTTCAATTAGAAACATTGTCATAATGATTATAACACGAGGGTAAGGTTTTTAATTATACCCATACTTCATTTGAGTTTTTATAAATTTATTTATGTGTCAACTATAAAATATTATGTAACTAAGAAAATCATACCTTCATAACGTGTAAGTTTTATTGTATTTAGTTTATAGTATTTTTACATTAATAGTATTGTATTATACTTTATTTTATGTAGAAATTATTTCTTTCAAAGTAGTTGTCGATTTGTTCTTAATGCCCTGATACAGGCGACATACCATTTTGATACTAAATGCCGTTTCTATTAATATTATATGGCTTAGCCAAGAAACTACCATGCGATTTTTTTCATTCTACATTTTTTATAAGCTGAAAAATAAATCTATTGTTTCCAAAATTGCTTCTTGGATAGAAATGACTCTTCTAGGATACACATTATTTTAAAATGTTAATAGTTGATTCTCTCAAAGAGGAATTAACAGGCGAAACGCGGCATTAGGTTCTTCGATGAATTTAAATGTATTCTGCCGCACTGTCCTCTGACTCCTGAAGTAAAGTTGACTCTTTTACCTGAACACCCAGATATTCTGAACACATTTTGATGGTCCCGGGAATCACGTATGCATTACTTCCGTCTCCCCCTGTAATGAACACCCTCTTAAACTGAAGACTTTCGTTCGGTCCAATGAGTGTTCAGAATAGAGAGAGTAGAGTCTATTGTACTTCCGTAGCAAACAAAATACTTTTAATCAAATATGCTTTGTGTGTTTTGTGTTCCTTTTCATGACTGAAACTTTTTTATTTATGTAAAAGAGAAGTCAATTGAAAAATTAAATGAAATAGTTGCATTAATTTATTCCTTTGAGAGGGGCCTGACCCCCTTGAACTTCCCCTAAAATCTGCTACTGACTATTCGGTATGGTATTTGTACAGTTTTAAATTCTTGTTCGTTTTATAATTTTTTCATTTTAGCATAATGTAGTGCGTTGACCAACATAAATGACTGCTGCTGCTCCTAGTTCAAATTAGAAAAATCGGGCCTCCACAAAGTTTAAAAATTGTAACATTTAGAATATACATAATTTTCTTAGAAGCATACTGTATTTTTTGTTTTATATATGCTAATAATGCAACAACGATTTGTTGGTAAGTAAGAAACAAGCACAAGATTTCAAAACCAACGTTTTCAGATTCTTCATACATTACGAAATATGGTAAAACTACAATTTAAACCGAAGAACCCCACTTTTTTTTGACGAGCATGTCGTAACCCCCCCCCCCCACCAAGATACCATTGTTTGTGGATACACGTTTGGTGACCCCACCCCCTTAACCGGAGCCTGGATCCGCCCTTGGATATATAGATATGACCACATGCACATAAGTGTATGTAACAAACTTTTTATGTATAAAAAAACTTCATGTTTAAAATCTCACAATTTACAAAAGGGAGAAACATATCAAAAAAGTTATCTAACGAATTATAAAAGTCACAATCTACTCAACATTAGCTGCCAAATGATGGTTAGATTAATTTGGAGAGTTTTAGGTGCTTTTAACTGAGAAATATACTGGCAGTTGAAAAACAAAGTTTGGCTTTTTTTTTTTTTTATAGTTTTGATAGTTTATATATTTCTGACAAGGAAAAACAATCTATACATTGCACCCATTTTAAGCATATTAAACTTTTGTTTGTGGATATTTAGATACGTCACATCAAAATAATTTTTACAAACTTTGCAATTTTTAAACTAGTTTTCACTAGTTTCATCACATAAAATAAAATAAAAGAATGCTGAAACATTTTTTTTAGAATAAAAATCTTTTTCAACTGAAAGCACACCTAATTTTTGTATAATTATTATTTGATCTGTTCAAAATTTCACTACTAACTTAAAACTAGTTTATTTCTTACTAGGATTCTAAAATTTCAACCAATATCAGTCAATAGATAAATGTACTTCTGTTATCATATTTTTTTCTCCTTCCGTTACCATACTGTCTGTCCTTCCGTTACAATTAATAACCATATAATTATATACCTATCAAAAGCTTAACCATTTCTCAATTATTCTATTAACAACAGACATAATTCTGCTTTGCATAAAAAAAAAAAAGAAAACCATTAGTTTCCAATGATTTAACTAGCAAAACTAAAATAAAGCAATGTGAAAACTGTAGGTGTGCATTTTTCATGTTTGACTACAGGGGGCCCTGAAAAAGGGTTTGGCGTAGGGCCCCCCTCGATATCTTAATCGGGCCCTGATCACTGGCAAGAGTTGACACGTTCTTACAAGCCAACATATATTTCGGGGGGCCTCAATCTAAATTTCTTCCAACAGATCCTACGATACCAAATTACAACCTCCAGGGATCGTATTTGTTTTATTCTTTTTTTACATTTAGTAAACTGTAAATAAGCACATGTTATTCATTTATAAATTTTTATACGTTAAGCGCATTTAACCTCGCCGGCTGGTGCTTTTAGGAACACAGCCACATGACGAGGCAAAGCAGGCCCGTGTCCAGGATCTCATAAAGGGAGGGGTTTTGGGTTCAATGTTTAATAATTCTTACCTGCATTGTCAGGAAAACACAACAAATACCTATAACTCATTGTCAAGTGTGTTAGTGTGTTAAATATTTCATTTCTGTTAAATGGTCACATTTATGGGCCTAGTGGGGAGGAGGGGGGGGGGGCTAATACGAAAAATTCAATCATTGCATTTTATATGCAGTAGAACCTTGTTTATCCGGATCTCCGGTTTATTCAAATCAAATTTGTCAAGTTAAACAAAAACATATTTACTTTAACAATTATTTTAAACTATGATTGCAAGAACGAAACTACATATAAATACGTCAAATATTCCGGTTTTGTCTCGATTAAATGTAGAACTCTTGCATACAACATACAATAAAGTATAGTACTCATTTAACAAACAATATGGCGTACTTGAAGCGTCAGTCCGAAGCCACCGCAGCTGAACCATGAATGATGAAGTATTTGTGAGAAATGTTACTATGAAGGTTTTTGGTAGAAAACATTGTTTTTTTTTTTTTTTTTTGCTGTAGTAAAAGATAAGTCTGCTTATTTGAGAATGTTTTTTGCTTATTACTCGAACTATGCGGATTTTCGTTTATTCGGATTGCTTTTGGGCCCAGTTAGTCTGGATAAACGAGGCTGTACTGTACATGTAAGGACAGTTATGAAACCCACCTTCCAGAAGGCAAATTCTGGCTGTGCTAGTAGTTTCAGTATTTATTCATTTTATTTCTTGTTTAGATTCAAACTTTATTATCTGTTAACTGCGCGGTACATTGCAACAAGTACTATAAACAAATTCACAATTTCTTTTGTAACATACTATGCATTCAGGATTTATATTCTAAGACAAGCAGACTAAATAAGAAAGGGTTCATTGCATATGCAAATTACATTACCAAAACGAGATTACAATGCATCTTCATAGCGGCAACATTCATCTCTTTTTGTGAAACGACCAAGTCATCATAACCTCCTTATTAAAAGCAGTATTAAACACAGTGAATGCTTTGTTTGACAGCCCATTTAACGGTTCCTCCACCACTGATTTTCAAAATATGATTTAAAAAAATGCTGTACACAAAATTTAACATTAAAGTTAGTTTTAAGCCAGCTGTGCACTTTTCTTCACTTGGTTTTTTTATTATTTTTTCCCCAATGGGAGGGGTTTAACCCCTAAAACCCTCCCCTTGGACACGTCTCTGGGCCCCTGTCCTACCTCTGGAATCCGCTACTGTGAAATTACTGATAAAATGTTGACGTCGATGAAACGTCAAACAAAGGTGGGAAGGCAGCAATGTGCTACACTTAAATTTTACCTCTAAAGCCATTTTCTCTTAAATGTACTTTCTCATTCCCTCTTTTTTTTTCCCCGTGAGCGACCAAGATTGCTTATTGATTTCATTGTGGAGTGGCTTCACGTTTCACAATCTCGTCATTATAATAGGTAGATAGCGAGTCACGTGATTCATTGCTTACTGGTGTTTCGTATTTTATTATTTGCTTATTCATATATTTATTTTGAAGACGGTGAATCTTTTCGCATCTTATTGATGCTTTTTAGTTTCGATTTATTTATTTGCTTCTCGCAATATCTTTTGCATTGGATATTTAGTCCAGTCAAATTAGGTCATGACCCGGACATTCAAAAAAAAGAATGTGCACCTATACCAAGTTGTTCAGTATCATGAGGAGATAACGTACCAAAAAGTCCCAAGAGTTTGAGCGTCGGGTTTGGGAGTTACAGGGGGGCAAAGAGGGGGCTCAAAATGCAGATTATTGCTTTATTTCAGCTGTATCTTCAACACTATTCCTTTTCATGAAAGGGTAATTGAATAAAAGTTGAATATGGTACATATAACTAATGTTACAAGTAATATTTTTTGCAAAGATCTGTCTTTGGGGGGGGGGATTCCCCCCCCCCCTATTTTTGAGGTATACATTGTACAAATGAAAAAGTTTCCTTGCTCGTGTCTTATTGTTTTTAAAATAACTATTTCTGCCAAATATTATAACAGATTAAATTGAATTTAGGGAAGTTCTTTAAAAAACATGATCCAGATTTAGGTTTCATGTGGTTTTTAGCTGTCTTGTTCCTCACCATGTGTTTCCGTAATTTGGACGATTTGCTCAAAAATGTTTAGTTTTGATAATTGAAATACTTTACTTCCTTATTATTCAGTCTTCAAAATTTCATAAAAGGTTTTAATTTCCTGGTTATTGATTGATTAAACCACATCTTTAACTCTTCATTGGCCGAGTTTATAAGACGCTGGATTTTGTATGAATGACGTTTAACTTCTTAGTTAGAGTTTCATAATTTCAATAATGGGAATTATATGCTTGAGACAAAAACACATTTAGTGTGTCACTTTTTTTCCGATTTTATATCACGTTCTACATTTTCTGCCATTTTAGCTAATTTTTCTTTTGCTAACATTATAGTCATACATTCGGGACAAATTTTTTAGGACCACGGAGGAATGTACCGCAATGCGGCTTTTTCAACAATTTAATTTTGTTCTTCAATTTCATTTGCAAGCAAAACTTTCACAGAAATACCTTAATTTGGAGACAAAAAAAATTTTACATTCTTTTAAAATAGTACGTTAATGGAAATGCAAGTTCAAAAGTGAAAACCTACATTTTTCTTGAAGTAAACAGAAAATATATTTATGTTATGTCCCCAAGAAGAACAGAAACGGGTCGAATTGAAATGTAAAAAGATAGGAACAGACGTTAAACATACTTTGTCGAATTTTGACTGTACAAGCGATACCAGAATTGATTATTCATCAGCATTCTAATGATTGTTAGTCTGAAATACTGAAAGATTATGAACGATCTCAATTAAAAACGTTAAGCGAAAATAGTAGACTGAATTTCCGTAAATGACCGAATCTAAGTGTCAAAAATTGATGGCTACTTTTAGAACCGAAGCAGCACCGCTAGTGACATACTTGTTAGTATTTCAACCAAAGGAAAGGAGGGGGGGGGGGGGGGAGATTTGCAAGTATAATCGTTGCTCTTGCCAAAAAAAAAAAGGTTTAAAAAAAAATCCTTTCCTTTTTTTAATTAAAGTAAAATGTTTGTAATTTTTTCTTAAACCTTTTCAGAAACATAACATATTATACATTTGGAAGCAAAAGTCTTAGTTTTTACTTTTGAAAATGTTCCAAGGAAAAAAGCAATTCAAACTTGAAAAATGCCAAAAACTACTCTTGAAAATCAAAACAAACATCGTTTAAATGAGTTCTTTCATATGGTGCATTTATATTTTTTCTGCACTCAACAGAAGTTATAGAAATAGAAGCTGCAAATCTGCAAAGTGAAGAGAAAACACAAATTATTTTTTAAAGACTTTAAGCAGGCCCCACTCCTCCTACCCGACTGATAGAATTTTTGTAAATTACATACGTTTTCACTGAAATTCTAAACAGTAAAGGGTGGTTAGTTGCTGAAACATATTTGTCCTGTCACAAAATTGTTATGAAAGTGCATTGTAATAGTTCGGCCAAATTTGATCGAACCAGTTCTAATGCTTGCAGTACCTTTAAAAGCTGAATCTGGAATTTTTAAGCAGTTTTTCAGTAATTTTTGGACTTCCTGAAAATTATGAGGGGGAGCTCTAGCTTCCCGAGCCTTTTTGGTAATCAAGCCCTTCGCTTAAGGCGCAACGTCTTACCTTTCAGATTTTAGAAACTACCCCTTTTCTATACATTCAACATTCATTCCGACATCCGATTCACACTGAGACCTAAAAACAGACGTACAGAGCAGTACAATGCAAAACTGTGATCGTTAGACCACCAAATTTTCTTTCTGTTTTTGTCCTTCAGACTTTTAGAACCGATGTGTGTGTGTGCTTTCCTTCTATATTTTAAAACTTTGAGGATTCCTAATGATTATTTCTGTGCATAGTATATTATTTTATTATTAAAAAGAATATGTTTCAAATTCACAACTTGGTGACACCTGTTAAGCTATTTTTATTAATTAAGATTCGCTAAAGTTCATAAGTAATACTATGTATTGAGTTTCTATAGTTTCTCAAATTTTTACTAAAAGATTACAAAAACATTTTCAGCTTTTAAATTTGAAGTATTGGTTTTTATTTAGTTTCTTAAAGTTTTTTGGTTTCTTAGGCCATGGAACCACCTAAGCGGTCTGAACCCCCCCCCCCCCCCCCCCCAACAGAACCCCGCATTGCTGGATCTGCGGGTACATAGATTCGAGCCTGCGTACAGTAGAATTAAACCTCAATGCCATCTTTACGCCACTTTAACTTAAAACCGAAAAAAGAAAAAAAACTTTAAATATATTATTACTATAAGGTTTCTTAGTATAATATCCATCGGCATAAACGAATTTATGAAATTTCATATTCTATAGCACAGCTCTGAAAAATCCAAAGCGGATGCACTTCGGAATTTATTTCTTATTCGATGAACAAATAATTGTCAACGTTATTTTGAATTGAGATACGTATGATTAGGACCGTCATTTCATTTACTCATGGGAGGGGGGGGGGGGCAAAGGGAATACACTCGAAAATGTCATAAAAAAACAATAAAATACCTGCAATGAAACTTTTGCATTTGTACAATGTATATATCTCAAAATCCGTAGGGGAGGTGGGAGGGGGGGGGGGTCAATCGCCCCCCCCCCTAATGATGGATGTGTGTAAAAATAGTACTTGCAGTGTTTGTAATTTGTTCCACATTTAACTTTTATTTAATTACCCTTTCATGAAAACGAATAGTGTTGGAAATACAGCTGAAAGAAAGCAATAATCTGCATTTTGAGCCCCCTCTTTGCCCCCCTATAACGCCCAAACCCGACGCTCAAACTCTTGGGACTTTTTGGTACGTTATCTCCTCATGATACTGAACAATTTGGCATAGGTGCACATTCTTTTTTTTGAATGTCCGGGTTCGGCCCTTTTTCGACCTAGTTTGACTGGACTAATTCTACCCAGAACTTTCTTTATATGTTTTAAACTTTAGATGCGGTTATTATGATTCATATAGATAATTAAAAAAAACTTCGTATACCAAAGATATTGAACTGAATTCCTTTAAAATACGTTTTTCATTTTGTCACTTTTAATGAAACTTTCACCAATTCATGCCGTAGTTTTTGATCTAGAGAGGCAACAAAAAGAAAGAAAAAATGGCATCTACTTTCAGAAAGTCGGATATTTTCTACATGGTCAATATGATTTAGCCCATCTTAAATGTGTAAGCCCGACGAACTTGGATATCAAATATTACCACAACTCCACCACTTTCACAGATTGGGCGAGGAGAAAAGTAAAAAGCAAGATTAAAAAAAAAAAAAAACTGCGAATAATTTTAATGCAATGCAGATTTCAGACAAACATATCAACTCCGTTTTGTAGATAAATTTTGTCATTGGCACATGATATTTCACCACATAGTGAAACACTTATGAAGTTAGCAATCTAGATTTATGGATTGTGTGGAAAGACAAACATCCGTTTTACAGCCGGAAATGGACGAATCTATTATTTTTTAGCGATGCCAGCTTTTGCAGAAGCAGAGTCTCATTCAAATGAGCGGAATACTGGCATCAAAATTTTTACTTTTCCCCCTCATTGAAGATAGATTCGTCTTATCTGGACGTTTGAAAATTCCATACAATCCGTGGTTGGACAGTATTTATGGCCAATCCCCTCTTCCCCCCCCACCTCTTTATGAAAATGTTGGGCTAAATAGAGGAAAGAAAAAAAGAGTTCTTAGCAACAAGCACTTTAAAATAGTGCATTTAAAAACTGTTGGTGCAGATAAATGATGAAGATCGAAAATTTGTGACTTAAATTTAAGAGAAAATTATTTTATTAATGACCAACTTTAGGAAAGATTAAGTTCAATAAGAAGGAAACGAAAAACAATTGCCAAATTAAAATAGGTTTATTATCCGAAAGAGTAAAAAAATAAATAAAATGAGAATCTTTACAATTGAAGCTTTTTGATCCAAAACAGTGTTTTTTGTAAGATATCTTTTGCATCGGAGGGGATCTTTTAATTTTTTTTTTGCTCACGGGAGAAAGAAGAGAGATCTTTGGTTTGAACTAGAAAGCAGCCGTCACAGGGGAAAATAAGAGTTCGCCACATTACATCTTCAGTGATCATGTCACAGTCTCTATAAAGTCTTAGTCTGTAAAGTCTCAGTCAGTAGTCAAAGACAGTTGTCGTAGTCAGGAGTTGTAATCAGTTGTCTCAGTCAGTGGTCTCAATCAGTTGTCTCAGTCAGTGGTCTCAATCAGTTGTCGTAGTCAGTTGTCTCAGTCAGTTGTCGTAGTCAGTTGTCCAGTCAGTTGTCGCAGTCAGTTGTCATAGTCAGTAGTCATAGTCGCCTGTTGATTTGAGATCTTCGCCTTTTCTTACATTTTAATCCAGGGCGTCCCAGACGCTATCTGGTTTTTTTGTGTTTGTATATGAATCTACAAATTTTAAAAAAGACTTTAGTTAGTCATGCTCAGATTTAATACAATAACGTTTTAGGGCAGCAAAAAAGAAGAAATTTGTAGACCACACCCCACTATTCTTGGTATCGTTTTCAGGCAAATCCATTCCCAAATCGATTGGCAGAGTTGCTAAACAACCTTGCTTACAATTTTTGCTAGCGGGACGCACATAAAAGAATTAATATTTGTAGTTTGCCGAGTGCTAACCATGGTGAGGCAGACTACAGAAGTGTAAATAGGCTTTTGAGATTCAAATTATGCAAAAGAAATTGACGAAATGCAAAATCCTTGAGCTATTTGTTAGACTTTTACAAATACAAATACAAAAGTGACGACCAGCAACAGTCTAAATGAGAAAGTCCATTTATTAGCCTTGTAGCCCGCCTTTGAACCCTTTTCCAATACATTAATATCTTTTAAATACTAATTAATCTTATTACGGAGATTTTAGCAACTACTTCTTGAAAAGACTTCCTGTTTTTCTTTTTTTTTCTTTGCATGGTTTCTTTGTATATGGTTACAATGCATTGTTCTTTTATTACCTCTCCGTCTTAAAGTTATAACACTGATATGCATAACAGAGGGCTTTTTCAAACTGTACCAAACGCAAGGGTTGATTACTTTGAAAAATGAAGTTATAAACATATATAGAAAGAAAGTAGTGGAATGGTGGGATAAAATGCAGACAGAAA